>NC_087066.1:17617937-17824100 GCF_963678635.1 Symsagittifera roscoffensis | reverse complement strand
AAACTGTAATAAAACTTTAGAAAAATTTTGGCGCTTTTGTTAACCGAAAGGCTGATGGTGTTGGTTCAGGCGCACCTAAGAGTGCATACTTACTCTTTAGGCCACTATCAAAAACTCTTTCTTTCATATTCAATTTAAAGGAATAACCCTAAGTAAATTGCCCGGTAAACCTTAAAAACACGGCCACTGTTGAAGTCCTGGCTAAAATCACTGCTAAAATCACTGTAGCAACAACAAGGGGAGTAATCACAAGGCTAAATTAATTTTTGCGGGTATGTGTTCTTGTAACCAAGAGTTGATTATGAGTTAATTATCTCAAAATCTTCAAACTTTTTTTCGTTTCGGGGGTGTTTTTTGTTCTCTATGACCAATATTCTGTATCTGTCGAGTTTTGCTACCATCATCAGTTTACTTTTTTGTTCTGTCAAAATAAATTTATAAATCCAAAAGCGCCAGTTTTCCAGGTTTGTCCGGTGTTTGTTTCATTATGAATTCTAAAAGAACTTGTATTTCTTCGCTGCTCGCAACACTTCTTCGGGATCGATGCAGTCTAAAGAGTAACAGAGGGTTTGATCTATGTTTGGGTACCCGTTCACTGATATATCTGCACATTTTACGTAATAACAGCTCAAACACACTTCAGCATCTACTTCTTTCGGTGTGTAAAACTAATTTTTAAAGTAATACTACTTCTTTCCTGTTTTTCATTTGGGACTTATTCGATAAAGTTTCTTTTCCGATTTGATCAGTTCAGGAAATAATCTCATTAGGTTAAGTTTGTGCGGCTTTGCCAAATTACTTGCAAGAGACGTCCTCTTAGCCAAACCACGTTCTGATTACACTAGTTAAACTGTTTAGTTGCCCCTGAAGATGAGTTGACGGTGAAGGTCCTGTCCTGTTCAGCAGTTTCAACAAGGGTTTCGCACCAATCTTGCTAATATGCCTTTATGAATGCCCGCACCGAACTTTTTGGCCATAATCATATCTGAGCATTGTAAAATCATGCAAAATTCATGTCTGTAACAGATGTGCAGCATGTCTATGTTCGGCATGCACAAACTTGCATCAGACCTGCATCAGGTGTGCTAACTGAAGATATGCTCACACCTGCAGCATGCATGATCATGCCTGAACTGAACATGCTCACACCTGCAGGATACATGATCATACCTGAACTAAACGTGCTCAAATCTGCAGGATACATGATCATGCCTCAACCGAATATGCTCACACCTGCAGGATACATGATCATGCCTGAACTAAACATGCTCAAATCTGCAGGATACATGATCATGCCTCAACCGAATATGCTCACACCTGCAGGATACATGATCATACCTGAACTAAACATGCTCACATCTGCAGGATACATGATCATGCCTGAACTAAACATGCTCAAATCTGCAGGATACATGATCATGCCTCAACCGAATATGCTGACACCTGCAGGATACATGATCATACCTGAACTAAACATGCTCACATCTGCAGGATACATGATCATGCCTGAACTGAATATGCTCACACCTGCAGGATACATGATCATACCTGAACTAAACATGTTCACATGTGCAGGATACATGATCATGCCTGAACTAAACATGCTCACACCTGCAGGATACATGATCATACCTGAGCTAAACATGCTCACATCTGCAGGATACATGATCATGCCTGAACTGAATATGCTCACACCTGCAGGATACATGATCATACCTGAACTAAACATGTTCACATGTGCAGGATACATGATCATGCCTGAACTAAACATGCTCACACCTGCAGGATACATGAACCTACCTGAACTAAACATGCTCAAATCTGCAGGATACATGATCATGCCTCAACCGAATATGCTCACACCTGCAGGATACATGATCATACCTGAACTAAACATGCTCACATCTGCAGAATACATGATCATGCCTAAACGGAATATGCTCAAATCTGCAGGATACATGATCATGCCTCAACCGAATATGCTGACACCTGCAGGATACATGATCATACCTGAACTAAACATGCTCACATCTGCAGGATACATGATCATGCCTGAACTGAATATGCTCACACCTGCAGGATACATGATCATACCTGAACTAAACATGTTCACATGTGCAGGATACATGATCATGCCTCAACCGAATATGCTGACACCTGCAGGATACATGATCATACCTGAACTAAACATGCTCACATCTGCAGGATACATGATCATGCCTGAACTGAATATGCTCACACCTGCAGGATACATGATCATACCTGAACTAAACATGTTCACATGTGCAGGATACATGATCATGCCTGAACTAAACATGCTCACACCTGCAGGATACATGATCATACCTGAACTAAACATGCTCACATCTGCAGGATACATGATCATGCCTAAACGGAATATGCTCAAATCTGCAGGATACATGATCATGCCTCAACCGAATATGCTCACACCTGCAGGATACATGATCATGCCTGAACTAAACATGCTCACACCTGCAGGATACATGATCATACCTGAACTAAACATGCTCAAATCTGCAGGATACATGATCATGCCTCAACCGAATATGCTCACACCTGCAGGATACATGATCATACCTGAACTAAACATGCTCACATCTGCAGGATACATGATCATGCCTGAACTAAACATGCTCAAATCTGCAGGATACATGATCATGCCTCAACCGAATATGCTGACACCTGCAGGATACATGATCATACCTGAACTAAACATGCTCACATCTGCAGGATACATGATCATGCCTGAACTGAGTATGCTCACACCTGCAGGATACATGATCATACCTGAACTAAACATGTTCACATGTGCAGGATACATGATCATGCCTGAACTAAACATGCTCACACCTGCAGGATACATGATCATACCTGAACTAAACATGTTCACATGTGCAGGATACATGATCATGCCTGAACTAAACATGCTCACACCTGCAGGATACATGATCATACCTGAACTAAACATGCTCAAATCTGCAGGATACATGATCATGCCTCAACCGAATATGCTCACACCTGCAGGATACATGATCATACCTGAACTAAACATGCTCACATCTGCAGGATACATGATCATGCCTGAACTGAATATGCTCACACCTGCAGGATACATGATCATACCTGAACTAAACATGCTCACATGTGCAGGATAAATGATCATGTCTGAACTAAACATGCTCACACCTGCAGGGTACATGATCATTCCTGAACTAAATATGCTCGCACCTGCAGGATACATGATCATACCTGAACTAAATATGCTCGCACCTGCAGGATACATGATCATACCTGAACTAAACATGCTCACACCTGCAGGATACAAGATCATGCCTGAACTAAACATGCTCACATCTGCAGGATACATGATCATGCCTAAACGGAATATGCTCACATCTGCAGGATACATGATCATTAGGTTAAGTTTGTGCGGCTTTGCCAAATCACTTGCAAGAGACGTCCTCTTAGCCAAACCACGTTCTGATTACACTAGTTAAACTGTTTAGTTGCCCCTGAAGATGAGTTGACGGTGAAGGTCCTGTCCTGTTCAGCAGTTTCAACAAGGGTTTCGCACCAATCTTGCTAATATGCCTTTATGAATGCCCGTACCGAACTTTTTGGCCATAATCATATCTGATCATTGTAAAATCATGCAAAATTCATGTCTGTAACAGATGTGCAGCATGTCTATGTTCGGCATGCACAAACTTGCATCAGACCTGCATCAGGTGTGCTAACTGAAGATATGCTCACACCTGCAGCATGCATGATCATGCCTGAACTGAACATGCTCACACCTGCAGGATACATGATCATACCTGAACTAAACATGCTCAAATCTGCAGGATACATGATCATGCCTCAACCGAATATGCTCACACCTGCAGGATACATGATCATGCCTGAACTAAACATGCTCAAATCTGCAGGATACATGATCATGCCTCAACCGAATATGCTCACACCTGCAGGATACATGATCATACCTGAACTGAACATGCTCACACCTGCAGGATACATGATCATACCTGAACTAAACATGCTCAAATCTGCAGGATACATGATCATGCCTCAACCGAATATGCTCACACCTGCAGGATACATGATCATGCCTGAACTAAACATGCTCAAATCTGCAGGATACATGATCATGCCTCAACCGAATATGCTCACACCTGCAGGATACATGATCATACCTGAACTAAACATGCTCACATCTGCAGGATACATGATCATGCCTGAACTAAACATGCTCAAATCTGCAGGATACATGATCATGCATCAACCGAATATGCTCACACCTGCAGGATACATGATCATACCTGAACTAAACATGCTCACATCTGCAGGATACATGATCATGCCTGAACTGAATATGCTCACACCTGCAGGATACATGATCATACCTGAACTAAACATGCTCACATGTGCAGGATACCTGATCATGCCTGAACTAAACATGCTCACACCTGCAGGATACATGATCATACCTGAACTAAACATGCTCAAATCTGCAGGATACATGATCATGCCTCAACCGAATATGCTCACACCTGCAGGATACATGATCATACCTGGACTAAACATGCTCACATCTGCAGGATACATGATCATGCCAGAACTGAATATGCTCACACCTGCAGGATACATGATCATACCTGAACTAAACATGCTCACATGTGCAGGATACATGATCATGCCTGAACTAAACATGCTCACACCTGCAGGATACATGATCATTCCTGAACTAAATATGCTCGCACCTGCAGGATACATGATCATACCTGAACTAAATATGCTCGCACCTGCAGGATACATGATCATACCTGAACTAAACATGCTCACACCTGCAGGATACAAGATCATGCCTGAACTAAACATGCTCACATCTGCAGGATACATGATCCTGCCTAAACTAAATATGCTCACATCTGCAGGATACATGATCATTAGGTTAAGTTTGTACGGCTTTGCCAAATTACTTGCAAGAGATGTCCTCTTAGCCAAACCACGTTCTGATTACACTAGTTAAACTGTTTAGTTGCCCCTGAACGTGAGTTGACGGTGAAGGTCCTGTCCTGTTCAGCAGTTTCAACAAGGGTTTCGCACCAATCTTGCTAATATGCCTTTATGAATGCCCGTACCGAACTTTTTGGCCATAATCATATCTGATCATTGGAAAATCATGCAAAATTCATGTCTGTAACAGATGTGCAGCATGTCTATGTTCGGCATGCACATACTTGCATCAGACCTGCATCAGGTGTGCTAACTGAAGATATGCTCACACCTGCAGCATGCATGATCATGCCTGAACTGAACATGCTCACACCTGCAGGATACATGATCAAGCCTGAACTAAACATGCTCACATCTGCAGGATACATGATCATGCCTCAACCGAATATGCTCACACCTGCAGGATACATGATCATGCCTGAAATGAATATGCTCACACCTGCAGGATACATGATCATACCTGAACTAAACATGCTCACATCTGCAGGATACATGATCATGCCTGAACTGAATATGCTCACACCTGCAGGATACATGATCATACCTGAACTAAACATGCTCACATCTGCAGGATACATGATCATGCCTGAACTAAACATGCTCACACCTGCAGGATACATGATCATACCTGAACTAAATATGCTCGCACCTGCAGGATACATGATCATACCTGAACTAAATATGCTCGCACCTGCAGGATACATGATCATACCTGAACTAAACATGCTCACACCTGAAGGATACAAGATCATGCCTGAACTAAACATGCTCACATCTGCAGGATACATGATCATGCCTAAACTGAATATGCTCACATCTGCAGGATACTTGATCATGCCTGAACTGAATATGCTCACACCTGCAGGATACATGATCATACCTGAACTAAACCTGCTCACATCTGCAGGATTCATGATCATGCCTGAACTAAACATGCTCACACCTGCAGGATACATGATCATACCTGAACTAAATATGCTCGCACCTGCAGGATACATGATCATACCTGAACTAAACATGCTCACATCTGCAGGATACATGATCATGCCGAAACTGAATATGCTCACACCTGCAGGATATATGATCATACCTGAACTAAACATGCTCACATCTGCAGGATACATGATCATGCCTGAACTGAATATAATATGCTCACACCTGCAGGATACATGATCATACCTGAACTAAACATGCTCACATCTGCAGGATTCATGATCATGCCTGAACTAAACATGCTCACACCTGCAGGATACATGATCATACCTGAACTAAACATGCTCACATCTGCAGGATACATGATCATGCCTGAACTGAATATGCTCACACCTGCAGGATACATGATCATACCTGAACTAAACATGCTCACATCTGCAGGATACATGATCATGCCTGAACTAAACATGCTCACACCTGCAGGATACATGATCACACCTGAACTAAACAAGCTCGCACCTGCAGGATACATGATCATACCTGAACTAAACATGCTCACATCTGCAGGATACATGATCATGCCTGAACTGAATATGCTCACACCTGCTGGATACATGATCATACCTGAACTAAACATGCTCACATCTGCAGGATACATGATCATACCTGAACGAAACATGCTCACATCTGCAGGATACATGATCATGCCTGAACTGAATATGCTCACACCTGCTGGATACATGATCATGCCTGAACTGAATATGCTCACACCTGCTGGATACATGATCATGCCTGAACTGAATATGCTCACACCTGCTGGATACATGATCATACCTGAACTAAACATGCTCACACCTGCAGGATACATGATCATACCTGAACTAAACATGCTCACATCTGCAGGATACATGATCATGCCTGAACTGAATATGCTCACACCTGCAGGATACATGATCATACCTGAACTAAACATGCTCACATCTGCAGGATACATGATCATGCCTGAACTAAACATGCTCACACCTGCAGGATACATGATCACACCTGAACTAAACAAGCTCGCACCTGCAGGATACATGATCATACCTGAACTAAACATGCTCACATCTGCAGGATACATGATCATGCCTGAACTGAATATGCTCACACCTGCTGGATACATGATCATACCTGAACTAAACATGCTCACATCTGCAGGATACATGATCATACCTGAACGAAACATGCTCACATCTGCAGGATACATGATCATGCCTGAACTGAATATGCTCACACCTGCTGGATACATGATCATGCCTGAACTGAATATGCTCACACCTGCTGGATACATGATCATGCCTGAACTGAATATGCTCACACCTGCTGGATACATGATCATGCCTGAACTGAATATGCTCACATCTGCAGGATACATGATCATGCCTGAACTGAATATGCTCACACCTGCTGGATACATGATCATACCTGAACTAAAAATGCTCACATCTGCAGGATACATGATCATACCTGAACGAAACATGCTCACATCTGCAGGATACATGATCATGCCTGAGCATGCTATGTCCAAGGCTTCTTTGAATGAGACATTTATAAGTAAGCAATTTGAGCATCTTCAAAGGGCTCAAGAATAATTCTCTAAAATTTATATGGCTTCTAGTGTGTTGTTTTTAGCGTTTACGCCCTCAAGTTTGTTCATCAAATTAATATTTCATTTCAGTCAAACTGTCAGCCAGGGTTTAAAATTGATGTTTAAACTTCAAAAAATAACATTTTATTTTCTAACGAAAACTATGCCTAACTTAATCAGAAAAAAAACCACTTAACCAGAAAAACAATGCCCGAACTTTAACCTTCCGAAGGAGAGGATTTTTTAAAACTGAGAACATCTCCGCCTAAAATTCAGTCGGAAACTATGAACAACTCCGCCGCAAGCTGAAAGCACACCCGGTCCGCTCACCCAATAACTGCAGAAATAACTACCGCAGCAGCACAAGCGTTTTGCGACCTTGCCAAAAAGAAGTTGCATCTCTATACGAACATAGGAGCCAATTTTTGCCGCAAAGCGCGCCCACTGAAAGCCATAAACCGCAATAGCGGCAATTTTCGGCTGAACGCATCTTCTTTCATTATTCGGATTTGTTTTGGACAAATATTCGATTGAAAGACTTGTTTTTGAATTTAGAGTGACTAGAACATTGGGTGAGTGTACTGCACGAAATGTTTGAAGCTCTAAGACATACAAAAGAAAACTACTTCTTTCTGCTTTTTTCATATTTTTCAACTATTCTTCTTTTTGCTTCTTTTGAAAAAAGCTCCTCCAATTTTTTCAAACTGAAACAAATAACATTTGCGATTTATTGTACATACGGTTCATTGTTAGCATAGCAACCGGAAAACAGCCTTCTTTGCGTCTGAATCCTGCAAAATTTGAAAATAATTTCTAAATTATTCTCACGATAAATAAAACGTATCCGAAACCAGTATTTAAATATGATTTTAAAATATCTCCTCATTGACCCTTAATTATATATAGCCATAAATCATTTTGAGTGGAATTTGATAAACGCCCTTTATAGAATTTATGCAGATCCGTCTAATCAGAAAGAGGACTACAGACAGATCAAGGACATCTGCAACCAAGTTGGGGGCGGATCAAGTGTAAATACACTACACCAAAACCCCCATAATACATGAGCTCAAAATACTCAAATTTCCAGAGTACGCGAAATATTTAAATCTGGTTTCAAAATCACAGCACGAACTAGAAGCAACACTATGCCAATCCCTCAATAGTCCACTTGTACTGGGTAAATCGTACCGAGAAAAAATGAAAAACTTATCAAAAACAGTAACTCTGCACTCAAATGCGTTATTACACAAAAGGGCACCTTTTCAAGCCTAAGCAAGGAGTGCAATACAGTGAGAAAATTCTGAACAAAATATTATGAATGGATAGAGCTAGTGATCCAAAATACACACCTAAATTCACAAACGATTATTATTCAGCATAATATCACAAGTTTCGGTCAACAAAGTGGCAGGCAAAATTGTTTATATCAAAAACGAATATGAAAGTGGCGACCAGCAACATGACTAACTCTGGGTCCTCCAGAGCAAAGTCTCGATCCATCAGCCGACGATATATCGCATCTATCATCAGTCCTACGTATGCCTCCGCCAGGCCCATCAATTTGTTCGAGTCGAGGTTGTCCATCTTCTTTTAGATTCGATTCTAATAACAGTTTGACCAATTGAAATCTGGTGAATAATTAAACGATCAATCAGGATCAAGAAAAAAGGTCACGAATATCACATTTGTCAGCATTACTCTAATTTACTATTAAAATTTATTTAAAACAGTCAGATAAAAAGATTTTGATCTTAAAATATATTAAAATCAGTTTATTACTAAAATTTAGGAATTCGACCTAAGAATGGACAGTCCAAACTTTGGATCTATTCCTAAGATCGTCATTCGGTTATTCATGGTCACTAATCCCTTCTTACCCAAGGTCTTACTAACATAAAACAAAAACTATAACACACAACACTCTTAGTATGACACCTTCCTGCATGCAACCTAAACTCACCCTATACTCAAATGATATTTCTTTTGTATATATAATGTGTGTTAGTATCAGAAAAGATTACGTGTATCAGTGCATATAGCTCCCGTGGATGCAGTCGTCCTCGGTTTGGGTCGTACACTGGAAGCGAGAGTTCCACAAGGAAGTCTCTCAGTCTCGTCAAGGACAAGATTAGGTTTTCTGGGTCCACTTGCTGCTTCTCCGTCGCTCTCGTCACCAAGAAGCATAAAAGTTTTCCCGGTATCTGTGACGCCGCCGGAGGCAAGGCTGCTACGCCTCCTATTCTTGGTCTTTGCTTCCAAAGGAATATTACAATTTTATATTCTCTCTTAAAATTCGACGCTAACGCTGTCTTAAAACTCATCTTCGCTGTGATTGCTATCGCACATGTCCTATTTGTAAGTATAAAATCGCTATCTGTCAATATTATGCTACTTAAATACTCGTTCGGCAAGTTAAAATATGTCTCAACTACTCTACCAATGACCGGTTTCTTAGGGTCCTCGCCTATTTCTGCTTCTAAATCACCTGTCTCTCTTGCTATTCTTAATTTATTTTTATTAACAATTTTTCAGTGTGGGTAAGTCCTAGCCCCACTACCCGGACAAAAAAATCCATCGACGTCCCCGTCGATTGCATACCGGATAATAAACCAAAGTTGGAGGCAGGAATGAGTAATTGCTCTTCCTGGGCAGCCCAGGAAGAATCATCCCTTTCGTTTTTTTTGTTTTCATGCTCTCACGGTCTACATCTTGAATCGTGGCACTAGTCTTCTCTGGGTCCGACAAAATTTCTTTCAGACATTCCAAGATACGCAGATTCGTCAAGTCTTGTTCGCAGGATTGCTGTTGCTCGTCGTCGAAATCTACGGCGGGCTTAGACCGGTCATCGATCCACTCCTCATTGCAGTCCTTGACTATGTCGATGTCTTGCGACACGGTTATTTCTTCTACACCCACCAATTCTTCCACTATCTTCTTCACACCTATTCTATCCACTATGAAGTCATCTCCGTAAGGATTGTATTTATTCGTGAGTCTTGTCCTGTCACTCTGTCGAGTCTGTATCGTAAACGGAAAATCTGGTTCCAAATTCTCGGGGACCTCTATCTGGTCGGGATCTTGTCAGTCCTCTTCTGCGCAGGGTAAGGTTTCTTCATCTGCTTCAATCACCTCGTTGGGATCCAGGTCCAATGGTGGACTTGATCCTTCCTCTACGACCTCATTCCCATCATTCTTTCCCCTTGTGCCCTTCTCTTTGACCTCACAGACAGGGTCCATCATCAGATAATACCCTTCTTCCATGCCTGCAGGTATACAACAGTCTTCCGTCGACGGGTTGTGTGGCTTAATGTTTTCGTCGTGAGCGTCACTCAGTCTGTAAAAACGTCCCTCCTGGTGCACTTGCATAATCATGAAGGGTCCCCTCAACTTTTTTAGGAGCTTTTTTGTTCCTTTCGGTGGTATAACGTTTTGAAATACCCATACGTAGTCTCCTACCGAGTAAGCTTTTGCACCAGCTGCTTTTTAATCGAAGCCTTTTCCTCTGCCTTGCCTGTGCCTGCTGAGTGTTCCGTCTAAAAAAGTCGTTTAGTTCTTGTTGACGTCTAATCACATCCCTTACGTAGACTTGTTCTGATGTTTTCTTCCCCTCATACTCTGGCTAAAAGAAAGTCAAGGGCAAAGACTTCCCGTGTCCGGTTAACATCATGTGTGGACTAACTCCGGTGATGGAGTGTTGCGTGCTGTTGTAAGCTCCCATCACCTGTGGAAGGTATCTGTCCCAATCGGTCATGTATCTGGAACAATATAACCTCAGCATCGACACCAAGGTCCGATTTTGCCTTTTCACTAAACCATTCGTCTAGGGATGGTATGTCGTGAGTTCTTCTACGAAAGCTGTTCCGTTATCCTAATGAAACGTCATCGGAAACCATGTCTAGCTACCCACGTATTGATTAGTTGATCGCATGTCTCTTCTAATGAAGCAGTTATGCAGGGCACGGCCTCTGCATACCTCGTGAAGTGGTCTATCATGACAAAGACCTGATTATAGCCACTATCTGTCATGCATATTTTCTGATGGTCAATCTGCACCACCTCGTTGAATTCAGATGACTCGATCGACTGCACGGGAAATCGCAATTTCCTTGAATCCTCGACCTGTTGGCATGACAGAGATGCTGTTACCCACTTCTGGCATGCCTTATGACTTCCAGGCCACTCAAAGCGCTTCAAAATCCCCTGATATACTTTGTCGATTCCCTGATGGCCGATCTAATTATGCGACCTGAATAAAAGTTCTGTGTGATAGAGTTGCGGCGTTCTATTTGTACAGAACTTTGTCTTCTCCTCTTCTCTTCCCGTCCTTGTTCAGATAAAACCTTCCCTCTTTCTGCATAAAGTACTGTCTCAGAATAGGGTAACTGTCTTCCTCTAGGTCACCTTTGTCCAGAGTTCCATTTTTGATCCACTTTTCAGGTTGCTCGTCATGCGGTCATTTCTCTGCGCTCTTAGGAAGTCCGAGAGTCTGTATCTCGCCTTCAAGTACGTCTTCATTACCCTCATTTGACTATTCAGCTTAACGCACCAAATCTTCGCCAATGGCTGAGTTTCTTGTCTGAACGGTTGAAGATCAGTCCTGACTACCTCTTTTTGTGGCAACAAACATATCGAACGTTTCGAAACCGCTATTGTTTCCAGGTCATCCGCTGCGTTGTCGAAGACTCTTTCGCTTGCTATGAGGTAGCGATCACTGTCAGGGTCTTGAAATATCTCCCTGTCTAGATCTCTTGCTCGAGTCTCCACTAGTAGTGTATGGTTCGCTAGCTCTGACAATTCCGATCCTGAGCTCGAGTTTCTGAGTAGGTGTCGATTCCTTAGTTCTGGGAGTTGTCATCAATTGAAGAGTCTGCGATGGAGCACATTCCTTTTTCCGGATCAGTTTTGTATGTTCTGTTTATCTATGTGAACTCCCCGGACAAAATTTTATCCTCCAGTCCTGTTCTTCATCAAGAACATTCTCTTCCACATCAGACTCCCCGGATAAACTTTGTAGTCCCAGATTTTGTTCCTGAACTCACCTGCTCTCATCGCCGTACAAATAACTCGCCTGCTCCATCACTCGCCTGCTCTCATCACCGTACTTCTCCCCGGACAAATAATCTTGCGCCAGGTTTCGTACAACCTCTTCGCCTTCTTTATCCTGGTCTTCAAAAGTAACGGCTTTCTTTAGTGAACCGTTCTCCTGTTCTTTCCGTTTGTATGAAGTACCTGTTAAAACGTCTTGGGGGTATCGAGGACACTAGTTGCTGAACTATTGTTCTACAATCCTTTTCATTTCCCTTGTGTTGTCGTCTTGACGGCATGATCTTCACCTTTTCACTGACATCAGTGATGCCATGGCTGCTGCCCACTCGGGGTAATCTCTAGTTACTTCTCTCTCCAACAATCTATCTAGCATCCGCATCGCTTGCGGTGTGACCTTCACCGTTTTATCTAATAATGAGAGGCTGTTTTTGATCATGCGAGAGAGTTCCTGTTGGACCAGGTTTGAGCGCAGCAACAGATCCAAGGGCACCGGGTCCTTCTTGGATAGAATCCTTTTTTCAGCTGATTTCTCTACGGGTATATCAGGATGTCCTGGGTTTGGATATCCAGACTTGTCTAACCACCTCGACAAGGGAAGCGCTTCATAAGTTTCTTTGTTCAGAAACGAGAACCCTTTCTTGATTTCCGCCTGATTGGCTTGCTTCTGTTCACATCTTTCATAAAACTCAGTCTTCTTGCTGAGGCTGTCAGCATTGTGGTGTTTATCACGCATCCTGTGCTCGATTATCATGTGGTAGCCATCTAATCTTACTATCCATCTACCAATATAATTCTGGTCCATCGAGTACGTCTTCAACCAGGATAACGCTCTGTTGACTACGCGTAACTTAAAGGGAGCGCTCACCAGGTAAGCACGGTACTTTTCCACGAATGTGACTACTGCAAAAATTTCTGCTTTCGGTGCACCATACTTCGTTTCAGTGTCACTTAGCACTTTACTGCCATATGCAATGGGACGGAGAACTGTTCTTCCATTCCATTCCTGCTCCTGATGCATTATTCGTGAGATGGCTACTACTGATGCAACTGTGTCAAGAACATACATGCCCTTCTCTGTAGGCATGCCTAGCACTGGCGCCTCAAACAACTCCCGCTTTATGTTCTCGAAGGCAGTTTGAGCTTCTTCGTTTCCTTCGAACTTCTTTCCTTTGTTGCGCATCAGATTCTGCATGGGATACAACTTGTCTGCGTATCCTTTTATGAACTCAATGTAATAATTGGCAAACTCTAGGAAGCTCATGAGTTGTGTGTCCGTTCTGGGAGCCTTCCATGTCAACACAGCCTCCACTGCTTCCGAGTCCGTCCTCACGCCATGCCTGTACACCATTCTTCCCAGATATTTGATTGAATCCCTAAGGATTTGGCATTTCGATGGTTTGCATTTCAAGCCTGCTCTTTTCATGCAGCCAAAGACCTCAGCGAGCCGATGAATAAGGTCTTCCACGGTGGGTGTTGCTATGACCACGTCATCCACGTAACACATCACAAAGTTCCCGTAATTCTTCGTCACCGGATAATAAACCAAAGTTGGAGGCAGGAATGAGTAATTGCTCTTCCTGGGCAGCCCAGGAAGAATCATCCCTCTCGTTTTTTTTTGTTTTCATGCTCTCACGGTCTACATCTTGAATCGTGGCACTAGTCTTCTCTGGGTCCGACAAAATTTCTTTCAGACATTCCAAGATACGCAGATTCGTCAAGTCTTGTTCGCAGGATTGCTGTTGCTCGTCGTCGAAATCTACGGCGGGCTTAGACCGGTCATCGATCCACTCCTCATTGCAGTCCTTGACTATGTCGATGTCTTGCGACACGGTTATTTCTTCTACACCCACCAATTCTTCCACTATCTTCTTCACACCTATTCTATCCACTATGAAGTCATCTCCGTAAGGATTGTATTTATTCGTGAGTCTTGTCCTGTCACTCAGCGAGCCGATGAATAAGGTCTTCCACGGTGGGTGTTGCTATGACCACGTCATCCACGTAACACATCACAAAGTTCCCGTAATTCTTCGTCACTCTGGTCAGAGCCTGAGCCATCAGTCTTTGAAAAAGGGTCGTGGCGTTGCACATGCCAAAGGGCATACTCTTCCAATGGTACAACCCCAATTCACATGCAAATCCGATCTTTTCTCTGTCCTTTTTCCGCAGAGGGACCTGCCAGAAGGCGGAACCCAAGTCCAGTGTGGTGAAGAACTTGGCGTCACCAAGTTTCGAGAGGCTCTCGTCTATTCGCGGTATCGGATACGCATCTTTCATTGTTACTGCGTTCAGGTAACGAAAGTCGCAACAGAACCTGAACTGCCCCCCTAATTCTTGGCCATGAGTATCCCGCACGCCCAAGGTAATTTCGAGGGTTCTATCATGTCGTATTCGAGCAACATTTCTACTTCCGCTCGGCACGCTTCCAATTTATGAGGCGTCGTTCTCCTTGCGCCTTCCCTTAGAGGAACGGCGCCTTCTTCTATTTCTATTTCGTGTTCGACGAAGTTGCAGCAGCCGAAGTCCGCCTTATGTTTTGAAAACACGTCCGCATTCCAACTTAAAACCGCCCCTAGTGACTCAAAATCTCCCTCACCTATTTTGCCTCTCAAGTGTTCTATCACCGGCAAAACTGGTTTGTCGGATTCCAGTTCGTATGACGAGGGATCTTCCGAAAAATTCGAGCAGCTCGACAAGCTGTCATCTGTTTCGGAATTCATTGAAAACAGTTTATCAATAGATTTAAATTCATCAATTCTCTTTGAAAGTTTATCCTTATCAGCATGATTCGGGCAGTCTTTCACATTATATCTCTTCAAGACTTGTGTCTCCTCATAGTCGGTTTTCATCGGCAAAGCGTAACTAAGTTTCTTTCCACGCTGGATTGTAACCGTAGCTTCTAGTGTGTTCAACAACAGACTGGCACAGAGCCAGTTTCGTGTTACGGAAAAACTCCGGCCTAAAATCACTGAGCTTTGACTATTTGGGTTGGGTACCAAACAAACTTGTTTACTATAATTTAACGAATTTAAGTTTCTCATTCTAAAAGTTGCTATTACAGCCTGTCCCGGCTGTAGTTTTATCTTTCTATCTAAAAAGATTGGTACCTTGTTTTCATCTGTTATTATTCTAATAATTGGTTTTTTAACATGTTTCCAGTCTGTGTTTCTAATCCCTATTAGACCGTTGTTCAAGTCAATCATCACATCGAAGTTCCGGACAAAATCACGGCCCGGGATGAATCGGTCTGAATCGTCTAAATTCTCAACCACCAGGAAGCTCATCCAAAAGATCGCGTCCTCCCATGTGAGGGACCGTTATTGGTGTCCTTCCGGCCACGTAGATTGCTCCGCAGTTGGCTGCCGCCAATCTGAGATTCGTTCGAATTAGATCGTCCGTCGTGAAGCCTATTCTTTCCCAAGTCTTTATTGGCATCACGCTTACCACTGCTTCTGTTTCCAGTAGTCCTGTTACTCCAATTTTCTTCCGATTGGTATCTAGCAGATGTGCAGTCGCATCTGCCTCATACCCTATGTGTACTGCATCTTGCTCCATCATGGCATCATGGCCAATTCTGCTGACCTTATGTTCATCTTGACCCAAATAGATCTGCCACATTTGGTTGCTATCTGTTGTTACGTAGGTCCTAGTGTAAATACTTATCCCGTCAACGTTCAACATCACTTGATAGGGTCCATAGACTTCCACGTAGCGCCCGTGGAGTCTCTTTGTTCGAGGGCCACCCGTTGTCAACAACGCTCGTACAGCTCTCGACACAATGCGTGGCTCTACCTGTCTCAGATAATCTGCATATGTGTCTAAATGCATCATAGTGAACTCTGAGGGTTCATTTAGGTTCCTGATCACCTGATGTCCCGCAACTGAACTTATCGAGTGTATTCTGCTTTCTGGTGGCACCATTCAGAACGTCTGCCCAGAGATCAACTTAAGTTTCATGCTCAAACTTCTTGGTGCTTTCGTTTCTTCAACTTCTGATGCCTCGAAGGCATTTAGCTTTTCCCGAATTTTCTCATTATCTAGTTCGAGCTTCACTTTTTGTTCGATCTCCTCCGTCATCAACTCCTGCTGGAATCTGTTTAAAGCATCTCTCGCGGCTGCCCTATAGTCGATCTTGAAGTCATCCGCCGCACTCACCGGTTCCGATTCACGTATCTCTTCCGTTACTGTCTGCATCTTCTTCGTTGTCAGCTCTTGCGGTTTTTCCTTTCTGCTTGCTTCCGCTTCACTCAGCAGGCAAGCCTTGCTGGCTTTCAAACCCGATAAAGTTTCCTCATGCCTTGAATGCTTGATGGCTGCCACAGCATCCCAAAATTGTGGACAATCCGATTTAAAATGACCTTCCAAGTTACAAAAGAAACACCTTGGGCCGAATTTCGCAATTACTCCTCTCATGAAATCTTCATGATCGACCAGTGACGCATCTTCATCCTCGAGTCTAAAGCCTATTGCTTTCATGCCCTGTTGTAGGTTGGGCATGCTGACACATGATGGTCCGTTGAACTGCATTTTGCACAAGGGCGTCCCTTGGTTTGTACCAGTTGTTACCTTGGTTTGCTGGTCCGTTGTTATAATTGCCATAAATGTTTTTGTATCTCGATGGAGACATTCTTTTTACTTTAGTCTCAACTCCTCCGGTGTTGGCGCTTTAGCTGAAAGCGTCCTAACATCGTTCAAAGCTCATCATTCATCACACCATCGATGAATTTTGAGGCTACTGCCAGGTTCATCCTTCTATTCGACTCGTCGGTTTGGCTACGCCTTCTCAGCGTCTCCCAATCGTCTAGAAACTTGTCTATTGTCTCGTCTTCACGTTGCTTCCGTTCTCGAAGCGTATCATTGCTTGGTGTCTTTGCACCCCTGAGCCAAAACGATTTAACAAGAATTCAAAGATCTTCTCAGCAGTGTCCCGCTGGTATTGCTTTTTGGCCATCACACAGTTTAGGGCTGTCCCTTCCAGGTTACTAGTGAGAGCACTGCTTTCTTGTATTTCTGACATGTCTTCCTCTTCAAAATTCAGTTTCATTACCTCTATCCAGGTATCAAGGCAGCCATCAGATTCATCTTTGTAGCATCTTGGTTTCTTAAAAACCCTTCTGGACTTTTCACTGCCTTCATTGGTTCTAGACAACCTCGTTAGGGATAGTTCCAAGGACCTGTTCAGAGGTTCAAAGGCTGTGGCCATTGTTGTAGCGTCCCTTGAATGCCCCGCTTGAGCATCATTGCCCCCTGAGAGAGGTTCTGGCTTTTCCCTCCTGTCCGAATCGCTGGGGTGACTTCTTCCTTGATTCGCATGACTCCAGTTCCTGGAATCACATCTCCCCCCTCGCATGTGTATCTTGAGTCGGTCGTTCGTTTGAAGTCGGTCTGTTGCCAGTTGAGCTTCCTCTGATGTTTGGGCCCCGTGGCTTTTTCTCCCCTGTGGTATAGCTGGATGAACTGCCTCTTCCTCTAGCTCTAGTGGATCCATGTGTCCTTCTCCTATTCGGTTGTTCATTGAAGTTCACTCTCGGCTCCCTGCTGGGTTCTCCCGAGTTCGGTTCCCCGTTCCTCGATCCACTGCTGCTGCCTAGTAGCCCATCCAACCTATCCATGATAGCCTGAGTTCGCCTCTCCATCATCGCGTCTCTCTTCGTGTCAAGAGTCCCAAGAGTCTGCTCTTGTTGAATTCTCAACTTGTCCATGTCATCTCTCAACCGTAACGCTCTCTGCTCAGCTTCCCTCGTTATTCGTGACAAGTTCTTGGCCAAGTCTTTATCCGTTCTCTCCTTCATGCGCTTTTCGCTTCTGCTAACTTCTTATCTGTTGCGGTTGATCTCTTCCCGCAAGTTTTTTCTCTCGACGTGGACAGCCCTTTCTAGTTCACTCATTCTTAAGGATATGTGCTTATTCTGTTCTCCTATGCTGTCCACTATATTGGTCAAGGCGTCTTCGATTGATGCTCCATTGGGCACTATTGGCGCCACAAGTGGCGGTGTCACTCTGTCGGTTTCAGGTAGCTTGTTGCTGGTCGAGACTCGGGTCTTGATTCTCTGCCTCTCTGCTTCGACCTCATGATCCACTTCTTGATCCGCAGGTGGGTTACATAGCCCTGTGTTTCTTTCTTCCCAGTTCGTATCTCCGAATTCGTCATGGTCACAAAGTCTCCTGACTGGCCTGATCCAATTGTGGTCTTGCTTATTGTCCTCACTACACCAAATTGTCCCATGAAGCCAGTCTCTCTATCGTGTATGCGTCATTCTCCTGAGTCGAACTATTGAGGCTAACTTTAGATCCGAAGTCAAGTTTTCCTCTTCCTGGGTTTCTACTTCATTGGCTGTACCCGTTCCCATGGTAAATGGAAAGAAGTTTCCCAAAGTGTTTTTCACTCTTCCTGAAAACGATAAGGACGTTGCCTTTTTCTCCATCACGCAAAGCATCCTAGTGTTGTCTGTAGGTGATCTTGTAGTCGCCACATTTTCAATAAAGATGTCGGACAGTTCCGACATCTCTTATCGGTCCAGAGTCCCGATGGAAGTGGCAAAATCTTGTCATTGTTCAAAGGGAGTAGATTCACTCGCCAATATTCTGTTTCCTCTCCCTTTCCGGTCAATGTCCGTCCCGGTGCTCATCCAGGGCAGGTTCCGGATGGACACCTACCTCTAAAATTGCCTTTGTCCTTCTGAGGACTTTTGACTCCTGGTTTCAATCATTCCGCCTGAAACTTTCTTCCCTTTGTCGGTCCGTGTTCGTGTGATCCTTTCCACAAAAGGATCGCTCATTGCCTTTCTATGTTCTCTGGTATTTATTTACTAGAGCTATTTTTTAGTTTGAGTATCCTTGACTTGTCTAGACTCATTTTCAATTTATCACTTCTTACTGCCTATACACTCAGTTCGATTGCTAGTGTCCTTATTGTTTGACTACTGATAATAATAACACATCACAATAAATTCCAAAAATTTCACTTAAATAGTGACCACAAACCTCCTATGTTATCACACTGCAGCGTGTATACAATTTATTTACAAAAAATTGATTATTAGTTGTAAAATATGAAGCTAGCACAGTCTGATCATATCGAAATTTATAAAAGAAAATGTTCTCACAACCCAATCAAGAACAGATATTAATGATGTAAAACCAAAATTGAAGGAAAATAAAAAAATTTCAATGAAAAACATATGTGTTTTGTACTTTATTCAGTCGCAATGTAAAAGTCAAACTTGTTTCTAAAGAAAAAGCTTTCCCTGTTTGGTGCTGCACCAAACAGACAAATCTTGAAGGCAGTAATTTTCGCAAGTGGGCGTCTATTGCACCCACCGAGTCCTGTGCTACCTGTCTGCCTTCGGATTGCCCGAGCTAGACCTACTAAAATCCTCAGGGCAATCACTTTTCCGAAAAACGATTTGGTTTCAATCCACACAAATCAGTGACAAACTCTTGTTAAAGTTAGGCTTAGTGTAGCGAATATCCGGGTTTAGACCTGTTTTGTTTTAGTCTACTCTTCTATAAAAGGCAAGTTACCAGTGCAGTCACTGGTTTCTAGCCTGAAATTTAATAACCTAATATTCTTTACTATTTACTTTTCTTTTGTCTGCTTAAGTTTTGACAAAAATTAGTACCTTTCCGGATTTGCAAAATTAGGACCCCTCCGGATTGGCAAAATTGGACCCTTCCGGATTGGCAAAAGCAGGACCCCTCCGGATTGGCAAAAAATAGGACCTTTCCGGATTGGCAAAAACAGGACCCTTCCGGATGGGCAAAATTAGGACCCTTCCGGGTTGGCGAAAACACGACCCATCCGGATTGGCAATAATACGACCCTTCCGATTTGGCAAAATTAGGACCCTTCCGGATTGGCAATAACAGGACCCCTCCGGATTGGCAAAATTAGGACCCTACCGGATTGGCAAAAATGAGACCCCTCCGGATTGACAAAAATAGGACCCTTCCGGATTGGCAAAGTTGGGACCCCTCCGGATTGGAAAAAATAGGACCCCTCCGGATTGGCAAAAAAGGACCCTTCCGGATTGGCAAAATAGGACCCCTCCGGATTGGCAAAAATTGGGACCCTTCCGGATTGGGGCCACTCCGAGTTTGTAAAAATAGCGCTTCCGAGACTTTTAAATTTTTCACCCGATACCATACCGGATACGTTCTCCGATGCTATTATGCTGTAGGAACTAACTAGGAAGGGTGTATTTTCCGTCTCTAGACCCTTCCGGATCGAAGCTAAGCCTCTTATTTTGCTATTCTACTCAACTGTGAAGGGTCTTGTAACTAGCCTTGTTTCGACTCGACTTTGATTTTCTGGGTTCCTTAGCCCTCCCTTTTTGTCTAAAACAGCGTACACTTGCCTTATTCAACCGTTACTACCCTTTGGTAGGGGTATAAGGGCTTTCCAAAAAAAATTACAAAACGTGAAGGGTCTATCAATTTCTCTGTAATCCGGAAGGTTATCGGCAAACGGGTTTTAAAACCTGTCGATTTACTAGCGAACGTTGTCCAGACAACAATTTTTACTGTCCTAACTCAAAAATTAAAAAAAAAGTAATTTTGTAGCGTTTCGTTTTTTGAAAAATCAAAGAAAATCGGTTTTTGTTACCCAATTAGTTCCAACCACTTCTTAACTAAACTCACCTGTACTAGCTATTGAACTAGTACGGTCACGATGTAATTTTGCGTTTTTATCCGTTTCAAAACAAATTGATATCTCAAAAATTGCGACTTTTGGGGGGTCAAACTATCGCTATTTTGACCCCAAAAACCGGTCTGCTTACTGTGTTTTTCACTGAAAAACGGCTTAAGAGTATTAATAAGGCTGTATAAATAGTAATACTGGTAATATTATACCCCTCCGGCATTGTTCAATACCCGAATTAGAGTGCTTAACTCGGAAAATCGCAGTTCGGTAAAGGGTCACTACAGTGCAGTCACTGTCGAGCCCCCCACAGATTACTATCCTACTTTTTGTACCAAAAGGGATACAAAAATTGTTAACGATACCCAACAGTCGATTGCTGTTGTCCTTGAGGCCCTTCTTGTCGCTCCTTGCCCTGCTTGTCGGATCAGACTTCTTCTCTAATCCCGAGACCCTTCCAGATTGAGCGCAAATTAGCATTAACGTGCTTAAATACTCCTCCCTTTGTCGGTCCGTGTTCGTGTGATCCTTTCCACAAAAGGATCGCTCATTGCCTTTCTATGTTTCTCTGGTATTTAGTTCCTAGAGCTATCACTTAGTTTGAGTATCCTTGACTTGTCTAGACTCATTTTCATTTTATCACTTCTTACTGCCTATACACTCAGTTCGATTGCTAGTGTCCTTATTGTTTGACTACTGATAATAATAACACATCACAATAAATTCCAAAAATTTCACTTAAATAGTGACCACAAACCTCCTATGTTATCACACTGCAGCGTGTATACAATTTATTTACAAAAAATTGATTATTAGTTGTAAAATATGAAGCTAGCACAGTCTGATCATATCGAAATTTATAAAAGAAAGTGATCTCACAACCCAATCAAGAACAGATATTATTGATGTAAAACCAAAATTGAAGGAAAATATAAAAATTTCAATGAAAAACATATGTATTTTGTACTTTATTCAGTCGCAATGTAAAAGTCAAACTTGTTTCTAAAGAAAAAGTTTTCCCTGTTTGGTGCTGCACCAAACAGACAAATCTTGAAGGCAGTAATTTTCTCAAGTGGGCCTCTATTGCACCCACCGAGTCCTGTGCTACCAATCTGCCTTCGGATTGCCCGAGCTAGACCTACTAAAATCCTCAAGGGAATCACTTTTCCGAAAACCAATTTGGTTTCAACCCACACAAATCAGTGACAAACTCTTGTTAAAGTTAGACTTAGTGTCGCGAATATCCGGGTTTAGACCTGTTTTGTTTTAGTCTACTCTTCTATAAAAGGCAAGTTACCAGTGCAGTCACTGGTTTCTAGCCTGACACTTAATAACCTAATGTTCTTTACTATTTACTTTTCTTTTGTCTGCTTAAGTTTTGACAAAAATTAGTACCTTTCCGGATTTGCAAAATTAGGACCCATCCGGATTGGCAAAAATAGGACCCTTCCGGATTGGCAAAAGCAGGACCCCTCCGCATTGGCAAAAAATAGGACATTTCCGGATTGGCAAAAACAGGACCCTTCCGGAATGGCAAAATTAGGACCCTTCCGGGTTGGCGAAAATCGGACCCATCCGGATTGGCAATAATACGACCCTTCCGGTTTGGCAAAATTAGGACCCTTCCGGATTGGCAATAACAGGACCCCTCCGGATTGGCAAAATTAGGACCCTTCCGGATTGGCAACAGTGAGACCCCTCCGGATTGGCAAAAATAGGACCCTTCCGGATTGGCAAAGTTGAGACCCCTCCGGATTGGCAAAAATAGGACCCCTCCGGATTGGCAAAAAAGGACCCTTCCGGATTGGCAAAATAGGACCCCTCCGGATTGGCAAAAATTGGGACCCTTCCGGATTGGGGCCACTCCGAGTTTGTAAAAATAGCGCTTCCGGGACTTTTAAAATTTTCACCCGAAACCATTCCGGATACGTTCTCCGATGCTATTATAGTGTAGGAACTAACTAGGAAGGGTGTATTTTCCGTCTCTAGACCCTTCCGGATCGAAGCTAAGCCTCTTATTTTGCTATTCTACTCAACTGTGAAGGGTCTTGTAATTAGCCTTGTTTTGACTCGACTTTGATTTTCTGGGTTCCTTAGCCCTCCCTTTTTGTCTAAAACAGCGCACACTTGCCTTTTTCAACCGTTACTACCCTTTGGTAGGGGTATAAGGGCTTTCCAAAAAAAATACAAAACGTGAAGGGCCTATCGATTTCTCTGTAACCCGGAAGGTTATCGGCAAACGGGTTTTAAAACCTGTCGATTTACTAGCGAACGTTGTCCAGACAACAATTTTTACTGTCCTAACTCAAAAATTAAAAAAAAAATTATTTTGTAGCGTTTCGTTTTTTGAAAAATCAAAAAAATTCGGTTTTTGTTACCCAATTAGTTCCAACCACTTCCTAACTAAACTCACCGGTTCTAGCTATTGAACTAGTACGGTCACGATGTAGTTTTGCGTTTTTACCCTTTTCAAAAAAAATTGATATCTCAAAAATTGCGACTTGTGGGGGTCAAACTATCGCTATTTAGACCCCAAAAACCGGTCTGCTTACTGTGTTTTTCACTGAAAAACGGCTTAAGAGTATTAATATAGGCTGTATAAATAGTAATACTGGTAATGTTATACCCCTCCTAAGGTGCTTAACTCGGAAACTCGCAGTTCGGTGATGGGTCACTACAGTGCAGTCACTGTCGAGCCCCCCACAGATTAATATCCTACTTTTTGTACCAAAAGTGATACAAAACTTGTTAACGATACCCAGGAACCGATTGCTGTTGTCCTTGAGGCCCTTCTTGTCGCTCCTTGCACTGCTTGCCGGATCAGACTCCTTCTCTAATCCCGAGACCCTTCCAGATTGAGCGCAAATTAGCATTAACGTGCTTAAATACTCAAACAACCCGTACAGGCACCAGAACCGTGCCACAATTCTGATCGTAACGATCCTGGTTGATATATCTAACAACAACAAACGGGAGGGTTGGATCACATCTCGTCTGGGGGGATGATTTCTACTGATTTTTTACTTTTTTTTTTTTTTTACTTTTTTTGGTTTTTTCGGTTACTTATTTGTTTTTTGTTTTTTTTTTAGGTACTATACTACTTTTTGTTTGATTTCCTGTATATTGTTAAGTGTTTTGGTCACAAACCTCTCAGGGAACGACGGGACAGCCAATCCCCCCACCCTTCCTGAAACGTGAATTTTCGGTCTTAAGTAGGTTAAAAAGCTATTCACGGGAATCCGGAAGGCTTCCGCGTTCCGAATTACCCTTCCGCCCAATAGTTAGGGCCTTGTTATGAGCATCCGCTCGGCGAGGAGTGCTCATTAACAGTTCTGCTGGTCATGATGTTAAAAAGAATAACACCCCGAAGCGCCATAAAACATCTATAATAATAATCATAATAACAAAGGATTTAGGAACATAATCCAAGGGTTCGCATAAAACCCAGTCATTGCACTGTTCAAAATTTAGTTTTCAGTTATAAGTTTAAGTTTCTTCAGGTCTCTACAGTTGTTGCATTCGCATAAAATGCGCCAAGTGCATGTGTCTGATTCGTTGTAGCGAGTTTTGAAAAGCTTTGTGTAACATTCGCCCACATGTACATATCGACGGAAAATAAAGCTAAGTTCTAAAATGACTGGCTAGCGTCTAAACACAGCTCTATATGCTTTTCACCGTCTCTGCCAAAGCCAGTTCATTTGGTGGTCTTCCCAACATCGGGTCGACAAACAAAAACGTTACTATTTCCGTCTTCGATCAGAACGCTCTATTTAACTTAATTACATGCAAAAATAGTGAGCTCATGGCTGGGTCTCAGTATCCCCAGACCACAAAATCACTCCTCAAAACAGGGCTACTGCTTATTTATTATTTTACTATTAATTTTATTCCATAGATAAAAATCATCATCTCCATCGAAGATGGATCAACCCTTTCCGTTAACTCCTAGCTTCTCATGATCTGAAAACGAATTTGGATGTTAATTATATTCGACTCAGGACATGACCAGTAAGCTAAAAGTTTATATATAACAACTTGAGTTCTGGGCCCGACTTCTCCTATTTCTTCTCGGAAGGCTGGACATGTCGTCTCAACACCCTTCCTAGTTCTCGTGAACTGCTCAGTAACGATTGTAGCGGCACAATCGTTACAACCCGGAGTGGTTTCTGACAATTTCTAATCACAATCTCAATCCTCTGTCGTTTCTCCATTGTTCTTGTCCTTGAGAATTCTCTCCTTCTGATTTCGCAGTTTCATTGTGTGCGAAATAAAAAAAAAAAAGGTTACGTGTCTTTCACGTCCAAATCGAAAAATTAAAAATTAGCTTGTCAGTCAAAACTGACCGTTCCCGGTTTGTCTGACCGTTCAATTAACTTCCCTAATTCACAAAAACAATCAATCTTCTAGGTTAGATGTTGCAATAAAAATTCGAATGCGAAATTGCGTTTTGACCAGTCTGGTCCATTGTCACATTTACCCGTTTTTTTTTTAGCTTCAGCAGTAGGAGTGAAAGCTACTTTCGTTGAAATTTTGGGTTTGGAGCACGAGAATGGAAAATATAACGATATGCTAGAACTTGGGTTTGATTCGGCAGAATTTGAAGTAGCTCCGGTAGCTCTGTAATCGAAATTCAAAAACATTGGACAGAGCCCATTTTTGATAAGGAAATTTTTCAGATGTTTTTCATACAGGACATACTGATGTAAAACATTTTCAATGCTCACAAGGATAAGTTCGGATCGCAATGGTTGAATATCATACCGCGTAAAATTCTAAGATTGAAATTGTCAAATCGGCTGCTTAGAATTGCTTTTGGACTCCGCTTAGGTTCAAAAATTTGTGGAAAACTATATTGCGTTTGCAAAAAAGATGCAACCGAAGCTGGATAACATTGCCAATTTTGCATCAAATTGCATGGAGATTCCTTAGTAATTCAAATTTGAATGTCCTAATAAAGCAAGGGCTCGATTCTACTTACACTTTTCTGTTTCAAAGCCACGACACCTCCACATGACAGATCAGAAGCGACCAGATGGTTTGACGCTCGTCTCTGAGTGATGGTAGGCAGCTCTTGTGGGATGTAACTGTATGGACTCCCTAGCCCCTAGTAGAATAAGCACAGGCTCGGTTTGTTACCCCCGGAACGGCTGAGGCGGAAGATCGAAAGACTGACAAATGTAGCGATTTAATTAATAATGAATATATTTTTCAACCAATGGCTTTTGAAGTTCAGTATGCCACTGGCTTCAGCTCTGAGATTTTTCTGAATAAACTTTGTAAGAACTTGAGCACGTGTACCGAGGAAACCAGGGCAGGTAGTTTTTTAAGCAGAGAATCTCCCTTGCAAAACAGGTTGCGAACGCTGACTATGTACTCGGCCCTTTTGATGATGAAACTACTTTCGAAGACGTTTTTATTCATAGAGCCAAGGGAACAACAGCGCAGCTTTTTATAAGTTTTATGAAAGACCCGTAGTCTCATCTCAGGTCTCTTTATTTATAAGAAATTTAAAATGTTATTTCAAACGTTTTCGCACATTTTGTGCATCATCAGGATTAAAAGTTTTACAATATTTACAAAACGATCACAGATCTGGAAAATGAGAAACATGTCTATAGATGCTTTAAAACTTTTTGACCAATCAAATTTAAACAATGTAATTACATAATAAATTACTTTGAGAAGGCTTTATTATTGTAATTTCAAGCAAACGTTTTCGCACATTTTTGTGCATCTTCAGGTTTTAAAAATTCTAAACTATCTGTAAAAAACAATCAAAGATCATAAAAAGTGTCCTACACATCATCATTTCAAAATTTTAAACATTCAACCAATCAAAACTTTACAAATATTACTGAAATTATGTAACAACTATTATGTAACAATTTCAAACATTTTGCCTGAAATTTATTACGTAATCTCTTTATTTATTCTCTTTTTTGAGTCTTTTATTTCCGGTTTATTCTGTGCCGGTGTTGGTTTTTTCTGAATCTGTTTGGCATGATTCCCAACCATGTGACTCTCTTTACTTCTATCCAAGTTATCCAATCCTAATTGTTGTGATAAACTTATTAAATAGTTTCATGTTGGATATGATCGATGAAAACCTGCAGCGCGTGCTCGACCTCCAGTAAAAACATCCAACACACACCTACGACGGCGCGAGACCGGCCCAGGCGACGACCCGAGACGAACCCAGGCGACGACGCGAGGCGGACCCAGACGACGACAAAGAACAGGAGTAGTTTGGTTGTTTGTTTAACCCCTCGCTCTGGGCTAAAGTTCACTCGCGGTTGATACTCCGGACTTTTGGGCTTCTCAGACTATATCCACTCTACCTCTCTGGGTGGACCCGCCAAAGGGTACTGGGTGGGCCCGCCAACGGGTGCTGGGTGGACCCGCCAACGGGTGATGCCGAAGAAGACAGGTGGATCCTCATCGACGACGAGAAGAGGAGATCCGTCGACAGAGGGAATGGAGACAGAAGAGGAGAGTACGCAGGCGTACTGCAGTCAATGCAAGACACATCTCAGAGGTGGTGGCGTGTGGTGTGGAAATTGTGGGTATGTACACGTCCGATGTAGCGGTCTTTCGTCGTCCAAAGCCTGGGAAGATGGCTTTTTGTGTCAACACTGCAAAATTCTGGAAGTTGGCAGCCAACAAACCACAGGCTTATCACAAACCACAGGCTTATCACAGTTCATGGACCGTTTAACGCTGAATGAAACTTCAATTCGTATGAATATCGAAGCGTCAGCAAGCGTTTTACGACCCCCAAAACAAGGTACACTGTTGATTCGTCCACTGCCCGACTACGAGAAAACAAATAAAACTTCGAGATTTGGAATTTTAAGTCATGAACAAGCTGTAGAGGTTTTTCGCAGGGCCTACCAAACATGCGCCGACTGGCAGCCCAATTTGTTTTACCTCCCCAGATGCAACGCAGCCACCGACTTCCTCAAAAAAATGAGTAAGTTACTAGACTCATTTGCAGAAAATGGCTCGAATTCCGAATATTCGCTGAATGCGGCAATGATAATGGCTCCACTGTTGTTGCAAATGTCCGACAAGTCAAACCAAAGGGCAGATATCAAAAATCTTTAGAGACGTCTTGTCTTGTGGGATAAAGATGAAATTGAAGAACTGCTACTTGAGTGTTCAGCTATACAAAAAGCGCTATTGAAAAAACAAAAGAAGCGCGGAAATCAAAGTGTCGCTAAAACGTTCGCAAACAATATGAAACGAGGAAAAGTTGGCGCCGCCATAGCAAATTTATCGGGAGATCCGGGCGGAGGTGTATTGCAGTTACAAGAAGAGGTTGTGAACAAAAATAAAAAGAAAACTGTGAAAGAACATCTACTAGATTTGCATCCAAGACAACGCACCATTCAGTCAGAAGCTGTAATCGACAATTGCGAAGACGAACATATCTTTCATCCCGTGCTATTTGACAGAATAACTGGAGGTCTTATAAGAAAATCCGCGATGCAACTCAGAGGAGCAGCTGGGCCATCCGCAACTGACGCAGTCCAATGGAAAAGGTTTTTGATAGAACACAAACAAGCGTCAAATACGCTCTGCCAGTCTGTGGCCGGGGTAGCGAGAAAGTTGTGCACACAGCACGTTGCCCCTGATTACATAAACAATCTCCGTGATAGTAGGTTAATACCACTGGACAAGATGCCAGGCATCAGACCAATTGGCATAACTGAAGTTTTACGAAGACTAATTGGTAAAGCTGCTCTATCGGTTTTGAAACCATATATCCGTGAAGTTGCCGGTAACAAACAACTTTCTGCAGGCCATGAAGCTGGATGTGAAGCCGCTATTCACGCGATCAGAAAAATGTTTACGGACCATGAGTGCGAAGGATTGCTATTAGTGGATGCCGAGAATGCGTTCAATGAACTCAACAGACAAACAGCCCTGAGAAACATTCAAGTACTGTGCCCTGGATTTTCCAAAATTTGCACTTTTATCGAGAGCCTTCTCAACTCTATCTTTCTGGTGATACCATTCAGTCAGAAGAAGGAACCACACAAGGTGACCCGTTAGCTATGCCTTTTTTTGGAGTTTCAGCAATGCCCATTATCAATGCCACAGAAACACCTGGGTGCAAGCAAGTTTGGATTGCTGACGATGCAACCGGGATAGGAGACATAGACGCCCTCAAGATATGGTGGGACAAAATCTCTACATTCGGACCGAGCTTTGGGTACTATCCGAATGAGAAGAAAACTAAAGTTCTTGTCAAACCAGAGTTTGAGGAAAAAGCCAGGGAGATATTCAAGAAATCGAGCGTAGAAGTTCTCACGGAAGGACAGCGAGTTCTTGGATCGGTTGTTGGAAGCCAGAAGTTTGTTGAACAATACGTATCAGGTTTGGTGGAAGAATGGCTTGCTGAGCTACAGACGCTTAGCGACATTGCAAAAACGGAGCCACAGGCCGCACTATCTTGTCTGACCCATGGCTTGCAAAGCAAGTACACTTTCTTACTCAGAACCACACCTGACATCATCGAGTTAGTTCAGCCAATACAAACATTCATAGAGGATACCTTATTGCCCAACATTTTTGGTCGAGCTATATCTGACGAATTGATGAGAGTAGCGAAGTTACCTTGTAGAGAAGGAGGCCTTGGTATTATTGATCTGACTCGTCAGAGTTTTCTTGAAAAGTCACTCTACATCAGTGAACCTCTAATCGAGTCTGTTGTTTCTGGAAGCTTTGAACTCATGGAAAGTATCTTCAGCCTACAGCAAAGAAGAAAAAATCAAGTGTACAAGAGCAATCGAGCAGAATGAAAGCAACGTTTGACCGAAGTTCTTGATGAATGCTCGAATGATCTCAAAAGAATGGTACTGCTAGCAAGTGAACGAGGGGCTTCTGCATGGTTAACGATGTTACCGATTGAAACTGAAGGTTTCTCACTAACTAAGTCAAATTTTCGTGATGCGTTATGTCTGAGATACGGCCTGACTCCCGATCCCATGCCTGTCAAATGTGCCTGTTCCAAAGATTTTAACGTTGAACATGCGTTGAGCTGCTCAAAGGGCGGCTTCCCAATAGTTCGCCACAACGAAATACGTGATTTGTTTGCAAATGTTCTGTCACAAGTTTGCCACGATGTAGCACTTGAACCTCAGCTGCAAGAAGTAGACCGGACTCTAACACCAGGTTCAAATTCTCAAGCTGGCGCAAGATTGGACATCAGTGCAAGTGGTGTTTGGGGAGGTAGATTTGAGAAAACTCTGTTTGACGTTCGAGTATTCAGTCCACTCTGTAAAACCAACAGTGGACCAATTCAACAGACATACCGACGTCATGAGACAGAAAAAAGGAGGAATTACAAATCGCGAGTGCTCGAAATTGAAGGTGCGTCGTTCTGCCCAATAGTCTTATCCACCTCGGGGGGTCAGGCTCCCGCCACACAAGCACTAGTAAAACGACTTGCCACCCTACTATCAGAAAAACTCGACATTCCACGCCCTATCACAACAAGCTGGCTACGGAACCGATTGAGCATGGCCATCACTCGATCCTGTATCATGTGTCTGAGAGGTGCACGATCGATGTGCCAGTCGGTCATATTTGGAAGTTTGACCTTGAGAGAAGCAAAAAAACACTTGATTTTGGAGTGAAATTTAATTTTTCAAAATTTCGAATGGAACCTGTCATGCACGATTTTCTCGCGAGAACTGAAAATCAGAAAAAGAGATCAGAACAATTGAGTCGAAAACGCGGGAAAGTCGCAAGAAAAAGCAGTAGGAAATTGCTATTCGCAATTTCCATCACTATAATAATCGAGAGTAGAGCTGTCCCATCTGTGACAGAGACGAGAGCATTCCCTCGAATTGGATCATAACGACTGGAGTATTATTCGGAACTGGACTAGAGTGAACCTTCGGTGGAAAGGTGGACAGCTAGAGTGTCCCAATGGTTCACGAGAACTTACAGTCTAGAGAAAAAACTTATTCTTATTATTAAAACTGACTGACATTGGACTCATTTTAGTTACTTTATTAATTCTTGAGTTGCTTACCGACTTATTTACTTCCTGGTTCTTGAGCGTGCTACAATGTGAGTACTTAATTTAAATTCCTAGAGTGTGTTTTATAATTGTGATGTTGAGGTAAGGCGAGTTTTAGGTTGATCCATCTGAAATGGATCAAAGTTACACTGTCTAATAAAAAGTAACTTAACGGATTGTTCCAACCCGGTTTTTAACGGCGTTCATGTATTTTGGGTATCTAGAGACCTAAGTATGGGGACGTTTCTAATTCTAGAGTGGGGGGATATTTTAGTAGTAGCCTTTAAGCTGTAACGGGTCGTAGTCTCATGTCACAAGCGAACCGAACTGGCTCCGACCGTTCTTGAGGTAGAAAAACACAAGAGATAGTGTCCCTGACCCTTGAGCCAGTGGTTATAGGGCCTATTTTTCTTAAGCCTCATGTGTGACTGCAGTAGACGAATGTTACATAGTGTTTTTATGGCGCTCCTGGGTGTTTACGACATCAAGACTACGGAGTCGAACCCACTTGAGACAGCTTCGGGCTGAATGCCCATTCTAGAGTACCGGCGGTACGGTTCGACAGGAACGTGCAAACCTTCCGGTTGTACCGTGATAGCTTTTTAAGAAAACTCGAGAAAATTTCCTGGTACGCTCTCCGAACGAGGCTTAGCTAACCGAGTAAAGGGGGGCAACTAGGGAGACAAAAACACGAGCAAAAAGACAAAAAGCAAAACAAAAACCAAAAAAGAATAGAAAAAGGAACAAAAACCATAAAACGAAAAAAGACAGTGACTTTGACACCAGATTAGTTGGATCAAACCTTTATATTAATTAAATAGTATACCCATACTGTTTTACAAAATCGATCGTTTCGATCAACCTAGCAATTTAAACCAGTAAACTGAATAAAGTGCCCGAAGTGGGGCGTCGTCAAGGGTTTTCAGATAGCTTGGAACTTAGCTGGACCAATAGGAGACTTGACTGGAAGAGGTGACCAGCCGAGTGGGAAAGTGGTTCAGGGACACTTGAGCTGAACCAATAGGAGACTTGACTGGAAGAGGTGACCAGCCGAGTGGGAAAGTGGTTCAGGGACACTTGAGCTGAACCAATAGGAGACTGGACTGGAACAGGTGACCAGTGAGTGGGAAAGCAGCCAAGAAGGATTTGGCAATTCTCGAGTTCTCAAGTTGGGCAGAACGGGTATCGTTAGAATCCACATTACATTATAGGAGATAAGTGTAAAATTGGATAAGCGAAATCCCCCAGTTTTGAGGAACGTTTTTACTTGAGCAGGCCTGGAAACAGGTCTACGGTTTTCTCTTGAGAGGTTTAGCACCCGGCGCTTAAAGTAATTTTTAGGCTTAAGAAGGGGGGCTAGAAAGGGGGGAGGTTAGAAGGGGGACTGGTTAAGTTAGAGGTTGGCGGTTGTAAATTGTAAAAAAGGGGGAAATTAGAGTAACTAATTAGTCGACATCGTTGACTTAGTTACATTAGAAATTAACACGCGTTGGTAATATTAGGTGGAGATCCAAAATTCAACTCGAGTTAAGACTGGTACGCTGGTTGGTTTGGTAGGGGGGACCGGATATAAACAGCTTTTGTGATACCCCACAAGATCACTAGTGGGGGGAGGAACGCGTGGCAATTAGGTACCAGACATTTTTTTTCGACGAAAGGTAGACATTGGTCACCTTTGAATTTCAGGTGGGCTCATTTTTCTGTTTTTATTATTTTTCTTACTTAGATTTTTGTTGCATTTTAGTGAAGATTTGTGTTTGGTTATAAAAAAAAAAAAAGAGGGGGGTCAGCATTTGGCTTTTAAGAGAGGGTTTTTGGGAAAATTTTACTAGAGCTTGAGTGGTGGTACAAGGTACGGTGATACAAGAAGACCCTACAACGAGGAAGACACTCCGTGACGAGTCTTGGGACAGTACCGAAGAAGTCTTGGGACAGTGGTCTTGGGACAGGGTCTTGGGACAGTGGTCTTGGGACAGTGGTCTTGGGACAGTGGTCTTGGGACAGGGTCTTGGGACAGTGGTCTTGGGACGGGGTCTTGGGACAGTGGTCTTGGGACAAGGGTCTTGGGACAGGGTCTTGGGACAGGGTCTTGGGACAGTGGTCTTGGGACAGGGTCTTGGGACAGGGGTCTTGGGACAGTGGTCTTGGGACAGGGTCTTGGGACAGTGGTCTTGGGACAGGGTCTTGGGACAGTGGTCTTGGGACAGTGGTCTTGGGACAAGGGTCTTGGGACACTGGTCTTGGGACAGTAGTCTTGGGACACTAGCCTTGGGACAGTAGTCTTGGGACACCAGCCTTGGGACACTGGTCTTGGGACACTACCCTTGGGACACTAGTCTTGGGACAGTAGTCTTGGGACACTAGCCTTGGGACACTAGTCTTGGGACACTAGTCTTGGGACACTAGCCTTGGGACACTGGTCTTGGGACACTAGCCTTGGGACACTGGTCTTGGGACACTACCCTTGGGACACTAGTCTTGGGACAGTAGTCTTGGGACAGTAGTCTTGGGACACTAGCCATGGGACACTAGTCTTGGGACAGTAGTCTTGGTACAAGGGTCTTAGGACACTAGCGGAGAGTACTGTGATAGTGACGAATAGTCTTGGGACGGTATAAAAATTGAAGTAGAATCACAACAAGTGTGTCTTAAGACAGAATAAGACAAATCGAAATAGGTACGGTTAAGACCAAATTAAGGAAAGTTTAACGGAGGTTTTAGAAAGAGAATTGGATAAGGTTTTTAACACGTTGTACAGAATTTGTTACCACAAAAAAAAAAATATTTTTTTTACCCTTAGAATAGAATCGTGTATATAATAAAATTGTAAATAGGAGCAGTTGTAAATAGAAATAATGAGGCGGAGTAGGGTACCGGTGCTCGAAAAAAGGTCAATTGGATCAAACACGAAATATAATTCATCGCTGCGCGGAACGACATCAACGGGCCCAAAGATAACGAAGACGAACTTTTCAGTTAACATGGTCAGCACAAGGAGTACAGCGGAGAACAGGGCGAAAGAGGGCATGGAAGGGGAGCGAGTAGAACCCACCATCGAGATTGATCTAGAGACACCCGATCAAAGTGTGGATGAAACAAGGAAGATGGCGACAGAGTCAACTCCAATGCCCAATGCAGAGGAACCGAACCAGAAACCCATAGAGTTCTCACCGATAGACGACGCTGAAGATGCAATAGGCAACACCGAAGAAACGGTGAAAGAAGACTCTCAAGTAAAGAGGACATCTTTTACGGAAAAATTGGGAATAATGTTCGGAATAAAAACAAAAGAAAACGTGACTGAAGAACCAAAAGCAGAAAGAGCACGAACATTTGGGACAGTAAGCACGAAGACCTCAGAAGCCAATTCAAGAGAGGAACAAGCTAAAGCAGAGGCTACGGCCGAAGAGAGACCGACAGCTGACCATGAAGAGACTACCATTGAGCTGGGTGACTTGTTGGCGAAATTAAATCAGATTGACAAAAGACTTAAGCACAGTGAAGAAGACAGAGAGGTGATAAAAAAGGAGATAAGATACAACAAGCACGAGTATCTAGACAGTTATTTTAACCTAGCTAAGGCAACAGATGAGAGACTCAAGGAAATGTCAGATAAGGTAGAAGCCACCAATGAAGAACGGGAAAAGAACATCAAAACAGACATGCAACAGTTGAAGAACCGATATGATGATGTCAACAGCCAATTAGGGAGCCTGGAAAGGAGAATGGACACAATGAGCAAGAGTCAAGCTGAGAGTTCGTGTGCAATACAGGCGAAGTTGGATGCAATCTTGAGAGGTTCCACTCCACAAGAAAGACCGGCAGCGGATCGTACGCAAAGCACCAGAGTTGACTTTGTAGAACCACAAAGGAACAAACGACAATCGAAACCGTTGCCCTTAACCAGGGATACGAGAAGCATAGCACCAACAGCTGCGAAAACAATAATGAAGAATGGAACGTCGAATACAACGACTGCTCCGGGAGATTCAACAGCTAACAGCAACACAGGACCGGATGCTATGACATGGGCCAGCACTTGGGAGATGATGAACAGGACTCTAGAGGCCTTCGCCACGAGGAACACTGACTCGAGCGACAGGAGAGAGGGAAAATCAAGAAAGACATTCAAGAAGCCAAAAGAATTCAAGGACGACTCCGATGGATGCATTGACACTTGGGTGGAAGTGATGAGATTACATCTAGAACAAGACAACTTGAGTGACGAAAGACAAGCATGTACAGCCATACTGAGCAACTTGGAAGGAACGGCATTAAAATGCGTGGTCGCAAAGAAGGAGGAAGAACGCGACACCGCGGACAAGATCTTCGAGATATTGCTGAATCGATTCGGGTCAGGCATGAAGGGTCACCAAGCGATGATGCGATTTGAAAAGAGAAGGCAGAGGGACGACGAGTCAATAGATCGGTTCCTAGATGACCTCGAGAGCTTGAGAAGGAGGAGTGACCCAGAGGAGTCGACAAATAGACGGAACTTTAGCATTGCCTCGAAGTTCATCGATGGGGTGAAAAGTGATGACTTAAGGACAATGTTAGCAACATACTACACATTGTCGAAGGACAGCGCACCCACCCCAGAAGAAATGAGACAGAAATCAGGAGAATACATGCTGATGAAACCTAAGAAGTACTCATATTCCGAAAACAGGAACACGCAAGGGGGAAGCCAACCCCAGAGGTCATCATGGTACAAACCTAGAGATGATATGGACAAGCGCAGATCATGCGCGAACTGCGGGTCAGCGGATTATCATGTGGCTGACTGCACAACGTACAAACAAGGCATGAAGAGCCTAGGTTATGCACCGGATGAAGAGGATATGAGCCAGATGGAGGAACACGAGTACTATAATGGCTTAATCATCAAGATAGGCGCCAGATGCTTCTTCTGTAACCAGGAGGGGCACTTCAGAATGGATTGTCCCTTGTTTTGGGAAGCGGTCAAGGACCAGAATCACCCCAAACATAAGTTGGCATTAGCGGCGGTGCAGAATCAGCGGAACAGGCAAAACGAGTTTGAATCTAGGAACTTGGGGGCACCAAACACCGAATTGCCGACGAAGACAGTGAAAGCTGTTACACATGTTAGCGGTGCGTTAGAGCCCGCGGCCGGAAGCTCTCTAGAGATAAATTATGAGAAAGCGGCGACGGAAGCAATTGCCAAAGTGAAACAAGATCTGGCTGCGAAAGAAATAGAGCAACGACTAAAGTTGGAGATCGAAAGACAGAATTTTAACGAAGCATTAACCGGATCGAACTCAATACCAGAGGCTAGAACGGGCTCAATGAAGACCGGGAATTGTAACACCGTGAAAATGGTGACAGGTAAACCTTTTGGAATATCGAAAATCGGAGCAAGAATAATGTCGATAATCACAGTGGGCGGACACGAGGTAACCAGAAACTTGAGCGAGCCGAGCGACCAGACGATAATGCACATTGACGTGTATGCAGACTACTTGAGTGGAATAAGTCCACAAACGACTTCTAGAGCGCTCAGGGCACTACTCACGAGAGGGGGCAGCAAATCGGTACGTGTTGATAATAGGTACACTGAAGCTTATGGTCCACACGAGGTCATGCTAAATATAGATGGAATCAACATCTATACCAAGACGATGATAACATGCGACGAAGACCTAATTGGACAAATCTATGTAGGGAAAGAAGAATTGAAAGTAAGATCGATTGGACACTGTGCTATGCTCGAAGAAGATGCAATGCACATCGGGACGGAAGCAGACGTGACAGGGCACGTGCTAGACATAAATGGCAAAAAGACTCAGTTACGTGGATTACTCGACACGGGAGCAGTCTTGAGCGTCATACCAATCGAAACATGGGAAAAGATGGGCTTTGACAAAGGTGACTTGATAGACTCGAGAATACGGCTGTCAGCTGCAAACAAAGGGGCCCTTCGGGTGTTGGGCAGGACGCCGATAATAGCCCTCAATTTGGGGGAACGTAACCTGTGGATGAGCTTCATCGTGGTAGAAAACCTAGATGAATCTGACCAATTCATTTTGGGCAGAGACTTCATCAGGAATTTCGACGTAACGATTGATCTAAATAATGCAATGTTCAGGATACGGAACCCGGATAGGAGGTACGCAATCAAACCGGTAAATTTAATAATGGCGAATGAAAACAAAGCACCGGTATTCTTGAGTAGGAGAGTGAGGTTAAAAGCTAATGAAGCGGCAATCGTAAGCTTGAGGATGAAAAATTATAATGAACTAAGTGACAACAAGCAAGTGTGTATAGTTCCGAATCCCAATAGTCAAAGCGCTGCTGTTTTAGGAAGATCATTTTCGATAACGAAGAGCGGCCTCTGCGTCAGTGTCTTGTTGAATACCCTTGATATACCGATCACGATACAGAGAGGGAGGAAGCTGGGATATGCTTTACCAGTTAAAACTCGATACGAAACAATTGAAAACTCAAAACAAAATGAAGTTGTTGATTGTCCTAATCACAGGGACAAAATTGGTATGTTGAGACGATTGCAGAGAATAAAAGATTCTTCAAGTTTTATCAAATCACTTAAGTCAGAAACGGACGATGGGCTTTCGAGCTGTTCGAACTTTCCAGAGCGACCCACACTAGATGAAAGGCAAACTGATAAACCGGTTCTGCCGGAGATTGAACATTTAAGGGGCAAACTGAAAGATGAACAGCTCGAAGCTATCAAGGACGTACTAGAGCGGAACGAGGAGGTTTTTTCAAGGCATAAGGCGGATATCGGGTGTTGTAATTTTGTTGAACATGAAATAGAACTTGAGGAAAACGCGGTGCCACACAGGGAGGGGGCGAGGCGCATGACCCCACACAAATCGGACGCGTGTAGAAAAGAAATCGAAACGTTACTAGAGTATGACATGATAGAACCATCCAAGTCACCGTGGGCGTGTGGAGTAGTGATGGCCAAAAAGAAAGGCGACCAGTTGAGGTTTTGTTGTGACTTTCGATACCTGAACTCCGTCACGGTGAAGGATGCCTATCCCATACCTAGAATTGATGAGAGCCTCTCGAAGTTAGGTGATGCGAAATTTTTTACGACTCTTGATTTAGGCTCGGCCTTTTGGCAGGTACCATTAAGGAAGCAAGACAGGGACAAGACAGGGTTCGCCTGCGAGTTGGGTCTGTTTCAATGGAAACGGATGCCGTTTGGACTCTGCAATGCAACAGCCACGTTTCAGCGGCTGATGGCACACGCGTTGATAGGCGTGACGAAGAAGTACGGCAACCTGGTAATGTGCTATGTGGACGACGTGGTAATAGCAACGCCAACACTAGAAGACCACATTGAGAGGCTTGACGAGGTGTTCGCGTGCATGAAAAGATCGGGGCTGAAGTGTAAACCATCAAAGTGCGAGATACTCAAGGACTCGATTAAATACTTGGGCAGGATGGTAGATAAACACGGTATCAGACCTGACCCAGACGCCGTGGAAGCAGTCCTAACCTGGAAATCACCGAAGACGGAGCACCAGCTGATGAGCTTCCTGGGTTTCGCCAACTATTATAGAGAATTCATCAAGGGCTATGCGGACAAGGTATACCCGATGCAACAATTAATGAGACACAAGGGCAAGAAGTTCACGTGGAACAACGCGGCAGAAGAGTCATTCCAGAGAATAAAGAAAGAGCTGTGTGAGGCACCAGTACTGGGTATGCCGACTGAGAAGGGGATGTACGTGCTAGACACGGATGCGTCAGTAGTCGCTATTTCTGGGATTCTCCATCAAGAACAAGAATGGAATGGGAAGACAGTCTTGAGACCAATAGCATACGGGAGCAAGGTCCTAAGTGACACAGAAATGAAGTACGGAGCACCGAAAGCAGAGATGTTTGCGGTGGTCACCTTTGTCGAAAAATACAGAGCATACTTAGGCAGTGAGCCCTTCAAGCTGCGAGTCGACAACCGAGCACTAAGCTGGCTGAAAACGTACTCAATGGACCAGAGCTATATTGGGAGGTGGATAGTTCGCTTGGATGGATACAACATGATAATTGAGCACAGAACACGAGATAAACATCAAAATGCTGACAGCTTGAGTAAGAAGACGGAGTTCTACGAGAGGCAAGAACAAAGAGAGGCGGACAGACCTGAGATCAAAGACGGCTTCTCCTTCATGGACAAAGAAACGTACCACAGTCTTCCACTCACGAGATGGCTGGACAAATCAGCCAAACCGATTGAAGATCATCCCGAATTGCCGGAAGAGCCTCTTGAAAAGACCATCTTGAAGAAAAGCAGAAGGATTCCGATAGGAATAATGCTCAAGTCCAAGATCGTGAGGGAAACACTTAAGGCAAAAGGTTATCATCTCATCCAGGTAGAGGAGGGAACGGTCCGAATAGATGAAGACTTAATGAGGTTGCTTGAGAAACTATCAGATGACAAGCCCGTGATCCAAGGGAAAGGTCAGGAGGCACCGGAACTAACCATACTTCGGAGAGAAGAAACAGTGAACAATACTGACGTCTCAAAAGGAAGCATCACTGATAGCAGGGAAGTTGTGCGATCACTAGTTGAAAAAATCCCCGAAAAAATTCTGGAACAGACAAAAGTCAAGGATAAGAAAGTAACATTCAGAGAAGAAGTTGAACACCTGGGACTAGATCAAGAGTCCGGGGAGTGGTCCAGATTCATGGAAAAAGACGAAACCGGAGAAGGGAAATTGTCCGGGGAGCGTGAAGAATGGGATGAAGACTCGGATGAGAGCAGCGAAGACCAAGACAGTCTATGCATGATACTGGCGGAAGAGAAGATAAGACAGCACGACAGGGAATTACAGACGGATCCATCTTCAGGGACGTACAATCTGGAAATACAAGAGGTACGAGGTGGTGAAGAGCTCGAGAAAATAGCAGTTTCAAGAAAACCACTAAGGGAACTATCGTGCAACTCAAACGTCAGAACGAATCTGGTACCAGAAGACGACATGAAAATCGTGAAAAGGATGATATGTGTGAAGCTGAGCGATGACATCCACAACCCTGGTGAAATGAATGGACAGATCATGGCGCTAAAGGAGCACGTTAAGGCGAGATACAGGCTGTCTGACCTAATAAGGGCCCAGAAGAATGACAAAATGACAAGTAACCTCTCCAAATGGATCCATTCGGGAGTCAAGGAGAAGGGGGAACTTGAGGAAGACAGCTACAAGATCTTGAGCCAGTTCTACAAAGAAAAGAGAGACTTACTTTATCACACAGCTGAAGGGGTGGTAGCGTGCAAGAGAAGAGATGAGGAAAAAATATTACACAAACACAACCTCATCATACTACCACAATTGTACCAAACGGAGGTGCTTTTCAGATCACACGACCAGATGGGCCACCAGGGGATAGATAAAGTACAACAAAGGATACTTCACAGGTTCGACTGGCCGGGAATGAGAAAAGCTTGCGAGAGATGGGTGAATGCCTGCCTAGCATGCCTTCAAGTAAAAGACCCAAGGAAGATGAAGTTTCCCCTCAAGTCTGTCGAAAGTTCGGAATTCAATGAAGTGGTGCAGATAGACCATCAGAAAATCTGCATGACGGAGTCGGGTTATAACCAAATACTAGTTATAATAGATCACTTCACCAAGTTGGCGGAAGCGGTTCCGTGCCAGACAGCCTCAGCAGAGGAGACATGTGATCACCTGATAACGCATTGGATATCGCGGTATGGTTGTCCACTGACTTTCCAGTCGGACAACGGCAAGGCTTTTGTGGGGGACTTGACAAAAGAATTGATGAAGAGATCACACATTGCTCAAGCGCACTCGACGACCTATCATCCACAGACCAATGGGTTGGTAGAGAGACAGAACAGGACACTGGTCAACATGCTCAGGGTGTACTGCTCGAGATACATGACGGACTGGGACAAATACCTGCCACAGGTAGTAGGAGCCTATAATAGTACTCAGCACTCAACGACGGGTATCAGTCCTTTCATGATGTTGACAGGCAGAGAAAGGGCAATGCCTATAACATTCTTCTACCCGGAGTACGAGGGGAAGAGGACGTCACCTCAAGCATACGTGAAGGAAGCGATCAAAAGACAACAAGAGCTAAACGAGCTATGTCGGAGAAACACGGCGCAAGCGCAAATGAGGCAACGCAAGAAATATGACGAAAAGATACTAAGAGCAAAGCCATACGAAGTGGGCCAATACGTGTGGGTCTTCCAAAATGTCATACCGCCCAAGGGAACAAAGAAACTACTCAAGAAATGGAGAGGACCGTTCATGATTACGGAAGTACATCAACAAGGACGGTTCTATCGCTTGAGTACAGGGCGAGCAGCACATTACGAAAATCTGAAGCCTCATGTCCCGTCCCCGGAGGACTGGTGCCTACCAAAAGACATGGAAGGTCTTGAGTACCTGGTGGTGGAACCAGCGTGCGAAGTGAATGAGAAAGGCACTAGAGAGAAAAATGATGGTAATGAGAACTTGAGTTTGGACGACAACGAAAAGATAGAAGTGGAGTCGGATGCAGGTTCATTTGTAGAAGAAGACTGGAACGACCCAGAGCAAAACGAGGTACCGAAGTGGATGGAGCCGGATCGACCAACACCACCGGAAACCAGGACTGGCAATCGTAAACGAACAGGTATGAGGTACAATAGGTACGGGGATGACTTCTTGATCGATAAGATACAGCCAGACAAGTTGGGCGATGAACTACTAAGCGCAGGCGAACTGGAAGCCGAAGAGGAATGGCAGGTCATTGACGATGGTGGACATTATCCGCAGGATGATTACTCGACGCCAGAATTGGAGACGGATCTCGAGCAGAGTGAAATAGAAAGGAGGGAGAACACGAACTTGAGGATTCTAGAGTGGATGCGTGATGTCAAAGACGAGAGCCGCGAAGGACAAAGCATTCAGCAAATCGATGTATCAGCAGCAAATTACATGAAGACAGAGGACCCTCTTTTCGGATGGACAGCAACAGACAGGCCACTGGACATCCCCAAGGACAATTCAGACCCGACTACATCGACGGGGACGTCGATAAATATTTTCGTCCGGGGAGTGGGGGTAGGACTTACCCACACCGAAAATTTGATGATAAAGAAGCTCAAGGAAGTGAGGGAAACAAGCGGATTGGAACTGGAGGAAGAAGAACCAGAGCCTACCATAGGAAGGAATTTCAAAACGAAATTCGAAATACCCAATGAATACTCAGAGAACATCATGATAACGGATAGCGACTTCATCCTGTCAAACAGGACCAGCGCGATCTGCATCACGGCGGACATGAGTTTCAAATCAAGATTGGAGGCTGACTTCAAAAGAGAGTACCAGAACGTAGAGTTTCTGTTCAGACAGAGGCCAGGACTGGGAGGCATAGCAGCGCTTCCACCGTCAGTGGCACAAGTCCCGGGCAAATACCTCTGCTTCCTAGTAACGAGAGTCAACGACAGAAACACAATTGATCCCGAACACGTGATATTGGCACTGACAAGACTACGTGACTTCATGATTGAAAGAGGAATAGTGGAGGTCTCGATGCCGGTGTACGACCCAAACAGGGGCAAACTGAGCTCGAGAGAATTGTACGCTATCCTACATGTGGTCTTTGCAGAAACAGAGATAATGGTGCATCTTCACAAGAAGTACTACTTGAGCATCGCCTGAGTCGGGTACATGGAGGTATCAGGTCGGGTGTGAGGGAGGAGTCTTGAGTTAGGTACTGGGGTGCGGCGCAGGTAAAGGGATCTTAAGATGTGATTGGCATGACAATTGAATTTTAAAAGAAAGAATTGATGGTGCTAAAACACAAAATGAATCTGCATGTTCTTAAGGGAAAATCCAATCGAATTGCTTTAAGTGATATGAGAATGATAAGATTTTAACGATATGGGTAGAAGGGGGTCTCTAGGTTAGGAACGTGACATGCTAAGTTTTAATGAGCTTTCTGTTTTCAGATCGAGTTTGAAAAACAAAGTTGAAAATCCAACTACACTCAAGCGAGAAACAGAAAGAGAGAATCTTGATTGAACACGCGATAATCCGAATCTACAGCAAGTACTTGCAAGAGAACATTTCTAGAGAATTCTTCAATTGGGTAATACTTGAGTTGGTAAGGTAATTCTTGAGTTGGTAAGGTAATTCTTGAGCTGGTTAACATCTACCTATATACATCCCGAAGTTGCAAAAATGGCAGACCGATTCTGGAACTCCGTGCCCGCGGCTCTGAAGAAGCCCACTCTTGACGAGCTGTACAGACGCTTGAGGGACCTGGACTACACCCAGATAGACGAGAGAATGGCGGTGATGCTGAATGCGATCCTCCAGTTGGAGGACCAGGGTGAGTGCAGGGAGTCTGCGACGGAGGCTGTCTTGATGGTCGGCTACACCACCGAGGGCATATCAAATCGAGAACAGACCAGATGGTTATCTTGGAATGCGGATGGAGGAGTAAGGGGTTTTGACTTGGCAAGAAATCCTGGCCTGAGTAACAACACCGAACACGGCGCAGGAGAGTTTCCGCTACCGACGAGACCAACAGCAAGATCCACAGGCCAGAGCTCGAGTAAGGTGCCGTCGATGTCGCGAGCGCAACAGACGACAGAGGCATATCCGGATCTGGGGGTTCTAAAGAAAGAGCTCGAGAAGGCGCTGAAGGAAAGGAATAAAGCGAACCTCGATCGGGATCAGGCGAAGCTGGACAGGGAGAAGCTTCAGCTGGAGAGAGACCAGGCAGTCGACGAGCGAGATCAGACGTCGAAATTACTTGAGATGCTAAGGGCTGAACATCAGCAGGAGCTGAGGGTGCGGGAGAACGTCGCAAATCGTGATCAACTGAAGTCGGAGTTGGAAAGGATAGAACAGCGACAACGCGAGCTTGACGCACAGAAGGGAGCCAGGTCAAACGAACGAGTGGTGACCAGCTCGAGGCCAGAGTCGCGCATGGAGGTGGATGAAGCTCCCAGGGCTAGAGGACGGTTCAACCTTGACCGCGAGGCCAGAGAACACATGAGCGAAGGGTTAGAGGTCTGGATACCGAATGACGTGACGCCTTCCTTGCGCAACCTAGAGACACAACCTGTACGTCCTCTGATGGATGTGGTGTTACCAGGATATACCCCAACCTCGACCTCGAGTGGCAGTCAGGTGAGTGGCGCCTCATCGCGCCTGAAGGAGCTAGGCGAGAAATTGCAGCAGCAGAGTCGTGAAAGATCGACAAGGCCAGAGCTTCCCCCAACTTGGAGAGAACAGCCGGTCAGGAATGTCGTGATCGCAAGCTATAAGAAGAATACAGAAGGGAACTACCACAGGCACAATCGGCTGGACTGGAGTGCGGAACAGGGAGCCAGGAGGAACTGCTTCCATGACGCAGCCTGGGTGGAGTATCTAGCGCCACCTCGTGTGCCAGAGGGTGCAGTTCACCTAATTATAGGGGATAGCCTGGTGCGGGTGTTGACCCAGATACGGTCACATTGGCAGACAGGAGTCTTGAGTTTCGCTGGAGCTGCCACGCCACAGATGTTGGCAACCCTGGACATGCTAGGGATGACCAAAGTTTACACAGTGACCCTGATGGTTGGGACCAACGACGTGTCAAGGGGAGAAGCGAGGAAAGTAGCGAGGCTGTGCGACAAGATGAGCTGCCTTCTTGAGGAACTGAGGATCCAGATGGACCCCATCCTGCTGACGGTATGCACGGTCCCCTACAACATGATGTTTGATCAGCACGCCCTAGAGATGAACCAGAAGGTGCGGAGCCTGAACAAGATGATCCGAGACATACACCGGAAGAGTGTGCTTCCTCTCAGGCTGTTGGACATAGCAGAACGTATGGAGAAAAAGGGATTCCCTGAAGACACCTCAAAAGATGGAATCCATTTCGATAGGCCAAGGGGAGCGGAGTGGCTGAACGACGTCTTCCAGGAACACATTAACACGCTAGAGGCGGACCTGCTGGAGACAGCCCAATTCACTTTAGGACCACCTCCCAACCCACCATTCCTTGCCTCGAGGGCCTTGGCTGGTCGCTTGGGAGCGAGAGTTGATACTAGAGACAGTTCAAGGAGCAATCAGACCCGATTGCAGAGTGCCACGCCAATGGAGTCGGAGGAGGTAGAGTCATCAACACCTCCGGGCTCGGCGATGTCCTCTGTGGTGGTGGCAGATGGCAGGAGAGAAAAGAAGTCTATGGAGACTGCCCGCTTGAGATATCCTGAGAAGGTGAAGGAACTGGATCTAGAGAGTTTGGAATGCAGACGAGAGTTGGCGGAAACCCTGGGGATCGAACGAGTGTCGCACGAGGATTTGAATAGACATCATTGCATAGACTGGTTGAAAGCTCACGAAGCGCACTTCTCGAGAGCGAAGTTAATGGAGACCACAGACCTGACTGGAATTCCCACAAAAACGATCATGGGACCCATTAACTACAGGCCTCTCAAACTGTTGGGGGGTCCTGGACTTATAACAGAACCTCCCAAGCACCGAACTGGCATCGCTAGGATCAGGTTGGCAACCCCGGCGCAGTTAAAGGTGGTAGACAAGCTACTCAATCCGGGGGGAATGGAATTGCCTGATGCCGCTTACGAAGGTCCGAAGTTGGCAGAAGATCCCAGGTACGGGAAGCCCTGTGGTGGCACCCAACTGGCCAAAACTCTGGCAGTTTATGATAGAGCAGATCCAGCTGCTGCAAGAGTAGTCATTGTGGCGGGATCGGACTTCGAAGGAACGTCTCCCAAGTTGTTCTGGCCGGAGACTCTGGTATACTCCTTGCCAGGAGCCGAATTGAACCAGATGTTGACTCTAGTGGTGGCAATAAAGTCGGAGATGCCCTGTGAACCTGAGCTGCTAATGTTTGCAGGAATGAATGATCACCTGCACGCGATGGGACTTCTTGAGCAACTGAAGGGCAAGGAGATTCCGACATCAAGGAAGATATGGGAGGCTATTCAGGCGTTATTTGCGGCGATGAATGAGGTACAAGAGAACGTAGCCTCGAGATTTGGGTCCAAGACGAAGGTGGTGTTTACCACATCCCCAGGATACGCAAATATGCCACCCGCCCTACAATTCGTGTACGCGGTCTTGATCCTGATAGCAGAAGGGAGTGAATGGCGGATTCTGATGGCAGCCCCCAATCGAGAGCTGGAGCCATTGAACTTGAGGCTTTACAAATCAGAATTGCCGGCGGCATGGGCTGACATATCTCATGCACTGAGGGGCTTCTACGGACTGGCCGACGTCCTGATTGTATTGGATGAGGTACTCTTGCTAGAGATATCGAACTTTGCTAGACAACTCAAGTTCAGCCCAGTCATCGGGGACGACCACCCGGCGATAAACCAGTTGACGGCCAGCCTGTGGTTCCGGAGTATGGATGTGAAAGTCGCAAATTCCACCAGCAGGTCTAGAGGTCCCAGCAACGAGAGAAGAAATGTGGTCGAGACGGAGAAACAGTTAGAATCGATGAAATATCGCTTGACTCAAGAGAATGGCTGGTGGCCATTCCTGACACCAAGGCTGGAGAACGTCACGAATAAGACGAGGGAGGAAGCACCACTCCTCGTGAAACAAATCTGGAGTTTTCTAGAGAAGCAACTGGAGCTAGCTGAAACGAGAGACATGACGGTGGCTAGATTTGTCTCGGCCGCCAATGAAGGGACGATTGGAGGATTTTGGAGAGAGCACGCCAACGGCGAATTAAAGACTAGGAGAGATTACGAGATTCTCAAGTTCTTGAGTCCTTGCTGGGAGAAAGAATTCTTGGCAGGAGTGTTCGGCACCACGGCGACTATCTTCGGAGCCTTCGTACAGGAGATACTGGGCATGTCCATCAGCCTGCTCTTGGCCCTGTATTTGGTTTACCCCAGATACTTGTTCAACATGGGCCCAGCATACATGTTTAGTCGAGGAGTGGAGACACTTCGAGTTGATGGGTATCTGGCACTAGTACTCTTGACCCATGGGGAATTGGTATCGTTTCATCGGTTAATGGAATATGGAGAACCTCTGTCTATGGGGAGAGTCCACACGAGCATTGAAACCAGCTCCTACAAGTGTGCCGCAGGGTTGAAGACACTGCTGGTGCAATACCTCATGATGCAGAATCGATACATGACGGGTGAAGATGAGAACCCAACCTCGAGAGAAGAATGGGAGAAGGCGAACAGAGGGATGCCTCTGTTGACGGACCTGTGCCTGGCAATGAGGTCGGACCCAATGGGGATAATCCGGGGTCTAGAGGAGGTGGTGACCTGCATCTATGGTCCAGCAGTGACGTACGCGTTTCCAGATCCCCTGGTGATAACGTATCGTCACTCGGTGACGCACTTGAGTCTCATCAGCGTACTGGATGGTACAGCGCTGAATTGGTGTCAGCAGGAGGTGCTCAGGGCGCGTATGAGCAACACGGTACTCTTCGGAAAAGTGAAAGATGCCGAGATGATGGTGTGCAACTTCAGGGGACAAATGCAATGTAGAATGGGAGGCAAGCGAGAGGGCCCCATTGAAATGTATCCAAAGTTTTGGAACCTAAACCCATTGACGGCCAACGGACGAGAAGTCTTGAGAATCCCCGCCTGGAAGGAGTGCTTTGCACTAGTCAAGAGGGAGCTGGAGGCCATAATGGAGAAAGAAATCCTACCAGCCACCATGCCTGAGTTCCCGACAGTCAGGAGGATGACCTTGGGAATGAATAGTCCCTTGGTGGTTCCCTCCATAATGGCGAAGATGATGACGGAGGAAACGCAGAGGCATTTCACGGATGGCTGGGATCCCCTGTTCATCGGCTACACGGCGGCAGTCTACTTCCACACCAGCGAGATGAAGGTAAATTCGTGGACGACGCAAGCGAAAAAGAGTAGAGGTTCGCAGCCCCCTGGCTATGAGGTGCGGAAAGTCTTGAGGACTCTTGAGAAGGAAGGACTTGAGAATATGCTACCCATATGGGATGATGGCAGGATGATCGTGATGGAGGGACACGTCGCATTGGTGGACGAAATGAAATTTGCCACGAGAAAATACAAGGCACCCTATGGCTTGGAACAAGTAGAAGTGACACAGGAGGGAACAGAACTAGATGCAGCAGGTCAACTGCATGTAGCCCTGACGGAATATAAAAAGCTGGATCCTACGACACCGTCACCACTGTCTGTAGACACGCCTGGAGACAAGAGGAGTGGACCCGTTGAGGATCGATACAAAAGAATTCTCGAGAGAAGAAGAAATGAATCAGAGGAAGAGAGTATGGATGAAACTCTCAGTGAAGCTGGAGAAGACATGGAGGTGGGGAATACACCTGAACCAGGGCCATCAGGGGACGAACTCACCACTCAAGAGCTGTTGAAAGACTTGAGCGAAGAGAATTGGGCAGATACTGCCACACCACCTCTGAACCCGTCCCCGCGGAAGAACCTAGAGTTGCCATTGGCAGGTGAGACCTTCAATATGGGGATGTTACTCTTGAGCTCGGAGGAAAGGGAGAAGAACACGTTCGAAGGGAACAGGGACATATTCTTGGGATCTCTCGAGGATGACGCTTGGCAGGAATTCCTGGGGGAATTCAATCGAGAAGTGGGCAGCGAGACGACGCTGGACAAGTTCAAGAAGGAACTGTGGGACGCAGTAGTGAGATTCGGGGAACCGCTCCTGATAGGAACGGGCCTGGATGAGAAAGCAAGAAAAGAGCTGCTGAACAAGCTAGTGGAGCTGAGGAACGCACGATCGAAGACTAGAAAAGAGAAATGTGAGGACAGCTCTACTCTGAAACAAAAAACTGTGGATAAAATGGTTGATGATATAAAAAGGGATAAGGTTGGGACTAGTAATATGATTAAAAGTACTAATATCCTTAAGGCTCGAGCAGGGGGGAGGCAAGAGTTGGAAGGAGTGGATGGAGAGGTCGAATCAATGATGATAGCCACAACACCCTCGAGCAGAGATGTGAAGACTCGCAAGAGGAAGAGAGAAGTGGAAGGATGGGGTAGTCCTTCAGTGGATGCTGTTTCGGAAGGAAACTTGAGAGAGACGGCGCCCATCGTTTTGGCCCGATGCAAGACGGCGGCATACAAGAACAGCTCGGAGCTCAGGAAACCACTTGAAGTAGAAAAGGAAATAGAGGTTTCCACCAGTTCGACGTCAGAAGAAGACTTCAAGCCTCAGAAGGTAAACGTGAAGAGAGGTTCAACGAACGGACAGGTAGGGGAAGTGGAGATCGGCAAAGAATGGATCTCGAAGGCACATCAGGACATGGGCAAACAAGTGACGAGTGATCCATTGGAGAGGAGCAAGACGAGGAACACTTCCCGGACGTGGTGGGTGGCCCTCGAAACATTGAAGGAAATGGAGGACTGCTTGAAGAAGTTGGACAGTGGAATAGCTCGCAGGCGACGCAATTGGGCCACCCAGCAAAAAGCCGAGGTTAATAAGATAGAGATGGCGAGTCATCTGAAGAGGTCCTGGCAGAGTTTGTTGAAGGATCATTTTGAAGAGGCGATGAGAACATCCTCATCAGCACCGCCACTAATGGCGAATCCCTTCGTTAGAACTGCGGGACAATTAATGTTCACCTGGAGTCTGGTGGGAATAGAGTTGGAGACATTGACCTCGTATGACAGGCTGAAGTTGGGAAGCAAGAAGCTAGAGGTGTATCAGGCACTGATGCAACACGTGGCCAGGGACAATTCAGGCTTGAGCCTGGCTAGAAGAAAAGATGCCACATGTTTCTTGAGATGGACAATGTCAATGATGTCTGATAGCACCATCCTGGCATGCCACCAGAGAGCAAGTGGAAGTAAAACCATGGAGAAAAGAGTCTCAACGATCATCTTGAACGTATATCAGAGTACAGGAATAGAGAAAGAAGATGGTTCCAGACTATCCTTAGAGAACCATCGAAAGCTGGACGAGGTACGGAGGTTCTCTAATAAGAAGTTCGAGGAAGAACATGATGTTCACCGTAACCTGGCCTCGTCAGAACAGTACTCGAGACTCAGTGAGAAGGGGGAATACCAATATGTGTCTGGAGTGATGGGAATAGCCTACAATCCCTTCTTAGACTCGGAAGCTGGAGGAGCCCACAGAAACCATGAGGTAGCGGAGCTACTGAAGTTTTGGACAGAAAGAATAATGGAAATAGACGCGGTGGAAAAAGAGGGGCCGAGCCTGGGCCTGATTCTTGAGAAAACACCAGAGGTGATAAGCATGCCGCGCTCAAACAAGAGAGTTGAAGTGAACATGGGCGGTGGAAATGGCTTGTTAACCACGAACTTGGGAGTGATATGGAAGCTACTAAGACCCTCCTGGTGTCCACATCCCCATGCAAGTCTAATCGAGGAAACCACAGAGCGAGTGAGGTTAGCACCAACGGAAGATGAAGATCTGGCGAAGTTGAGTGTGCTACATAAGCTAATCACGCCCCAGATGCAAGAGCCAAGCGAAAGGACGAGCGACCCCGGGTCAGCAAAGAAATTGGAGCCGGGTAGCTGTCTGGATTCGACGTGTGGGAACGGAGAGCACATCTGCGATGGACGGTCATGCGTCAGAATACTGTCGTTTCAAAAAGAAGACCTGGTCACTTGGTTCGAAGACATCACAGAAAGGGAGAAAAGTGAAGTGCAAATAATAGCGGAATGTTACGCGAGAACCACGGTGAATATAGCGACAGCTCTCGGATTCTTCTCGAGAATGTGTGGTCTGCAGGCACTGGAGAGACTGGAGTCTGAACATCATTTAGTGACGGCGTTGAGCGTAGAATCATGGCCCGGGGTGTTGCAGGTGACTCAAAAACACATCCGGAGCTGGAAGGTTGGTCTTGAGGCGGAAATGGGATTTCCCATGAGCGAAGCTTATGGCTTGCCATTGAACGCGAAATCGCTGATAGGGTCAATGATGGCCAACTTGTGCGGAAGTCACTACCCGCTACACATGGCGATGGTGGAAGTTTCCAGCCAGAGAATACTGGTGGACAAGGCCTTCTCAGTGCCCAAGTGCGTGAGGTTGGCTCGGATGTCGCATCACTCGCACAAGTTGTTGAGAAAAATCAAAGGGACAGTACCAAAAGAATTGAGAGATGACTTAAGCGAAATCTGGGGAGAAGATCTTCTGAAGTTGGAAAGAGAAAACACGAGCGATCACGAGAGACAAAACGTGATCGGGAAACCTGTGGGAAGTACTCCGAACCTGGAAGACAACGACACGATGCACGAGAAAATGATGGAGCTTGAGCCTCTCTTGGAAGCCTCAGGGGAGCGTAATCTCAGGAGCATTGAGACCTCTCATGGGGAATGCCCATGCCACTGTTTGGCACAAACGGTGTGGTATCCAGATCACAAGAACCTTTGCCTGGTGTGGGATGTGGAAGAGATTCGGTCGATCGGACTACCGGATCACCGGCAGAAGGTGACGCTCTTAGTAGTGAGTACGATGTTAGCTCTGAGATGGATAGAAGAGAATATAACGAAGTATCGGGAGGCGACGACGCCAACGGCTGAGTCAATATACGCGATAGACTACAGCAGGAGACTCGAGTTGTTTGAGACTGCGTGCAAAGTATTCGCCATACCGACGGAAGTCAGGCACGTATGGAGTCGCTTGAGGTACTTTCCATGGTTTCGGGCGACACTGACGTCTTGGTTGTACATGACAACGAAAGATCACATGAGAAAACATCAAAAAGAGTATCGACAGTTCCAGGCCGAGATTGGGCCGGAAGCTTTCAAGAGACCCCTGCTAACCCATCGTAATGCGATCACGACGGGATGGAAAAGAGTGGGTAAGATGTCTAGAGACAATACCAAAGCGAGGGAGTCGATACTAGAGGAAGACCTGGCGAAGAACGTGAGCTTGAGCCTGCACAACTCCTTTTGCTTGAACCGAGAAGCTAGGGTGAAGGCACTACCCAACCAAGCAAAGAGATTGCAGGAGCAGAGAGAATGGATGCGATCCTATGAACAGCTGAAGGCTTGGGAGGAGATTGTGATTAGTTCCGATGATGAAGAGGAACTGTTGAGACAGTTTGCCGCATCTAGCACTTCAGGATGCAGTACCTCCAAGGCGAAGAGTACGAGATGAATGGGCAAATCGGATGGATCTTGAGTCTTGAGAGGGAAGGGGGGCTTGAGCGTGGATCCGAGTGAAACTTGGATTCACGAAAAAGAAATTTTAACAAAGCAAATATTAAGAAGGAGGCCTTGGTATTATTGATCTGACTCGTCAGAGTTTTCTTGAAAAGTCACTCTACATCAGTGAACCTCTAATCGAGTCTGTTGTTTCTGGAAGCTTTGAACTCATGGAAAGTATCTTCAGCCTACAGCAAAGAAGAAAAAATCAAGTGTACAAGAGCAATCGAGCAGAATGAAAGCAACGTTTGACCGAAGTTCTTGATGAATGCTCGAATGATCTCAAAAGAATGGTACTGCTAGCAAGTGAACGAGGGGCTTCTGCATGGTTAACGATGTTACCGATTGAAACTGAAGGTTTCTCACTAACTAAGTCAAATTTTCGTGATGCGTTATGTCTGAAATACGGCCTGACTCCCGATCCCATGCCTGTCAAATGTGCCTGTTCCAAAGATTTTAACGTTGAACATGCGTTGAGCTGCTCAAAGGGCGGCTTCCCAATAGTTCGCCACAACGAAATACGTGATTTGTTTGCAAATGTTCTGTCACAAGTTTGCCACGATGTAGCACTTGAACCTCAGCTGCAAGAAGTAGACCGGACTCTAACACCAGGTTCAAATTCTCAAGCTGGCGCAAGATTGGACATCAGTGCAAGTGGTGTTTGGGGAGGTAGATTTGAGAAAACTCTGTTTGACGTTCGAGTATTCAGTCCACTCTGTAAAACCAACAGTGGACCAATTCAACAGACATACCGACGTCATGAGACAGAAAAAAGGAGGAATTACAAATCGCGAGTGCTCGAAATTGAAGGTGCGTCGTTCTGCCCAATAGTCTTATCCACCTCGGGGGGTCAGGCTCCCGCCACACAAGCACTAGTAAAACGACTTGCCACCCTACTATCAGAAAAACTCGACATTCCACGCCCTATCACAACAAGCTGGCTACGGAACCGATTGAGCATGGCCATCACTCGATCCTGTATCATGTGTCTGAGAGGTGCACGATCGATGTGCCAGTCGGTCATATTTGGAAGTTTGACCTTGAGAGAAGCAAAAAAACACTTGATTTTGGAGTGAAATTTAATTTTTCAAAATTTCGAATGGAACCTGTCATGCACGATTTTCTCGCGAGAACTGAAAATCAGAAAAAGAGATCAGAACAATTGAGTCGAAAACGCGGGAAAGTCGCAAGAAAAAGCAGTAGGAAATTGCTATTCGCAATTTCCATCACTATAATAATCGAGAGTAGAGCTGTCCCATCTGTGACAGAGACGAGAGCATTCCCTCGAATTGGATCATAACGACTGGAGTATTATTCGGAACTGGACTAGAGTGAACCTTCGGTGGAAAGGTGGACAGCTAGAGTGTCCCAATGGTTCACGAGAACTTACAGTCTAGAGAAAAAACTTATTCTTATTATTAAAACTGACTGACATTGGACTCATTTTAGTTACTTTATTAATTCTTGAGTTGCTTACCGACTTATTTACTTCCTGGTTCTTGAGCGTGCTACAATGTGAGTACTTAATTTAAATTCCTAGAGTGTGTTTTATAATTGTGATGTTGAGGTAAGGCGAGTTTTAGGTTGATCCATCTGAAATGGATCAAAGTTACACTGTCTAATAAAAAGTAACTTAACGGATTGTTCCAACCCGGTTTTTAACGGCGTTCATGTATTTTGGGTATCTAGAGACCTACGTATGGGGACGTTTCTAATTCTAGAGTGGGGGGATATTTTAGTAGTAGCCTTTAAGCTGTAACGGGTCGTTGTCTCATGTCACAAGCGAACCGAACTGGCTCCGACCGTTCTTGAGGTAGAAAAACACAAGAGATAGTGTCCCTGACCCTTGAGCCAGTGGTTATAGGGCCTATTTTTCTTAAGCCTCATGTGTGACTGCAGTAGACGAATGTTACACGAGGTCGAAAGCCCCAGCTCGCGCTTGGGATCCTTATGCCATCGAAACATCAAACTCTTTGACCCAGAGCACGTTAGAGAACTGAGCCTCATATATTTTGCTTTCTCAAACACTCAAGCCTTCACTTCAGTACACAATATTTTGTTTTAGGCCCGAATAATTAAGCCTGGACCACCTTTTGAAAACTGAATTGACACCAATAAGAACCACAATCAAATCTAATCCAGTTTAAAACTCCATTAGTTGCTTTTACAAAATTGCCTCTTGATGTAATTATTGGTTTGGTTATTACGCGATGTGTAAGATTCCAATTGAATATTTATATGCTTTTGTACATGTTGATTAATTTAAGTTTTTTATGTTATACTTCACTCTTCCATATCTATAAAATTCCTAGGATTTTGACTGGATAATGTGATGATGGGACTCGTGGTAATGTGATGAAAGGACTGCCTGCTGATAACGTGATGAAGGGATTCCTGACTAAACTTAGAAAAAAAATACTAAATTTGATATGCTGTACGAGCAGTCTATTCGAGATTTTTGATTAAGAATCCTTACAAATCTGGGGCTACACTTTGTAACATTCGCCCAAATATCACACAGCGACGGAGCGTAGAAAAAGTACCTATTGACGACTGGCAGGCGTCAGTTACCTTAATTCCACTCGTTTTTCACCGTCTCGACCTTGCCAGTTGATTTTCTGGTCTGTCTAGGGCAAAGTAAAAAGTTACTATTTTTAGGCCATCAGTCAAACGACTTTTGATCAGCTTTCGTTTGCATGCGAACACAACCACATAGCTGAGTCTCGGATCCTCAGACTACGTGATTGTCATTAAAAACACGGCTCGAACCACCTATTTCTATATGTTTTTGTGTGACAGTTTTATATTAAATCCATTGGAGATGGATTGACCTTTTCCTTTCTCTATCTACTCATGCTCTGAAATATTAAATAATAACGGTGTTTAATTCAGATCTAGGACATTACAGCAACTGTTATGGCTAGTTTACACAGTCCCTTCACATATAACAGTCTCTGGGGGACCAAGCCTCCGCTCCCGTGATTTTCTTGAGACAACACTCTTATCTCCTATATTTCGTGTCCCGGGAGGGTTCCGTGGTATTTCTCTTCCCCCCACTGAAGCCTCCGTCTCCACAAATATCCGTCACTAAGGTCCTTATCGTGTGTTATTGCCACGATAAGAGGCTCCGTAATTTTCTCTTCTCGGATACAACCGTTCGTCACAAAATATGGCGTCGTTCTGATTTTTCTCTATTTTATTCAAAATGGCCGTCTTTTTTCTATTTCTCAGAAATGTTCTCCTTCAAATCGAAATTTTAAAAATAAAAATTCCAGAACATTCTGACCCTCCGTCGCAACACTTTTCTGTTCGTAAGGCCTTTAGTCACTTTTTTTTCCGTCGCGGGAAGGTTATACTGTGTCATCCGGCGGAATGGCACATACTCCCCGGACAAGTCTCCATCAATGTCCCTATTGATCGCACAACACCGGGTTATCGTCAAGTAGGTATCCAGTTTTCTGTAACCAATCTTACAAATCGCATAAGAAAATGAAATTTATCTACTCCACCTCAACTCACTACGTGTTCACAAATGGCATCGTACTACATCTCACTGCCTTTCAACATTTTCACAAAAGTTGCACCATGAGGAGTGTCCTAGATAAAATTTCCTTTCTGACTACTTACGTCATCTCGCCATAAAACTTCTTTTCGCTTCTGATTAAAAAGTGGGACGTGGCACGGCCACGCACCCGTTAAAATTAACTTAACTTCACTCACCAAGTATAATCAGTCATTTATGCGGTCCTTTCCATATTAAAACTAAGAAACTCTGTGGCTAGGAAAGTTATTGAGTTACCCACCCTTCTCGAGCGAGTTTACTCAAACTTACCATGTCGCCACACAGTGAATTTGTGTCTTACACAGGTTAAAAACTTCAGTCGGGAATAAATAGGTAAATATACTCACCTATGCTCCTTATATACATACATAGATAGTAGTAACTAAAATCAACAATTTCAACAATTTTAACAATTGCAACAATTTTCAAAGTTTGGTCTGACCAAACTAAATCAAAACAAAAAGTTTCACAAGTTCAATAATCAAAACTTGGTTGATTTGTTCAAGTTTTTACACACAAAGACAATCAAGTTTTTTCTCCTTCTCTTCTCTTCCTCCGTCATCTTCATTCCATCATTTCTCCATCCTGATGTTCAGCGTCACTGTCTTCCAGAACTTTCTCTAACATGTCCAGAGAGTTGCGGGCCGTGCCCCAACCCTCCTGCTCCAACAGCCTCGGTTTGCAACAAGGTAGTAAGTCCACATTCACCTTCTGCTCCCGGTTCCTGCAAAAGCTGTTGTGAAGACACAGGCTCACGTTTCGTTCTAGGTCAGCTCTTAAGACCTCTTTCTTTTCATCTTCAGTAACACAAGGCGCTCCAGCTACTCGCTTCACCGCAGTGGTGACCGCGTTTCTATGCGTCAGGAAAGCTCTCTTATAGGCTCCTGGTCCTATGTCTAGCTGGAAAGATTGATAGGCTTCCGTGTTCCTTGACATGTGACGCTTCGCGCGTTCATACATCCAAGATGTCATCACTGCACGGAACCAAGGCATCAATCTTTGCCTTGACCATATTCTTTCAATGGCTTTAGGTATTCTCAGAACCTTGCAAGTGGTTCTGAAAAGATCCAATTCACTACTCATTTTCACGTTGCTCAGCTGTTCAGGAGTCGGCACGGCCGTCTCCTGCTCATTTGTGTCCGCATAAGCCTCCAACCATCTCACTGCTAGCATGGCGCTAACCACCACGATTGACACTGGTTGATTCTGATCGGGCAACCCCGTGGAGTACAACTCCTCCACGTCCCAAATTAGGATCAGGTTCCCACGTTTGGGGTACCACAACGTCTGCGCTAGGCAGTGGCAAGGATATTCCCCGTGGGTTCTCACTATGTTCCTTCGGGTTCGATACCCTGAGGCTCCCAGCAACGGTTCCACTTCCATCAGGATTCTATGTAGATCGTCTTTCTCTTCTATGGTGGGGAATTCAGTGGGTAACGCTCCACTCGCTTTCTGCTTCTGGAACTCACTCACGTTGCCTTCGTTCAGTATCATGAACTCTTCACCCACAACGTCTTGCAACTCGCCTTCGGATCTCTTCGGGACTGCCCGAAAGATCTTTGCCAACAAGTCATATGACCTCTCTGACATTCTGGCCAACCTCACGCATTTTGGCACAGAGAAAAGCTGGTCAACCAACACCTGTTGCGTCCTCGCATCCATCACCACCATGTGCGTAGGATACTTGCTATTGCAGTATGGCGCGGAGCTTGAACCCACCATATATTTTGAACCAGTAGGTCTGTGATAGGCTTCACTATCCCTCAGATTCATTTCATTCTCTAGGGCTTCTCGCCAGCCTCCAATCTTTTGCTCTGTCTGTAATGCTCCAGGGAATATCTCCACGCTGAGGGACGCCACTAGCTCATGGGCACGCTCCAAGCGCTCGAGCGATTCTATCGAACTCGTCATGCTACAAAATCCCAAGGCTGTGATCAGGTTTACGTCCGTCACCCCATGGCAGTCTGCGACCAATTCCATGGCACTCTTATCTGACATGCTTAATCTTCCATACAATCGTGCCAGTTGTCGATGCTGCTCGCTCAGCGTAATCAGGCAGTGTCCCACGTTACAAACATGTCCTTCCATCCCACTGTGTTGAGCCAAGCATGTGCCTTGCTCCAACCAATCACTCGACGTACCTTCCTCGGACAGCTCCGTGGACGGGTTGCTCTTCTTCTTCATCAATCTCATGCTTAGCAGGTGATGTATCATGGCCAGATCATGTAAACTCGCATCATCATCCCTTTCCAATATGACATCCGCGGTCATGTCCCAGATTAAGCCTGCGTTAGGATGGGGACACCAGGAAGGCTTCATGAGTTCCCACATCACCACTAGACTGGTTTTCAAGGGACCGTCCCAAGAACCACAATCAAAACTCACTTGCCCTTTTAGCTCGGGAATCGAGGGTTCGACTACTCGTTCCTCCAAAATAATTCCCAGCTTGGGTTGTTCCACCATCAGCATTCCGATCTCCTTAATTCGTTCAACCCAGAAGTTGAGCACTGTGACTTGCTCGTAGTCGAAGTATGCTTCCCTGGCTTCTTCGTTCACGAAGGGATTATACGCCATCCCTGGTATGCCAGACACGTATTGGAACGACTTCAGTCTCCCTAGGGTTGCAAACTCTTTTTGTCCTCTGACCGCTTCAATCAAGTCTCGACTCACTTTCAATTCTTTGTTGGAGTATCTTCTCACTTCTTCCAACTTGCGATAGCTTTCCATATCATTCGACTCCTTGTTTGGCACGGTCAATGGCATGTCCTGATATAGCTCTAGGAGTGCCCTAAGGAAGTTCCTTTCGCAATCAACTCCCTTTTCCCGAATGATCTTTATACATTCTCCCAACACAGGAGTGGGGATGCGACCCACCACAAACCTGACAAAGCAAAGGGCATCCTTCCGTTTAGCCCATGCTATCGCTGAATCGTCTTTTGAGATCAATGTTCGTAAAGCTTCCATCAATTCTAGCTCCTGTTCTCGTGATTTCGAGTCGTTGCTGGCTTCATACTCCGCCCTTTTGATGCCCATCAAGCACCAAGCCAGTCGTACTTGCAGATCAGTTCTCACGCAAGGATGAGCCAGGTATGCTGCTACAGTCGCAGGTGCATTCATCGTCTCATCAAAGTATTTCTGGAGGGCCGCCCTCCAAGAAATCTCTAGCAACTTTTCTAATCCAATTTCGTTCGCTTCTGATGATATTACTGTCCCATATTCTTTTCGATTGAAGTTGGACTTCTCCGTAAGCCCCTTCAAGTATTCTTGCATGGCTCGCTTCTCGTTCCAAGCCATCAGGTGCCCTCTCGCGGAGTTCCTCGCTTTCAACATTTCCACATAACCCCCTGCCGGATCTCCCATGTGGACCGATTCCGGCACAGTTATTCGACTGTACTCGACCACGTCGAGTTGTCCTTCCAGTTTCAACTTGGCCATGTTGATTCGCGAGGGCCTGTAATCTTCAAGTCCTCCAGATCCACATTGACTGATTACTTCCATTTCTAACTTGGTGTCTGCCAGGGTTCGCGCCGTCTTCTTCGACCTTGTGGCGGTCACGGTCAGACCTGCCAAGAGCATAGGGGGTATCAGATTCTCTTTTTCTCCCCCTGTCAGCGTTGTAGTATCTCCCTGCCCGCTCTCGCCTGAGCGACCTGCGCTCGCTAAAGAGGTCACCACTGCGTTGGCTCTTGACTTCACCACTTTCGGGTTCATGGCTCGACTTCCTGTCTTCCCTTTTAGTCGCTTCAGCCCCTTCCTGGCTCGTCTGACAGGTAATTTCTTTGCAACATGCTGATCATCGGCACTGTCTTCTGTTACTGACTCGGTCAGCACATCCGACTCCATGGAGCTCACTATTTTCTCCAGGACCTCACGCATGATGGGTTGGTTCAATCCCACCTTCATTATGGACTGCGTCCCATATCGCCTTATCACGTCCCAAGATTTCTCCATGAAGTTTACTCGACTCCAGATTGCTCCTGTCTTGCCTTCCAACTCCATTTGATATCTTTCCCATTCTTCTTCTGGTAATGTGCTGAGGAACGATATCTTCATAGACTCTTCGATTTTCCTCCTCCTTGGCGATTCATAAAGCAGCTTCTGTGGATCCCTGCTTCGGCACTCTCTAGCCTGGCTTATTGGGTCTATCGGAGATAGATCGGCTGACGCCTCCTTTGTAGGAGACATGAAGGACGATGGTGCCATCAACAATAGACTCCCATCGACTTCCCCATCGTCATCTTCGCTGAACCGGTACTCTAGCAAGTCCCTTTCCAACGCTCCTAGATCGGTCTCTCCCGATTTCTCCGTCTTGCTTCCGGTCCCTTCATCGTTATCGTCCTGATCCATCAATTCATCGTCGTCCGCATCAGGTTTCGGCCTAGGTCCCGAGGGTCCTTGTCGTGCGTCTGCGCCCGAATCCGGCCGAGCCGGTACGGCCATGTCTCCTGCATGATAAAACAACTCATCATCGACCAGGAACTCTACTAACTCCTCACCATGTGGGGCCAGGTCCTCTATCGTTACATATGAGCCACCTCTGCTCTCACTTGCCACCTCCAGCATCACCACCTTCGCTTCTCCTGACCACTTCAGTCTTGATAAGTCGTCCGCGGAAGAATACACTTCATTCCACGTTTCAGCCGAGACCTCTGGTCTCCTGGAGGGTAGTGCTTTGATCTTCTTCCTGCTCCAGGCATCAGGAAATGAGAAGTCGAACGTGTGCGCGGCAGCGACGTTCCAGCTGATGAAGCGCGGCTCCATCCCTCCACTCCACTTCTGCATTCTCTTCTCCGCGTCACGAGCCGCTCCGATACGAGGGGCAATGATGGGAGATGTGACTCCCAACAACATCCTCCTTATCGGTGGATATCGATGGCATTGGTCCGGCAGCGGCCTGGACCCAGGAAGCCATGTCTGTTGATTCTCTTTTGCATGGGCATAGGCTCCCGGCAATTGAGGTACTCCCACAGCCTCTCCTGTATCTTTCACCACTGGTCTCAGATTCCAGAGTTTTGGGTTGAACTGGATGTGGGACAGATCCTCACGACCCATTCGGCATTTGAAGTGGTTGTTGAAATCCATCAACACCCAACCTGGCTCTGCTATTCTTCCGAACAGCCTATCATCGCTAGCCAGCTTTCTCAGTTCACTCTGCTCTACCCAATTCAGCACTGAACAATCCACTACTGAGACCAGGTTGACGTACAACACTGAATTCCTGTACGCTTTAACTTGTACATCCGGGAACGCAAAGGACATCACCGGTCCATAAACCACTGTGACGAATTCCCTTAGTCCGTGGACCAGAGCCAACGGATCAATCCGCATCATAACAGCTAAGTCTGTTAATAAGGGCATGCCACAATACTGTTTGCACTCGCTTGCGTTCGTCGCCACTTTGTCCTCTCCTGTTACGCTTCTGTTCTGTTGCAGGAGGTATTGAAGTAGGAGAGTCCTCCAGTCTTTCATCTTCCTGAGCGAGGCGGTTTCCAACTGTGCATTGAACTCACGACTGGGTCCCTGCAGTTGTTCAGGGTAACGCAATAGCACAAGCAGGTCTCCCAGCCGACCATAGGTCATGGCAATCAGGGTCAAGAGTCCATCCAACCTCAAATCGGCCAACGCTTGGGTAAAGAGGTTTGCCGGTCCTTTCACAAAGTTTTCATGACCAAATGTCACGTATAAGGCTAACACCAGGCCAATCGACAACTTCCTGATGTCTTTGACAAAACTTGCGATCAGGTTCCTAGATGCCCTCGGGTAGCACGTCGATAGGAAAGATGGCGTCCATCCCACTCCCATTCCGCCCAAGATAGCATCCGATCGTTCGTACTGTGCTTTCGTGGCCAGCACGTCCGCTTGGAACTTGTCCAGCGACATCGTATTCACGTCTTGCATCAGCTTCAACATCTTGCCTCCAGCCAACTCCCGGGCATCAAGTAGACTCTTCAAATACGCGTGTATCTCTTTAATTATTGCCGGCGCATGCTCAAACGCGTCTTCACCCAAGGTGCACAGCCTCGGTGACAGATACAACCATATGTTGTTGTGTGGCTTCGTACGCAAAGCCATTGCCATGAGGTCCTCTTCTGCTGACGTCATGTTCTTCCTGATCATCCTTCCCTGCTCGTTCTCTTTATGATCCATCTGCCTGAACCAGAGATCATCAGCCACCTGTTGTACTAACAGATGATCGTCACCTACCCCTGGTCTTAGCTTCAATAATCTTGCGAAGTTGGACAGCTCCAACCCCAGAACTTCGTCTAGCACCAACCGAGTTGTGCTACAATCTCTGAGTCCCTGTATGGCATTCGAGATGTCAGACCAAACAGCGGGGAGCTCAGATCGGTGCGGATAATAATTGTCCGGGTCCACCACTCTGTTTGGGGCAGGAATTATCACGTTATATATCCCCTCCGCTATCGTCGTGACCATCGTGTACACAAATTGAAGGGGTTCAGGCAACGCAGCGTAGCCTGGTGACAATACAAAGATCACCTTCACCACATTCATGGTGAACCGTTGTCTTGCTGCTGCCTCTACCTCGGCCATCGCCGAGAGCAGTGTCATGATCGCTTCCCCTATAACTTCGTTACTCGGGATCGATCCATCCGTCAGACGTGACAATAGGCCTCTGCTTTGTAGATGATCATTCGCGCCTGCAACCACTATCACCTGCGGCTCCATGCTGACCACTCTCCGTACACTTATCATCATGCCTATCGCCTGTCCCCAGTCCAGCTTAGGCGCCGTTAAGAAAATCACATCAGGCCAGAATAGAGAACGGGGTGTATAGAGATAATCGGAGCCGGCCACAACCAGATACTTGGCAGCCTTCATGTCCAAGGGATCATACGCTGCAAAAAGGCCATCACCTACTGGGGCCTTCAGATTCCCATATCTCTTGTCGTCTCCAAACACTGTTGTGGTTCGGGGATAATCCCTTGAATACTCGCCCGGCGTCTGACCGGGTGGCTTAGAGAATTGTCTAAACATCTTGTGATGCTTGTTGCTGGGTTTGTTCTCCGTCTGAAACTTGCCTTTGCGCACTGGTGGTGTCCTTTCCCGTGCCCTATCTCGAACGTCGGTGAGCGACCGGGTGTTTAGAGGTCCAAAGGTGTTGTCATGAGGCAATCCATCCAAGTCCGCATGTCGGAGTGAGGTCGAGGAGCTGAATTTCTCCTGCTCTGCTAGCAGCCAATCCACGCCCGGTATCCGATAAAGTCGCGACACTGTGGGACTTTCACCGCCAGTCATTCTCATCACATCTTCCCGACACGTCAGGGTATTCATGTTCAACTTCGCCGACATGTCCGTCTTATACTGACCCCAATGGCTAGGATCTGAACTATTCCAAAGCAACCTGCTGCCGGATTCAATTCCCTCCGCTGGCACGGTGCTTGTCGACGATCCTGCCGTCGAAGCAGGATTCGTCGTGGCAGGCGAATCATTCCTCCTAGACGCGGTCTGGGAGTTGTTTCTATTACTCTGTTCCACCGATCTGCCGAGTCGGCTTCCAATCGATTGCGGCCTGGGAGGAGGGGCAGTCCCCAGCCTGTCTCTCACATTTAAGCTCGGAGCGACGGTTACGGCTCCAACCGTCTCCGTTGCCAAGGGCCCTAGGCGGTTGGCGAGGGATTCGGGCACGGTTGCCCTTACTCTACTCCCTCCGGTCGAATTGGTCCGAGCCAAAGAACCGGTCGCCCTTAATTCTTGCTCCACTTCTCTCAACTGCGTTTGAAACACATCGTTGATCCAATGTCTCCCTCGTTGGCTATTGAAGTGCACTCCATCTCTGGTGAGCTCGATGTGATCAGTCATACGTAGCATGTTTTCAAGATCCAGGAGTCGCAACTCGCCAGGATTGTTCCTCACCAGATTGCGGGTCATTTCATTCCACCGCGTTACGTTGCCATTCATAAAATCCGCAGCTGTAGTACCCACCAAAGGATTTGGCGGTATCGTACACAGGATCACGAGCCTGGGTCTATACTTTTCCTTCAATTCATTCAACAGACACACCAACAGAGGTTCCCACTTGTTTTCTGGGGTTACGGGGGCTCTCGAGACGTCATTAGTCCCCAGCATTATTATCAATGTATCCAGACGATCCTCGCCCTGGAACTCCATCATTTTGATCACTTGAGCCACTGAGGCTCCTCCAAAGGACAGAGTGGTAGTCTGGCCATAGACGGAGATCTCATTCAGATCTCTCACCAGACTGTCTCCAATGATCAAATGGCGACTCCCTGGGGGAATCACTTGGTCGCTCGTGGCGGGGTTCCAGCTCATGTCGTTCAAGCAGGCCCGAGGATGCTCGGCTGGCACTTGCGTGAACTGATGACGTGTCATCAGGTTCTTCCTGATATCTACCACGCGAGACTTCTTGAAGACTCCACCAGGCGCAGAGCACGCTATCGTGCGGGTTGCCCGCTCAGAGCCATCTGATGAATGATCACGACGCTGGGAAGGAACGATCCTAGCCAGTGTCCGTTCAGTGCCTCTGTTGATCTCATCCATCGCGGCTCTGGCCACTTGGTTAAATGATTCCTGAAATTGAGGAGCTAGATAGGTGTCAGAAGGGTCTGGTATCGTGAACCTCTGACTCGAAGCAGACGGTCGTGTCTGCTGAGGAGCCTCGTGCCCCTTTGATGCATGCAAATCCAGAACCTCAGGTCCTCTCGATGCGCACAGCTCCTGCGCGGTTGTCCTGGGGCGTGTGTCGTTAGATCCCTCCGAGGACCTCATGCTCGCCAGGATTTCCGGTGACACTTGGCTCACCTTCGCCATATACAGCTCCTTCAGGTGCTGTATCTCATCCTCCTTGTAGGCCACCTGCAGATCTTCGAATTTCTTTTTCCATTCGTCTCTCTCCCGAGCTATGGTCCTGTACTCCTGAAGTTTGGCACACAGCTCACTCTGGTCCCTCTCCTTCTTCTCCAGTGTTTCAATCGTTTCCGACGTCTGGATCTCTATCTCGCTCACTCTCACTCTCTTCAGGGGGGGAGCAGCTGTTGGAGAGTCGACCGAGTGTGACGGGCCTGGCCCATCACGCTGTCTCTTCGCTCCGATTAATGGCTGCGCAGGTTGGACAGGTAAGGGCATCTCACCTAGCCGGTGGTCCCTTTGCTCGCCTAGTCCCGGCTCACGAGCCAGGTCGTGGCCGGACATTTCTCCGCGCCTCCATCTCATCAATCGGTTTCGGCCTCTCTCGGCGGTCCCGGACTCACCGAAGGCCAACATCAACACTACTTCCGTAGGGCGATTCCCTCGACCCTCTCTTCCCAGTGCATTGAGGAGTGCGACCACAAACATCGCCAACCCCGGGTCTTCTCGTGTGAAGTCACAATCGATCAGCCGCTGATAGATCTCGTCTAGAGTCGCTCCTAGACTCGCTGAGAGGAATTCCATGAGTTCGTTAGTATCTCCCATTTCTTTTCGTGTTGATTCTTCGTGTAATCTCTTCTGATTCAGTGTCAGTAAACAATTTCCGATCAATCAAGATCTAAAAGACAGGTCGCGACTTAGAATCATCATTTTAAGATGCAACATCAATCAATTCTCTAAAACTCTCCATTGAAATTCTCTTTTTCAATTCTGATTTAAAATTTTAGCACCAAGGTGGATCGTCCACCTTTACTTTTGTCAGAGTAGCATGAATGTACGCTGTCACCTTGATGACCTGGGGTGCCCCAGGTCTTTTATGACACTAACATAAAACATAACATCACAATAACATAACATAAACATCACATAAAAACCTAATCCCTAATACTGTACCTAAGACCTAACCTAATCTAAAACTTGACTCTAATTCTTATCGAGCAACTTAATAAAAACCACTTATCGCCGAGCGCAATTCTTAGCATATGCTCAGATAGTATTTTTTATGTAAGTAAACCTCTATGTCAGTCTCTGAAAATATCACATGCACAAGAGCGTACAACTCTCTCGGATGTAGCTTTCCCCTATTAGGATCGTACACTGGCAACGAGAGAGAGGTCACACCTCTCTCAACCAGGAAATCCCTAAGTCGAGTCAAGGCCAACACCAAGCTCTCCGGATTCACGTGTTGCCTATCAGTAGCTTTCGTAACCAAAAAACACAAATATTTCCCTGGTATCTGTGATGCAACAGGGGGCAACGCTATCACTCCTCCTACACCCGGCCTCTGTTTCCACAAAAACTCGATATTCTTGTACTCCCTTTTAAAGTCGGCCGCTAGTGCTGTTTTGAAGCTTACGTCCGCAGTTATCGCTATGGCGCATGTGCGTTCCGTGAGTATGAAATCGCTGTCCGTTATCACGATATTGTTCGAATAATGGTTCGGGAGATCAAAATACGATTCAAAGATTCGTCCAAAAGGTGGTTCCTTAGCATTCTCGCCCTCTGTCTCTAGTTCTCCGGTTTCCCTTGCCGATTTTAATTTTTTTATCATGAGATTTTCGGTGTGGGTGAGTCCTACCCCCACTCCCCGGACAAAAATATCCATCGACGTCCCCGTCGATCGCCCAAAGTCTAGGAGACCGAGGTTGGATTGTGGAACACGTAGAGGACCATCTGGGGCGACCCAGTTGGACTCGGTATTGTCATGACTGATGTATCTGACGCCATCTCTGTCGACGTCCTGAATCGTCAGGATCGTCTCTTTTGGATCTGTCGGCAGATCGTGGAGCCATTCGAGCACGCGCAAGTTTGTTAGTTCTTGCTCATGAGTCTGTTCCGCTTCTGGTTCGAACTCCACTTCCGGTTCTGATCGATCGTCGATCCAATCTTGATCCATATCGTTCACAAGGTCGATTTCTTTTAGGATTGCTACTTCGTCCAGCCCCACCAGCGAGTCTATGACATCACTCACTACTATCCGGTCTACAACGAAGTCCTCGCCATACGGATTGTATTTCTTCTGGTTTTTTCCCCTCTTACTTTGGCGTGTCTCCATAGTGAGCGGAAAGTCAGGCTGTATTCCTTTGTCAATTTCGGTTTGTTCTGGGCAATCCCAGTCTTCTTCGGCATATGGTAGAGTTTCATCGTCCACCTCTACTCGCTCAGTCAACTCGAGATCCAGTGGTAGATCACAATTGTCCACCATCTCATTCCCGTCGTTCTTGTCGCGAGTACCCCTTTCATTCACTTCACAAGCAGGATCCACTATTAAATAGTCTCCCTCTTGCATGTCCGCTGGGATGCACCAATCCTCGGACGAGGCGTTGTGTGGTTTGATATTCTCGTAATGAGCCGCTCTTCCGGTGCTCAGCCGATAAAAACGACCTCCTTGATGCACCTCTGTTATCTGAAATGGACCACGCCATTTCTTTAATAGTTTCTTGGTTCCTTTTGGTGGAACCACTTCCTGGAACACCCAGACGTAATCGCCAACTGAGTAGGCTTTTGCATCGGCTGTTCTTTTATCAAACCTCCTTTTTTGTCTAATTTGCGCCTGTTGCGTATTCCTCCTGCATAAGTCATTGAGGTCCTGTTGTCTTCTAATAACGTCCCGCACGTACGTTTGCGGTGCTGTCCTCTTCCCTTCATATTCAGGGTAGAATAACGTTAACGGGAGTGCTTTTTCATGACCCGTGAGCATCATATGCGGACTTATTCCCGTGGTGGAATGCTCCGTGCTGTTGTAAGCACCCATCACTTGCGGTAAGTGCTTGTCCCAGTCATCCATGTAGCGTGAGCAGTAGACTCTCAACATGGATACCAGTGTGCGATTCTGCCTCTCGACTAGGCCATTCGTTTGCGGGTGATAAGTGGTCGAGTGGGCCTGCGCTACCTGCGACCTTTTCATTAACTCTTTCGTGAGATCACCTACGAATGCTTTGCCATTGTCAGATTGGAACGTGATGGGGCAGCCATGCCTTGCTATCCACACGTTTATCAAATGATCGCACGTTTCTTCTGCCGATGCTGTCATGCAGGGTGCCGCCTCCGCATACTTCGTAAAATGGTCGATCATTACCAGCACCTGATTATAGCCCGTTGCTGTCATGCAGATTTTCTGGTGATCAATTTGCACCACTTCGTTGAAACCTGACGATTCTATTGACTGTAGGGGGAACCTTAGTTTCCTGGGATCCTTTGCCTGTTGACAAGACAGGCATGCGGCTATCCATTTCTCACAAGCCTTCTTCAACCCCGGCCATTCGAATCGTTTTTGTATCCTGTTATACACTTTGTCCACGCCTTGATGTCCCATCTGATCATGTGAGCGAAAGAGCAACTCAGTCTGGTACAACTGTGGTAACACTATTGAGTTGTATTTATAAAGGACCTTGTCCTCCTCCTTGCGCTTACAGGCTACGATTCCGTCCTTATTCAGGTACAACAAGTCTTTTCTCTTCAGGTAAAACTGCTTCAGGATTTTGTAGCTGTCTTCTTCCAAGTCTCCCTTGTCAGGTGCTCCATTCTCGATCCATCTTTTCAGACTGCTCGTCATTCTATCATTTCGTTGAGCCCTCAGGAGATCCGACAGCCTGTACCTGGCTTTCAAATACGTCTTCACCACGTTCATTTGCCCACTCATTATCTCCGGAGCATGAGCATCGTCCATCAACTTGATCACACCATATCTTTTTCAAAGGCGTCGCTTCTTGCACAGATGGTTCCAGATTGGTACGGACGACCGTACCATGTGGCAGCAATCTGGTTGGGCGTTTTGAAACTGCTATCAGTTTGAGCTCGTCTGCGGCATTGTCTACCACAGTGCCCTCTTCATCTGAGGTGTATCTGTCCCTGTCTGGATCCTGATGTATTTCCCGGTCCAGCCCACGCTGCTTCCAGTCTACCAATAAGGAGTGGATCGCAATCTCTGACACATCGGAATTGGAAGTTGTTTCAGACGTGTTGTCCCAGGACTGGGGTCTCGAGTCACCACTTGAAACGACTGATTCCTCAACATCATATTCCAAGTTGTCTGAGATGTTTCTTGACTCCCCGGACAAAACTCTGTCCATCGGTCGCTTTGAACCCGACTCCCCAGACAAAATTCTGCCCCTAGGTGGTCTAGTCAACCTCTCCCCGGACAAGTCGTCCTGCACGGGCTCAAAGATGTCTGACTCATCAGAGGAGACGTCCTTGACTGGCTCGAAGGTGTCAGACTCCCCGGACATTGTCTCGTCCATGGACGAACAATCTGGGCTTGGCTCGTATTCCTCTTTTGCATCCGTGAAGTGCACTCTCCTCGTGAAGCTAGATTTCGATCTGATCCTGACTTCCTCAGTAGCTTGGTTTTGATTCGATGTTCCATATTCAGTGAACGAAGTTCTCAACAATACTTCTTTCGGCATCGAGGTCACCAGCTGGTTGACGATCGACCTGCAATCCCGTTCAACGCCTCGGCTGCGAATGGACACTGGCCTCTTCTCCGTTCTCTCGGTGACAGTCAACCTCTGCATGGTTTCCCTCCATTCACGATCATGCCTATCCACTTCCCTATCCAACAAGTCACGGAGTTTTCCCATGACGTCCGGCGCCACGTTCACCGTCTTATTCAATAAAGCGATGCTGTTTATACCCAGCCTGGTCAGTTCTTGCTGTACCAAGTTGGATCGGACTAGCAGATCCAACGGAACGGGTTCGCCTCTGGCTAAAAGCTTTATCTCCGCAGCCGTCTCCACTGGAAGGTCAGGGTGTCCAGGTATAGGATGTCCTGATTTGTCTAACCACCTAGTAAGTGGCAGCTCATCATAGGTTTCTTTGTCCAGAAAGGAAAACCCGTCTTTGATCTCTGATTGGTTAACTTGCTTCTCTTCGAGGCGCTCATAAAATTCTGTCTTTTTGCTGAGGCTATCTGCGTTCTGGTGCTTGTCACGGGTACGGTGCTCTATGATCATGTGGTATCCATCCAAGCGCACGATCCAACGACCAATGTAGCTCTGGTCCATCGAATAGGTTTTCAGCCAGGCAAGGGCACGATTGTCCACACGCAACTTGAAGGGAGCACTCCCCAAGTAGGCCCTGTACTTTTCCACAAACGTGATCACAGCAAACATCTCCGCTTTTGGTGCGCCGTACTTCATCTCAGTGTCACTCAGGACTTTACTTCCATAAGCTATCGGACGAAGAACCGTTCTCCCGTTCCACTCCTGCTCTTGGTGAAGTATGCCTGATATCGCAACCACTGATGCATCCGTGTCCAGCACGAACATCCCCTTCTCCGTTGGCATGCCGAGGACCGGTGCCTCGCAAAGTTCGCGTTTGATGTTTTCAAATGAGACTTGTGCCTCATCAGTCCAGGTGAACTTTTTGCCCTTATTTCTCATCAACTTCTGCATGGGGTATATTTTGTCAGCATACCCCTTGATGAACTCGCGATAATAATTGGCGAATCCCAGAAAACTCATCAACTGTGTATCTGTTTTAGGTGCCTTCCAGGTCAGCACCGCTTCAACCGCTTCGGGATCTGGTCTCACTCCATGTTTGTCAACCAGGCGGCCCAGATACTTTATGGAATCTTTGAGGATTTCGCACTTAGAGGGTTTGCATTTCAGACCCGCCTGCTTCATGCAAGAAAACACCTCTTCCAACCTTTCGATGTGGTCTTCCAAGGTTGGTGTCGCGATCACTACATCATCGACATAACACATGATGAGATTCCCATACTTCTTAGTAACGCTCGTGAGTGCCTGAGCCATCAGTCGCTGGAATGTGGCTGTCGCGTTGCACAATCCGAATGGCATCCTCTTCCAGTGGAACAGTCCCAGCTCACAAGCGAAACCTGTTTTCTCTCGATCTTGCTTTCTGAGCGGCACTTGCCAGAATGCTGAGCCCAAATCCAACGTTGTGAAGAACTTGGCGTCTCCCAGCTTGGATAGGCTCTCATCGATGCGGGGAATCGGATATGCGTCCTTTATAGTCACTGCGTTCAGATAACGGAAATCGCAACAAAATCTGAGTTGTCCCCCTTTCTTTTTTGCCATGACCACGCCACAAGCCCATGGGGACTTCGACGGCTCGATCATGTCGTACTCCATTAACATCTCGATTTCCTTCCTACACGCTTCTGACTTGTTTGGGGTCATTCTTCTCGCCCCTTCCCTATGAGGTACCGAGCCCTCTTCTATCTCAATCTCGTGCTCTACAAAATTGCAACAACCTATGTCGGCCTTATGTTTCGAAAAAACGTCTGCGTTCCGATTTAGCACCGCCCTGAGCGAATCTAGTTCCTTGTCGGATATTTTACCCTTCAGATGCTCTATCTCAGGTAGGACAGGCCTATTCGCTGCTAACTCTGCTTCCGTCGGTCTCTCAGGAAAGTTGGAACAACTAGACAGCCCATCATCTGTTTCCGACTTCATTGAAAACAATTTCCTAGAAGATTTCAATTCAATTACTCTTTTCATTATACATTCTTGGTTCGCATGTAATGGACACTTAGTTACATCAAACTTCTTCAAGTTCTCCACACTCAGAAAGTCTGTGTTCAGAGGCAAAGCGTAGCCAAGTTTCTTTCCCCTCTGTATTGTCACTGTTGTTGCCTCTGTGTTCAATAACACACTCACACACAGTCCGCTCTGAGTGAGCGAGAAGCTTCTTCCTAAAATAGCCGAGCTTTTACTGTTTGGATTTGGTACCAGACACACCTGTCTGTCATTGCTGAGTTCATTCAAGTTCCTCATCCTAAACGTTGCTATTACGGCTTGGTTCGGTTTTAATCTAACTTTTCGATCCAGAAAAATCGGCACCTTGGCCTGATTAATTAAGATCTTATTAAGGGGTCTTTTCTCATACTTTCTTTCAGGATCCCTGATCCTAATCAATCCGTCATTGAGATCTATCGTGACGTCAAAGTTGCGAACGAAATCCCTTCCTAGGATGAACTGGTCGGATTCGTCCAAATTCTCTACTACTAGGAAGCTCATCCAAAGATGTCTCCCTCCGAGCTGCAGTGAGATGATCGGGGTTCGCCCGGTGACATAGATCGCTCCCCGATTGGCAGCTGCCAACCTGATGTTTGTCGGTATGAGATCCGACCTCTCAAAACCCATGTCGGTCCAAGTTTTGACTGGCATGACACTGACTACTGCTCCCGTGTCTAGCAGTCCCTTTACTGAAAGCTGTCTGCCTTGCACGTCCAGAACGTGTGCGGCCAGATCTGCCTCGCAACCAATATGCACAGCATCTTGCTCGAGCATCGCGTTGTGTCCGATTCGTCTGACCTTCAGTTCCTCTTGACCAATGTATATCCGGCCAACCTGATCGTTCGCATCAGTTATGTGAGCTTTCGTGTAGATATTGATGCCATCCACGTTCATCAGAATCGGGTAAGGGCCATGGACATCGATATAATGTCCGTCCACTTTCATCAGCCTCGGACCTCCCGTTGTGAGCAGCGCTCGCACTGCCCTGGAGTCCAGTTTGGGATCCTTCTCCTTCAGGTAGTCGGCATAGATGTCCAGGTGGACCAGTGTAATCTCGGATGGCTCGCTCAGGTTCTTGACCACCTGGTGCCCTGCGACTGAGATGATAGACATTATTTTGGTCCCTGCCTTCGTCATGCCGAAAGTCTTGCCAGATATAACGTTCAGATTTAGTCCCTGTTTCTTGGGCTCTTTTTCATCTTCTGCTCTTGTCGTCTTACTCAGGACATTAAGACTTTCCCGAAGATCTGTGCTCTCCAGCTCCGACCTTACCCATTGCTCCACTTCTTTCGTGGCAAGGTCCTGTTTGACATTCTGCAGCGCTGTCCTTGCCGCCAGGCCGTAATCCACCTTGAGTGGACTAGACGACTCTGCTTCGAGGTTCGAGGCTACCACCTCGTCAGGCCATGTCTTAACCTTTTTGGTCGCAAAGGTGCTCGGTGTCGTTTCCTTTCTCCGAGATTCAGCCTCGTTCATCAGACGTGCTCGACTGGCCTTGACACCCGAAAGCGCCTCTTCGTGGCGGGGATGTTTCGCGTCCGCTACTGCGTCCCAAAATTGAGTACAATCCGACTTGAAGTGTCCCTCCAAATTACAGAAGAAACACCTCGGACCATATTTCATGATGAGCCCTCTCACGTACTCTTCATGATCCTCGTCGGTCGCGTCAGCGTCCTCGAGAAAGTAGCCTATGGCCTTCATGTTCTGTTTGTATGCAGAACACGCAGAAACGTGATGGTCCATCGAACCACAATTCGCACACGACCTCCTCTTGTCCATGTCATCGCGAGGTTTGTACCAACTGGAATTCGCACCAGTGTTTGTCCCGCTATAGTTGCCATAATTGCTGTAACGGTTTTGCGCCCTCGGTTTTATCAGTAAATACTCGCGTGACTTCATACGCAAGTCGTCGGGCGTGGGTACCTGGTCAAGCGACAGGGTGAAGTGAGTGGCCAACATCGTCTTCAACTCCTCACTCCTTACACCATCCATGAACTTCGAAGCGATCGCCAAGTTTCGTTCGGATATTCTCTCATCCGGGTTGCTCCTCCTCCTGAGCAATTCAAGGTCGTCCAAGAATTTATCTATTGATTCTTCATCTCTCTGACGCCTCTTCTCGAACTTCACCATGGCCTGGTGCCCTTGTACTCCAGAGCCGAAACGATTCAGCAGGATGTCGAATATCTTGCGAGCGCTATCCCTCTCATTGGCTCTTTTCGCCATTACACAATTTAGTGCAGTACCCTCCAAGTTGCTCGTCAGCGCGCTGCACTCTTGTTTCTTGGAGAGATTCTCTTCCTCAAAGTGTAACTTCATCACCTCTATCCAAGTATCAATGCAGCCGTCCGACTCGTCTTTATATGACTTTGGCTTTTTCAGTGTTCTTCTTGACCTCTCTCCTCTCTCGGTTGACTTCGAGAGCTTGGTGATGAATGTTTCAAGAGATCTGTTCAGAGGCTCAAACATCGAGGCATACATCGTTGTGTCTTGTGAGACTGTAGTCAGATCTGGTACTGAACTGACTTGTGGCACGGTTGGCAATCTTGTCTCCGGGGTGGCATCTGCCTCCGGTGGGACTGGATTTGTCCAGCCAGGCCTCTGCGGGGCTGCCCTTGGCCGCTCCTTGTTTCTATGTTCGTAGTTCGTTCTCGAGCCTTGCTGGGCTCTGGCACTGTTGCCCGTACCATCTCCAACATTCGCATGGCGTGAGCGCTCCCTTGAGTTGGAATGCTCCTGCCAACTATTCCCATTCAGGATCGCGTCAAGCTTCCGCATCATCAAGTCAGATTTGGCGTCCAACCTCCTTTCCAGGCCAGTCATCGTTTGGGCGTAGGTATTATCATGATCATTCAACAATCGCTCGATCTCTCTTGTCATCCTAGCCTCTCTTTCCTCTGACTCTTTGTTTGCCTGTGCCAGGCTCTCGGCCAGGCATTGATCGGTGTCACGAATCAATCGAGCCTGATCAAACCTCGCCTGCGACTTCACGTGCGTTAGCTCATCTTTCAAATTCTCTCGACCATGGTGAGCTCTCTCGTCAACTTGATCTATCCTCTTAGTCATGTCTCGCCTCAATTCATCCAGGCCATTCATCACACCAGCGAACATATCACTTATGTCACCAGCTGCCCCCAATGGCGGGGTTAGCCCCAGAGAAGACGAGGTCAGCTGCGGCGGTAGCCTAGTACTCGATGACGCACCGTCCTTTTGCTTGTGCATTGACGTCATTAGTCTGTCAAACGTTGATGATGCTCCCATCGTTATCCCATCTGACATGGGTCTGGTCGGCGAGACTGATGACGCCTTCCTGCTCTTCTCGTTCCTTGGGCACGGTGTGAAGTTCACATCCGGATGGGTTATCTCCGGGTAGTCATCACTGGAAGTCAAACCTACGGTTGGTAGTGACGCCATGCGTTCGTCGTACAAGGACTTCCAACTCTTCTTGGCCTTCGAGAACGTCTGCTCTTTACCCGGACTCATACTCGACATCATCGCGTTGTTACTCTGTTTGGCCAAGGATGAGTGTGCACTTGTCAGATGTGAAGGTTCCCGTCTCCATTTATAGCTCTTAGTCTCTGACTTGGACATTCCCCTGTACAACACCTCCTCCCGAGGTTCGACCTCGGAACGCTCCGAGGTCTCCTCTGTCCTCTCGACTTCCTCTCGTTCGAGGACCCCGTCTGGCTCAAAGTCGGGTCGAATGAGCGTTCGCTCCCCTTCGTCAAAGGGATCCACCGGCGTTTCGCTCGCAGGCTCGGCCTCGGCGCTCCGCCCTTGATTGCCATCAAAGTTTTTCTCGCTCCTTAGTCTCATTTCGATCACTGAAAGATCAGGTTGACCTTTAGTCGATTCGTCTTCAGCAAACGCGTCGGAAGCGCTGCTAAACGAGGTTTGGCTACGCCTAGTTCTAAATTTCCGCGTGCTTCCCTTGCTTAGCCTGGGAATTTTAGTAGTCGATCCTAACGAGTCCCTGCGCTGCATAGTTTTGTACAAAATGAAAGTATTCGTAATTTGATGGCAATGCAAACGTACCACAAACAAGATCTAGTTAAATCACTTAACGCTGCCTACTCGATTCCGTCAGTATCAAAATGTCTCTTAGATCTCTCACGACTAAATTAGTGACTCAGCTAAAGTTACACACAGGGTCTACCCAGTATTGATATAATGCTAACTCAACCCGGTTGTATAGTATAACAGTATCACTAAGTTTCCACAAGATATAATCGACACCCAAAACACAATCGATAATCAGATAAGAATATCCTACAGGTGACAGCGACCTTTTGTCAGTATCAATTTATCGCCACACAATTTATCAAGTCACTGCTTTGTTAAAATTAAACAATCTTCGATAAAAAGCAGTGATGATTCAGAAATAGATAAATAAAACTTAGTCTTAAAGAAAAAGACTTCCCCCAATCGGAACGATCCGAAAGAACGAAGCCCAGGACACAGTCTTCTCAAGTGGGTGTGTATTTGCCTAATACACCCACTGAGGTCTTCTTTTAGGTGTCCTGCGATTGCCCGAGCTGTCCTACTAAGTAGCTCAAGGCAACCTCTTGGTCGAAAATTCGTCAAATCTATGAAAAAGCTCTCCCACACTCGGACTGCTCCAAGTGCACGAGAGTAGGGAACAATTCTTCTTCTCAAGTGGGTGTGTATTTGCTTAATACACCCACCGAGGTCTTCCTTTATTTGTTCCCGGATTGCCCGAACTTTCCTATTAAGTAGCTCAAGGCAACCACTCAACCAAAATCACAATCAAAAAAAAATTTTGTTCGGGTACTTCTAATACACCCAATATAGAATCCAAAGTTGATCACGAATTTCCGGGTCAGAATGGATTCTTATGATCCTGATAAGCACGCCTAATATCCTAATATGATCCTAATTAAATGGATATTTTCCGTTTCCCAAATTGCCACAGAAGGTTTACTCAAGTCTCTTACAAGGAGGGTCGCTAGAAGGTTTAAGACACTCCGGAGGGTTACCTCGGAGGGTACCTCAATCACTCAAGTTACTTAGGAGGGTATCTTAATCACCCAAGTTACTTCGGAGGGTCCCCTTAAATTTACTAAGGAGGGTCAATAAGATGCTTAATACGCTCCGGAGGGTCACTTCGGAGGGTACCTCCAAAATTTTCAAATTTTCTGATCTCACTTGGAAGGTTCTCCTACTAGCTTCAAAAAGCGTCAAAATAAGCTAAGGGTTCTAGGGGGAGCTGTTTCAACTTCTTAGGGTGATCTCGTGGAAATTTTCCACTAAGGAGGGTTGCTAAAGGGTTTAGCTGACTCCGGAGGGTCACTTCGGAGGGTTCCCCCTAAAATCAAGAAAAAGGGTTAAATCACCGCAGTAAAGCCTCTGAAAGCGGTCTACCTGACTTAAGACTAGGTTGGCTGACACGGTCAACCTTCCCAGTTGAATAAAAAGATGTTTTGATAAAATTTTCTGCCGCTCGGAGGGTTGCCCGTTACTTGGACCCTCCGAACCAACAAATTCTAAAAAATTTTTCTTTTCCGAAATAATCAACCCAAAAACGGTTGCGATTCGGAAAAGTGGTCAAAAACGTCGACTTATGGTACCAAAATTATCCCGATCGGATAACTAGTCTTTGAGAAATCGCCAACAACGCGTTCGTCAAAATGGCCTTTTTCACCACCTGTGTAGGATCTGAAAGACTTTTTTCGCAATTCCGGTCGAAAGTGCCTAAAAATACTTGAAATGAGCGTAGTAGCCCTGTACGGCACTGGAATAATGCAAAAAACCGGACCAAAATTGGTTTAGAAACAAAAATTTGGCCAAAAACTATCAAATTTGGACCCTCCGATTCCTTCCTTTTCCAAACCTTAAGTCGTTAGCTCTATCCACGGAGCTACTCGGAGGGTTACCCAAAAATTTCTCTAGTAACCGAGCACGTTATGCTAGCACGCTCCTAACGCAAAAAATTTTATTGCTCTAACTCTAAAAACTCAAAAAATCGATCCCCAAAACAGATTGACAAAATACAGAAAATTATCAAAATTTTGGTCGAAAAATTCTCGTTTTCCTAACTTCTACTGAATCTTTGCTCACGCGGTTTCTTTAATAAAGGGGATCGAACTACGTGGCTACTCTCTATATGAAAGCTTTTTGCCTATCGGAAAAGCTCGGATATCCGAAAATTTGGGGGTCTACAGTTTGGTCGAAAATTGGTAATTTTCGACAAAAATGGGTGTTTCTTGGGTCTAAATAGGAGATAAGTAATATATAGTAAGGACAATAATCTATAAATAGTCGTTAATAAATAGTACTATACCCTCCTTTGCACCAAAATATTCGAATTAAGACCCTTAACTCGGAAATTTGTAATCGATGGAGGGTACAATCGGACCGCGCCAATCGTGCCCCCCACCACTTAAGTTTTAAGGAAATAGTACCCGAACGATACTAAAATTGCTTCAACGATACCCAACAGTCGTTGCGGATGTTGTCCTTGATGTCCCTGTTGAGTGTGGAACACGTTGATCAGCCTGCCACTCTACCCTCCGGTCACCGGCAAAATCACCATTAACGTGCTTAAACACTCAAATTACACTCGAGGGAGGGTACCCAACCCTTCACCAAAACACACAATCTCTCTATCAGAAACGATATAAATCAATCTGAAACAACAACAAATAGGAAGGTCAGATCACATCTCGTCCGGAAATAACATATAAACTGTCACTTTATGTTTTTTTACTGTTTTTGGTCTTTTTTGGATTTTTTACTGTTTTTTGTACTTTTTTTGTTTTTAAATAATTATTTTTGGCTTTTTCTTGGTTATACACTATTTTTTGTTTGGTTTTACGCTTTCTCTTTAATTGTTTTTGGTCCTGGGACCTCAGGACAAGCGGGCTCTAGATTTCCCACCTAACCCTCCGACCCCCGGAATTTTCGGTGTTAACTAAGTTAAAAAGCTAAATCGTACTAGACGGAGGGGTACGCACCTTCCCCCTAGTACGAAAACGGTCATTAAGGCCTCTAACTCGGGCATACGCCCGGAGCGGAGGGTACGTCGCTGAAACGCTTGCTGATCATGATGGTTTCATGCCTTTAACAGGCCCACCCAGGAGCGCCATAAAAACGTCTATGTAACATTCGCCCAAATATCACACAGCGACGGAGCGTAGAAAAAGTACCTATTGACGACTGGCAGGCGTCAGTTACCTTAATTCCACTCGTTTTTCACCGTCTCGACCTTGCCAGTTGATTTTCTGGTCTGTCTAGGGCAAAGTAAAAAGTTACTATTTTTAGGCCATCAGTCAAACGACTTTTGATCAGCTTTCGTTTGCATGCGAACACAACCACATAGCTGAGTCTCGGATCCTCAGACTACGTGATTGTCATTAAAAACACGGCTCGAACCACCTATTTCTATATGTTTTTGTGTGACAGTTTTATATTAAATCCATTGGAGATGGATTGACCTTTTCCTTTCTCTATCTACTCATGCTCTGAAATATTAAATAATAACGGTGTTTAATTCAGATCTAGGACATTACAGCAACTGTTATGGCTAGTTTACACAGTCCCTTCACATATAACAGTCTCTGGGGGACCAAGCCTCCGCTCCCGTGATTTTCTTGAGACAACACTCTTATCTCCTATATTTCGTGTCCCGGGAGGGTTCCGTGGTATTTCTCTTCCCCCCACTGAAGCCTCCGTCTCCACAAATATCCGTCACTAAGGTCCTTATCGTGTGTTATTGCCACGATAAGAGGCTCCGTAATTTTCTCTTCTCGGATACAACCGTTCGTCACAAAATATGGCGTCGTTCTGATTTTTCTCTATTTTATTCAAAATGGCCGTCTTTTTTCTATTTCTCAGAAATGTTCTCCTTCAAATCGAAATTTTAAAAATAAAAATTCCAGAACATTCTGACCCTCCGTCGCAACACTTTTCTGTTCGTAAGGCCTTTAGTCACTTTTTTTTCCGTCGCGGGAAGGTTATACTGTGTCATCCGGCGGAATGGCACACTTATTAACGAGCACCCAAAGGTTGGCTACTTTCGTTTCAGTCTGACTTTGCTAGTCTATGTCATAGTAGTATTCGCTCTAGAAAAAACAGAAAGTAGCCATCCAGATTCAGAAATTTTTATCTCGTGTCGAGTTGCGTGTTCTTATTGAAGAAACGTAACCCGTATCGATTTTAATTGAAAAGGACTTAAACACTTGTCATCTTCTTTTATCATTATCACTTCCATATCTAGAAAATTCCAAGGATTTTGACTGGAATACATGATGAAGAGACTCATGACTGTAACCTCGGTTACTATGATACTTTTGACCTTCTGATTACCTTTAAAAAAAGAGAGAAAAAAAGATTTAAAAAAAAGAAAAATAGAAAAAAAACATAGCTCTGTGTTGAACTTTGTTTTTGCTAGCTTCAAATTAATTCAACTAGACAGGACGCGCGAAAAATGCTATTCATGGGTTTATCTGTACCTCATTTTTTTAGAATCTTTGCTCGTTCGTAACATCTTAACATTCTCATTATGTCTCGCGAAGAACTTGTCCAGAAAGCGAAGATCGCCGAGCAGGCCGAGAGATACGATGACATGGCAGAATCTATGAAGAAGGTGACTGAGCTGCTAGGTGAGAGTGAGCTTCTTTCTACTGACGAGAGGAATCTTTTGTCAGTTGCTTACAAGAATGTTGTTGGTTCTCGAAGGGCGTCATGGAGGGTTATCAGCAGCATTGAACAAAAGCACACCGCTGATCAGAAAAAAACGGACCTAGCCAAGGAATACCGAGAAAAAATTGAGGGTGAGCTGAAGGATATCTGCAACGAAGTTCTTGGCTTGCTTGATAAGTTCCTCATTCCCAACTCTGAGACCGAGCAGAAGAAAAATGAGGACTCGAAGGGTACAGAGAGCTTGGTGTTCTACCTTAAGATGAAGGGTGACTACTACCGATACTTGGCTGAGGTCAAGAGCGAGGATGCCGAATCTACTACTACTCCCGCCAGAAAGGCATATGAGAAGGCTACTGAAGCTGCAAACACTTTGCCCTCAACTCACCCAATCCGCCTGGGTTTGGCACTGAACTTCTCAGTCTTCTACTACGAAATCCTGAATGAGCCCAAAGAGGCCTGCGAATTGGCAAAGAAAGCATTCGACGAATCTATTGCTGAACTCGACACCTTGAAGGAAGACAGTTACAAGGACTCGACACTCATCATGCAGTTGTTGCGAGACAACTTGACTCTGTGGACTTCCGACAACGCTCAGGACGAGCAGGAGGAAAACCAGTAAAATGCAAATGGCGCTAATCTAGTGCTTGTCAAAGAACTCATTACAACACCTTGGAAGCACTTGGTAGCAAAATTACCACCAAGAATTTTTTTGATACGACAACCGCCTGCATGCATGAAACACCTAATAATGATTTCAATTCCTGACGACTCCGAGACTTGCAACAACTGACTCTGGTACTGAATTAAATCGAATGTAACCTATTTATGCGCGCATCAATTGACTATTGTAAACCAACTATGCGTAACTGTTAAATGATAATACAATCTGTGAGTGTCGATATCATTTTAGATAACTAGTCCTTCATCGCACGCAATTTTTTCTGAATCAGGTATTTTTTGGAAAATAATGAAGATAGTGGACAGATACTGTCAATGTATTGGCTGTGAATTGTACTGCCAATAGCTCTCAAACTTCTGTAGCTTGATGAACAGCTGGTCTCAATGCAGTCTTTGGTGACCTTTGACCAATGTATCAGGTTTTTTGAGAGTACGTTGTTTTTCACCAAAATTTTGTGTCTAAAGTTTTTTCTCAGTTAGAGGAAGTTCGAACGTTCTAGAGTTTTAGGGTCCAATCACTTTGTTATTACTCTTGTGACGCATCTCCTGGACTCATTCATCTTGTCCACTCTGTTGGAAAAATTGCAGCAGGCATATTTCTAGTATGTTAGCATTTCAAATATCCGTCTTATTCAGAAATATGCTTTTTATAGTTGGTTGTAATTTTACCAAGTCGATTGGTTTAAAATTTATGTTTTTGTATTTTTAGCTCAATAGGTTGAGCTATTTTGTATTGTCTTAGTCGCCGCATATTTTGCCGTTTGATGGACCAAGCCAGTTTTTGTGTTTCTGATTTGGGGGGACTTACTATTTGTTTTAAATTAGTTTGCAATTTTTTCGACTTGAAGGGTTTCTGCTCAGGTATTTTCAGATTTGTTACCCGTTGGTAAGTTTTCTTCCGATGCCGAAGGGTATTTTCCTTTTTTGTCGGCATGTTTTTTTTCACTTATTTTCATTAATTTTGAGAGATATAGCTGTATGTATTATTATAGAGTTTCGGGCATGTTTTCTGGGTATGAGTTTCGGTATTATTTTTTGCTGATGCTTTTTGAACTCTAGGGTTAGCGATTCAGCTCTCGGTTTAGTTTCCCGAATTGTGTTTACCACCTTCTATTTAGTACATATATGGTACTTGTGGATACGTATATTTTTTCCAATAAGAGTTTCACGAAAAATTTGGGTTGATTTTCAGCGCATTGGCTGTCGGCTTTAATTCTGTTGGCTTATTTACCTTAAAAAAATTTTTTTTCGAATGCTCAAAATCAACCTGATTTGGACCTTTTGAAAAAACTTTATTAAGGTTGTAATAAAATTTTTCGATTTTTAAATTTTGCTAAGCTCATCAAGCAACGCTTCGGTATAAACTATTGTTCTCAGCATCACCAGGTGTAAGTAGGAATCTGAAGTACCTCAAGCACATTTTCTTCCACGCACTCTTAGATTGTGATTCGTTTTCCAAAAAAAAATATCACAAAGTATCGCGCGAAAAATTGTCTAATTTCCTTGCTATTTCGACTGATTTAATGCTATTGGTTCAGATTTTTTTGCTGCTTGCAATTTTTATTGTAATTGCTTTTAAGGTTTTGATTTACTTCTGTGCCGTTTGTTATATTACGAGCCTGGAAGTAGCATATTCTCATTTTTTTTTTGCTTTATTCTGTTCAAATATTTTTTATGCTCAACTCTGGATCGCGCAAAGTGCTAAAAATCTTAATTACACCAGCAAAGTTTGTGTTATAGTATGAACTCTCTATTTTTCTAACCTAAATTGCAAATATTATTGCGATGCGAATATTGTTGCGACAAAATGTGTTGATTTTGAATGTGCTCGTTTTGATCAATAACCAGCTATTAAGTACAGCCAATGCTAAGGATATTAATACAGAGTATTATATTACAAATAGCAATTTAGCTTCAAGGTATCATGGATCTGTAGCGTAGCGGTAGGGAAGGAGACCAGCAACAAAATAAAAAGGATTAAACCTGGGCAGGGTCGGATGTTTTTACACAAGCATAGCTTGTGTTATAGTGTGAACTTCCTTTTTTCCAACCTAAGCCGCAAACTTTGGTGCGATGCAATTGTTGCGAGTAAATGTTTTCACTTTGAAAGTTTTCATTTTGATCCAGCTACTAAGTACAGCCAATGCTAAGGATATTAGAACAGACTTCTATGTTATAAATAGCACTTTAGCTTCAAGACATCTTGGATCTGTAGCGTAGAGGTAGGGACGGAGACCAGCAGCAAAATAAGAGGTTTGGAACCTGGGCAGGGTCGGATGTTTTAATGAACTTATTCGTATACTAGTTAAAATTCGTCCGCTCTATAAACTGAGGCATGTTAGTTGGTAAATTTCTTTTTTTAATTGACTGGTACTGTTAATGCGTCATAACTGGCGTGCGTCACTGAGCAATTATGTAGACTCATAAGTGGCGTGCGTCACCGAAGAAATTTTGCAGACTCAAAATTTTACTCATTCAGTTTTTCCCAGTAGCGTTATCGGTCATGTTTTTGCTTGTGTATGCGAAGTGCAACTTCGCCTCTGTGTAGAATTTATTTTTCAAGTTTTCCAAGACACTAATTTTTTTCGGCTTTTTTTTCGGCTTGAAAGGTTTGCCCTTTAGTTTATTGGCTTAATGGCCACATGATGTGTCTATCGATGAGCGAAAAAAGTATGCGTGCGTGTGTGTTTTGAGGGTGCGGGTTTTTTTTATAAGTCTTTAGTTTCATTGAATTTTTTCGGCTTAGAGAGTTTCCGCTAAGGTGTTTTTGGCTTTGTTACCACTTGGTAAGTTTTGTTCTTGATTGAATGCTAATTTCACAATCTATCGTCTTGGAATGTTTTTTCTAAAAGTTGTTTTGTCATCTTGGCAGGAATGTTTTTTTGTATATCATCTTGGCAGGAATAGTTTTTTTTAACGCTTTTGAATTTTTTCAATGTTTTTTTGGCTTCGTGGTTTTTTTGTTTTGTATCGCAAGTGATGCGAAGCCCAGCTTCGCATCACTGTGAAAAGTTGATCAAAGTAGTGTTGCGTTTGTTTTAGGTTTTTGCTAGCAATGACTTCCACTTGAGAAACAATTGATTGTTTCTTTTGTTGCGGGTTTTCAAAGTTTATTTATAGCTATGCTTTTGCAGCCTGAGGTATGGGGTTCGCGTCCCTATCTGATTTTTGTCATTCGCGTATGTTTTTGAAATTGAGTTTTTTATGCGAAAAATTGCATTGAAGGCCTTGGTGGTCTTTTGTGTTTTGTCGGCCTACTTGTTGCGTCAAAAATGTTCTTGCGCCGAAAAGTATTTTTCTTGACTTGCAAGTTTCGTTGATTTCAGACCAGTTTTTCTCGACATTGAGCGAACTTTTTTGAATGTTTTAAGAATCAAAATCACGACCAATAGTTCTTAAATTGAACCCTTGACCCCCCTAAAAGTTTTCCTTGATGTATTCAAAGTTGGCTGGAAGAACATCTTTTAAGAAAGAACGTAATCCATAGTTCTTTCCCTTTCTCCGAGAACGATAACCAAAGTTTGGAAAGTTTAATCAAGGTAATCGGATTTTGTTCGGCTTCGTGGTTTTCGTTTCAAATTTTTTCAACTTAGTGTCAGCTTGTTTTTTGCCAAAGTTTGGGCTTAAACAACCATGGCAGTTTTTGCAAAATAATTATATCAATCAACAATCATCAAAATTGTCGCAGAGAAATGGCGCATTTTTCAGGTCTGGTTGCAATGGCCTAAATTTTATTATCATGATTTCAAATTTGTTTTTTCAAAGTGTACTGTGCGTTCAAGTTTTGATTTAAGTTGTGTTTTGTAGACATTGCAGGCGATTCATTGTAGGTTTGAAGGTAAACCGAAAACAGAATGGAAGTTTTTCTGATTTTTTTTAAATATCTATTTTTTCGGCTTAGGTACTGGCCTCGTTTCGAGCTGTCAATGTATGTATGTGTTAGCAGATTCCTTGAGGTTCAGAAAATTATAAACAAAGTCAGACGGTTGCTGTGCAAGCAGCACATAGTGTAATGATTTGAGAATAAAACAAAAGTAGATGAAAATTTTTTGCTGAAATTTGTCCATTTCCATTTTTCTATGAAACACCATATTTAAATTATTTGAAAAACTAGTGCAATATTTGAAGCACCAGTGCATTATTTGAAACACTAGTACAGTATCTTTCCCAGAGCGATCGGCCAAAATAAATTAGCAAGAAAAAATCACGTGTTAGTGTAAAAAGTTTTTCAAAGTAGTGCTTTGTTCAATTTTTTACGTGTTTCATGCCAGATAAGCAGCAGTTTATATTGCATCTCGAAATTTATTCCAACCTCGACACTTGTTCAGACTTTCATATAGGTCGTGATGTATTTTTTTTAACGAAAATCTTAAAAATTGTCCATGCTCAGAAGGCAAACTCCGCTATTGAACACCTAAAGTGTAAAGTTAACGAAAAACGTGATTGACTTCTAGTTTCGAAAGTAAAACCATTATCGAACGCCAAAAGTGTTGTAAAGGGCAAGAAAACGTGATTGATTTCTAGTTTTGATTTACCAGCAAAATAAGAGGTTTGTTTACCTAGTGATTTGGTTTTCTCAAAATTGAGATTTTTTCAAAAAACAAATAACTGTTTTTTTCTTTACTTGCGTTTATTGGCGCTTTTCTAACTATTTGTTTGCTCTGTTTTTAACATGGGCAATCTCGACATCTTTTTCTCTTATTGAACCACATTCGAGGAAATTTTTATGAAATTGTTCGATATTTTTTTGCGTTTTTTTTTCCGTCTCAGTGGCTTTCGTCCTTTTTTTTCCTTCAGCTAACTGCCGTTTTATTTTTTTGAATCTGCTTGAACTAGGTTGAAACCCGGCAGTCCGCGATCGTTTTAATGAAGTTTAATTTCTTGCAATGCTGATTTTCGTATCCCATCGAATTTTAAAATGCTCCTTTTTGCAGTTGTCTGTGTTCGTCAAGTTTAATATTAGTCTGTTAACATGTTACTCTGTCAATGTCTTCCTCATCCTGTCACAAAAAAACGGCTTATGTATCATCGTTTTGTTTTTTGTCACGATAGCTTGAATTTTGCTCCTTTGATCCTGTTAGCTCCTTTTACTTCGAATCGAGAAATTTCTATCTCGAAAACATGTTTTACTGCTAATAATTTAAAAAACTAGCTAAAAAAGGTTTTCCTTTGTGAGTTTTGTCATTTTTGAACAAAGATCAGATTTTATGTTCTTCTCACTATAATTTTGTGTCTATTTAAGTGGTAGCGCCTAGTCTTTACAGTTTTTAGTCTTCGTGTTTTTGCATAATAAATTTGTTTTGACCATTTGAAAAATGGGGAGGATTTTTGTATTCGGTTCTTGTTCTAGTCTTTTTTCTTTTTGTTTTCCGCGCTAAATCAGGTACCACAAATAATTATCAGAACGGGTCGAGTGACATATCATATTAAAGCTCTTTCAATCGTGATTCGAACGACAAAAATTTTTTTCCGAGTGTTGAGAAATACAGGTTTGAAGTTTTTGATTTTTGTCTAATTTCGAACTAATATGGTGTGAGCGTGTAGGTTTACAATAGCTTATTTAAGCTGACTTTAAGCCGTGAAAACTCATTTGTAGTCAAATAAACGTAAATTTTGAAGTAAACTGTTTTACAAATGGCCTTTTTACTATGACTGTCAAATATGCCTCAGTTCTTTTTTTCGTTCAGAACTTTTTAACACACTATGCGGAAAAAAACGACACTGATTTGAAAAAAAAAAGTTTTTGCATTTTTTAAGACTGTGGTCGGAACATTCTGTGCTAGTTGCACGGAAACCGGCTATCCTTGCTATTATCTGTGTGAGACAGACACGCCAAAAAAAACAAATCGATCAGTTAATTTTTGTTCCGATTGTTTGAAAAATAGGGAGGAACTTGTAATTCGAGTGTTGTAGTTTTTTTCTTTTCGTTTTCCACACAAATGCAGGCACCAAAATAATTGTTGGACGGGGTTGAGTGATATATCTTACTAAAGCCCTTTCAGTCGTGATTTTAACCACATTAAAAAACTTCCAAAACATTTTTCCGACTGTCAAGAAAAACCGGTTTGAATTTTTTGATTTTTTATTTTAATTTTAGCGAATAATGCAAGCGAGCAGGCTCATAAAAGCTGAATTATGCCTTATTTAAGACCTTAAAACTTAATTTTAAGCAAGTAAAACTAGTTCTGAGTTTTTTTAGTCTCTTTTTGGGAACTAAAATATTCAAAAATGTTCCGCAATTTTTTATAGTTTTTGTAGTCATTTTTCTACAAAATTGTTGTCCATTTTGCCTATTTTACTATGACTGTCTAAGATGCCTAAATCATATTTTTACGTCAGATATTTTTATCACACCAAGTAGAAGCAACTACACTAATTTGGAAAGAAAAACTTTCTAAACCGTAGTTTTCTAATGACAATGGTCGGAACATTCTGTGCTACTTGCACAGTAAACGGCTATCCTTGTTTTTTGGATCAATTTTTGTTTTGTTTTTGTTCAATTTGTTTTTTTTATCAATATTTTATTCAATTTTTGAGTTTTTTAGCATATACCAGTGTGGAAAGTTGTGGTTTTTCCTCTTATCATGATCCTGCTATATAAACTATTTAATACGACAAAAAAGGCCTCCACGATTTTTTTTCGGCTTTGAGCAAGAAATTTTGGGACAAGTGACAAGTCGATTTGGCTTTTGAGCTTTTCAATGGGAGTATTTCAATTAATAAAGTAGCTTTTCCCAGGAACTTTATTCCAATATCACCGAGTTATTGATCCGATCACTGAAAGTGGGAAAGATCTTTGTCTTCGGTTGTGCTTTAGTTTTTTTTCTACACAGACTCGAGTACCGCAAATAATTATCGGAATGGTTCGAATGATGTATCATTTTAAAGCCCTCTCATTCGTAATTCAAACAATCTTAAAATTATTTCTCGAAAAATACTCATTTTCGAGAAACGACGTTTGGAAATTTTTGCTAATAAATCGAGCGAGCAGGCTTACATAATGGCGATACATTTTTTGAAAATCGACTTTTCTCTCTTATTTAACGCTATGCATGTTAGTCTTGAAGTTTTTCTCTTAAAGCTGTTGTGTAATAGTGGTTTGGCTTATATGTTTTTCGATTTCAGTCTTAGGGTAATGCGAATTGCACCAATTTGTAAGTTAGAACTAATTGTTGAAATTAAATAGTTCGGAAATTTTTTAAGGGTGAATCAAAACCTATGAAATTTTTGAAAAAGCTGTCATTTATAATTGAGTTGACGTTGACCCATAAATTTTAATCTTTATAGAAGAGATGTAGAAAATGAAAATTCTTTTTAAAAATCTAAGAGATGCTTGATTTTCTTGTTTCCCGCTATTTTCTTGATATTTTATCATGCATTCGCGGCGCGGACTGAAGCTGTAGCTGATAAAACTTGATCCCGTGTCACTTCACGACAGACATTTTTAAAACTTGTGATGGGTTCGGTAGTGATCCGGGGTTTTCGCGATGAATTGAAGCGCAACCATAAACTCTGAACCAGTAGCCAGGCGATTCAGGTCAAGACTTTGGGCGGGCCAAAGAATTTAAAAAGGACGACTGAAAATGCGGTCACAAAAAACCGTCGGTAGATGCTGCAATGCTGCTGGGGTAGTATGGCACCTTGCGCTGTCTTGTTGAAACCGAAGTCTCCTGATATCTCGGCGGTGTTACACGCGGGTGTATACTTGGTCTCTGGGCATCCTAAGATACACGATCTGGTTGACCCCTATTTGGTCTTCCGTTCTCATTTCTGAACCAGAAGGGGCCTATGATTTCGCCTTGATTTCATAGTGTGCTGAAACTCTGAGAATTCATAGTGTGTTGAAACTCTCAATGCGAAACTTAGGACCACCAATTCTGTTGGTTACCTGTCCCTAAAATCCGTCCTGTCTCGGAAACGTTCCTATTCGCGTCGAAAATCTGTTAGAGTAAACTTGCCTTTTTGCCTCACTAGTATGGCATTTTTTTTCGAGAACAATTCTTTGGCACACTGGCAAATAAGAAATGGGCGCTGTCCATTTTTGATTTTGATTTTTGCGAGAAAGCGCGTAAATTGAAGAATTTAGCACAAATAGTTCACAAAAATATGATTGAAAAGCAAGAAAATGGCTCAAAACACTTTATGGGTTTGTTTAATGAAAGTTTTGATTAACGAATTATCAAAAATCCACGTGTCAGCTTAGAACTGACAGCCTTTTCGAAAGTGTCATAGGTTTTGGATCACCCTGTATTTCCCCTTTTCGGAAAAGGAGAGATTCATTAAAAGGCTCAAAACTTCATATGCTTAGCCGTTGATTTATTTCTTTGCAGGGGGAGATTCGTTTCTAGGTACCATAGGGGGGATAGTTAAAGAAATCCATTTGTTCTAGAATTTTTCAAATTTCTAGTTGATTATGGTGTATTCTTTCAGGTAGTTCTGATAGGTGAATTAATGAGATAGACCTTCACGGCCCTTAGTACTGATGTCGTCAGCTTCGAAGCAGGAAATGCCTCCGGTTGGCGGCTACCCGGTGTTCCGCTGGTCTCGCAACCTGGGCAAGTGGGCCAAAGCAGGGTGGGGCTGGAAGGCGCTGGCAGTGACGGTGGGGTTGACTGCCTGGGGCAACTACCATCTAATGAGACAGTTCCAGATGTACAAGGAGTATCAGCGGGAGGAATTCGAAGTTCATCATGTTAGTCAAATAAAGCATAATACTTCATCTTTCTTCAAAAAAAGCATAATATTTCATAAATGTTCATTCCAATAAGATAAATTTGATATTCATTTTTTCTCTTCGAATGAACCCGGTTTTGTTCCAATCAAGAGCTCGCGCTTTTGATGTTAATTCGCTGAATTTACAAATCAGCTAATTTATTCGGCAATGTGCACTCTCGAAAGGAACCATTGAACTTCTACTGCTCCAACTAAGAATCCAAGAATGTCAAGGACAGATGAATGTTACGTCTTTTAAATGAATAATGTGCCCGTGTCGCTTTAGAAATTACTGTTGCCTTATTCTTTCTGTCTACAAGGTAATGAAAAATGACAATTGTAGTCTAAATTTTCGAGAACAATCGGGCGTTTTTTGTTTTTCTATCGCAGTGCGTTTCCATCTTGCAATTAAAAATTTCCCCATTCTTCGAATTTAACTTAAGTAATCTGTATTCAGCTTCTTTGCAACAATTCGGCGACTAAATATTCACTGACTTGTACGTGGTTTTAATGACCAGGAATTGAGTCACTTCTTTGTAGCGATAGGACGGTAAACAGGAAGCAGTTTTTCTATTTCGGGGATTTCTGATTGCAGTTGCATTAGTACCTGTTTCATGACTTCCCCAAAATTCAAGTCATTTTATGTGAACTTCTGAACCTAGTTAACCTTCATCAAACTCAGTAAAGAAGCAACCCTAATTAGTACTAGTGTAATAGTTAAGCCTGAAAACATTTAGCCCTTATAACTAATCTCCGAATTTGCAATTGACAAAGGGCGACCTTAAGTTTTCGTCGAGATTGTTAAAGTTCGTTTCACCTTCAGACGTGAACTGATTATCACCACTTCACTGGGTTCATCAAAAGCTTACTTTTGTAGCCAATCGGTCAACTCACGGATGAATGCCTAGAAATATTTAGTATCCAAATTAGAACTAGCTCTCTAAATGGCGCCAGTCATCAATGTTGGCTTACTTTAATCCGAACTCCCCTCTGATAAAAGTATGTTTGATTTTAATATTTTACATGATGTACTAGTTTTAAATGTAATTTTGTTGGTAAATATTGATTTGATTGATTAAAATTAATCCCAGTGGTGATTCTGATATATGTGAACGTGTATCGTGAAAATGTCGTTCACCCTTGAGTATACATATGCACGCAGCGTCACTCTGTAGCAAATACGGGGAAATATGGTCTCTAATTCGTTCACATTTAATGGCACTTTCCACTGTTAGGGGCCATTAAATATTTAGTCTAACCCAATCTAATATTGGCGGTACAAACCACAAGGACAATTGTAACTTGAGTGGAAAAACAAGAACAGCAATACTATCAGCATTCGCTTTCTTCATATCACTATATCAGTTTGGCCCTTAATACCAAGTCACACTACACTTGCTGATAATACCACCACCGAAAATTCTGTTTTGCGTTTACATGTTCTCTTCATAAACAAAGTGTAATAAATCATAATCAGAAACACTTTTGATTTTTTTAGATCAAATAATTGTTCGTATCTGACTTGGCTTCAGGCTGTAATCAAACTCTATCGTTCATTACTCTATAATGCTGGGTTAAAGTTGTCTAACTGAAAACAAAAAAGGAAATCATGTCACCTCGAGAGTGTGTTGCCACGAATGGCTACACTAATGGAAATTCGACTGGAAATATTTTCGACGTTCTCGAACGTACGATGCGTGAACGTGTCATGGTTTGCGATGGTGCTATGGGAACTATGATTCAAAAACACATCTTGGAAGAAAATGATTTCAGAGGCACGCAGTTTGCCAAGCACGAAAAACCCCTGAAAGGGAATAACGATATTCTGACAATGACTCGACCTGACATCATTTATGATATCCATCGTCAATACTTCGAAGCAGGTGCTGACATGGTGTCAACAAATACCTTCAGCGGCACTTGGGTTGCTCAGGCTGATTATGGACTGGAACACGTGGTTTATGACATGAATAGAGCCGCTGCAGAGTTAGCATGCAAAGCGAAAAATGACATAACAGCAATTGATGGGCAACCAAGATTTGTTTGTGGCGCTTTGGGACCCACTAACAGAACGCTATCAATTTCACCCTCGGTTGAGAAGCCCGAGCTCAGAAACATTACCTTTGATGAGTTAGTCGACGCCTATGGAGAACAAGCGAGAGGTTTATTAGACGGAGGGGCGGATATTTTGATGGTCGAGACAATTTTTGACACTGCAAATGCAAGAGCAGCTTTGTATGCAATTCAGAATCTCTTTTTCGAAGAGTACGAACCGGTTCCAATCTTCATAAGCGGAACTATTGTCGACAGGAGTGGCAGGACGCTTTCCGGTCAAACTGGAGAAGCTTTTCTGATCAGTGTTGTACATTCTAATCCAATGTGTGTTGGTCTAAATTGCGCTTTGGGAGCTACTGAAATGAGACCTTTTATTGAAGCTATCGGCAAAAATACATCAAAGTTTGTGATCTGTTATCCAAATGCTGGTCTACCAAACGCAATGGGAGGGTATGATGAAACGCCGGAAATATTCGCGAAGCATGCTTATTCATTTGCTAAAGATGGTTTGGTGAACATCATTGGAGGTTGTTGTGGATCAACGCCGGATCATATCAGAGCGGTCGTAGAAGCGGTACGCCCTATCAAACCTCGAGTTCCACCGCCTCCTAGAACCGATTCTAACATGCTGTTGTCGGGCTTAGAGCCGAGAGCAATCGGACCGGAAAGTATGTTTGTGAACATTGGCGAAAGGTGTAACGTTGCGGGTTCAAGAAAGTTTGCAAAATTGATAGTCGATGATAATTACGAGGAAGCACTAACGATAGCAAAAGTTCAAGTGGAGAACGGAGCCCAAGTATTAGATATAAACATGGACGAAGGAATGTTGGATGGAATTGCTGCAATGCAGAAGTTCTGCAACCTGATCGCTTCAGAACCGGAGATATCAAAAGTGCCTCTTTGTATTGACTCATCGAAATTCGAAGTGGTGGAAGCAGGTTTGAAATGTACACAAGGTAAATGTATTGTAAATAGTATTTCTTTGAAAGTCGGCGAGGAATTGTTTGTGAAACAGGCGAGAATCATCAAGAACCACGGGGCCGCTGTTGTCGTCATGGCTTTCGACGAAGACGGTCAAGCGGCCGATCGAGACAGAAAAGTTGAAATATGTGCTCGATCATACAAAATCCTAACGGAGAGACTGGGATTCGATCCTCGAGACATAATTTTTGATCCGAATATTCTCACAATAGCGACTGGGATGGAAGAACATAATAACTACGCTGTCGATTTTATCGAGGCTTGTCAGATTATCAAAGCAACGTTGCCGCATTGTAAAATCAGCGGAGGGTTGTCAAATCTCTCGTTTTCGTTTCGAGGCATGGAAAGAATCAGAGAAGCTATGCACAGTGTGTTTTTGTTCTATGCTATCAAAGCGGGAATGGATATGGGAATTGTTAATGCTGGTAACTTGCCTGTTTATGATGACATCGACAAAGATTTGCTGAAATTAGCCGAAAATGTGATTTTGAATAAAGATCCAGAGGGAACTGAGAAGTTGCTGGATTTTGCCAGGTTGTATGGAAAAAGCGGAAAGAAAGACGAAGTTGCGGATGTATGGAGGTCGGAAACAGTGGAGCATCGTTTGGAGTATGCGCTTGTAAAAGGAATTGACAAGTTCGTTACCGAGGACACTGAAGAAGCAAGACAGTGTAATGAAAAGTACCCTAGACCTCTGAATATAATTGAGGGTCCCCTCATGAACGGAATGAGCACGGTTGGAGAACTGTTTGGAGCTGGCAAAATGTTTTTGCCCCAGGTCATTAAAAGTGCGAGGGTCATGAAGAAAGCAGTGGCTCATTTGATTCCATTTATGGAAGCGGAAAAAGAAGCGAGGCGTTTGGCAGGAGCTGTGGGCTCTGAAAATGAAGCTTCAAATGCGGGAACCTTTGTCATTGCAACTGTGAAGGGAGACGTACATGATATTGGTAAGAATATCGTAGCCGTTGTTCTTGGTTGTAATAATTACAACGTCATTGACCTTGGCGTCATGTGCTCGTGTGAAAAGATTCTTCAGAGCGCAATTGAAAATAAAGCTGATGTTGTGGGTCTCTCGGGTTTAATCACGCCTTCGTTAGACGAAATGATTCACGTTGCTAAAGAAATGGAAAGGAACGGAATCAAAGTACCGCTGCTGATCGGAGGAGCTACAACGTCAAAAAAACATACGGCAGTTAAAATTGACCCTGCGTATTCACAGCCCGTTATTCATGTATTGGATGCCTCGAAATCGGTCGTTGTTTGTTCAAGTCTGTTGAGTGATAAACAACGAGAAGATTTTGTAGAAGACATTGTCGAGGAGTATGAGGAAATCCGAGATGAATATTACGAGACCCTTCGCGACCGAAAATACCTTACGATATCAGCGGCAAGATCAAAAGCTCCCGCGATTGACTGGGCAGCTGAGCCGCCAGTTTGCGCTCCCTCTTTTTTGGGCACGAGGGCGCTAAACGACATTCCAGTAGAAACGGTGATTCCGTACATTGACTGGAAGCCTTTTTTCGATATCTGGCAGCTGCGTGGAAAATATCCAAACCGTCATTACCCCAAAATTTTTGACGATAAAGAAGTTGGAGAAGAGGCGAAAAGGATTTACAAAGACGGAAGAAATATGCTGAACAAGATTGTTGCTAAAAACTGGCTCAAGCTAAGAGGAATTGTCGGTTTCTATCCTGCAAATAAAAGCTCGAGCTGCGAAGACGATATAACGTTATTTTCCAACGAAAGTAGATCAGAAGAACTCTGCACATTATATGGTTTGAGGCAGCAAGGCGAAAAACCAAGTGCCTCGGATAATTACTATTGCCTCTCAGATTTTGTCGCTCCCAAAGGACTGAAAGATTACGTGGGTTTCATGGCCGTATCAGCAGGCGAGGGTGCCGAGGAAATTTCAGAAAATTTTAAAAACGACGGTGATGACTACAGTTCAATCATGATCAAAATTATTGCAGATCGTCTTGCGGAAGCGTTCGCTGAGTACCTACATGTTAGAGTGAGGAGAGATTTCTGGGGATACTCTCTGGATGAAAACTTGGCATGCGAAGATTTGTTGAAGGTCAAGTACTCTGGAATCAGACCAGCCCCTGGATACCCGACACAACCGGACCACACAGAGAAAATAACGATGTGGAGGGTAATGCAAGTTGAGGAAAAGACAGGAATCACTTTGACGGAATCCCTGGCTATGAATCCCGCAGCTTCTGTTTGCGCGCTCATTTTGGCACACCCTCAAAGCGAGTATTTTTCAGTTGGAAAAATTGCCAAAGATCAAACCGAGGATTATGCAGCGAGGAAAAACATGAAAACAGAAGAGGTGGAGCGATGGTTAAGGTCAAACTTGTCATATGATTGCTAACAAGAAACGGGTTTATTTTATAAATTTTTTGTATCAAATATTCTATTTCTTTCAATTAATACATTCTGCTCTTTGTCATTTTTTGTTCAAGCATGTGTGTGTAGCGTGTTAAAAAAGATTTTGAAAATTTTTAGGTCGCTTCATGAAATGCATAAGTGGTCTGATCATATTATTTAGAAAGATGTACTGGTTAACAATTTTGTCGCGAGGAAAAGTCTCCAAAATTTGTTTCATAACAATTTTTTGCCAAATGATGCCGCAACTTTTTAGCTAGATACTATTTAAGGAAGTCGTGGGAACAAAATCTAGTTTTTGAACAATTATTTGTTGAAAAATTTTTTACCTCGTTTTCCTACCTAAGTTTTGAAACCGAACATTATCTTAAAGGTAAAAGAGTTTAAAGGTAAAAGAGTTTAAAAAGAGTTCTTCAGAAAGTTTATTTTTGTTCCGACCACTTTAGGAAGGTTTTTTGTCCGAAGAATTTTCACTGCTTCATAAACAGCTCATAGGTGGTCAAATGTGGTATCATATTAACCCTTGTATTCGTGTTTCGGATGACAAAAAAAAATCAAAGCAATTGTGTCGAAAACCATTGGTCTTACCAAATTCAGAAAATATGATTACACTGAACTAAGTGTTGATTTTTACCTAATTCTTGTGTTGTTGCTTAATTTAACAGCCGATAAAAAAAATTCAACGACATTTTTTGAAATACTTTGTGGTCCGAAGATTCTGGGCTAATTGCGCAGCAATCAGCTATCTTTTTTTTCATATGATTTTAGTAGGTTTGAATCTTGGTTTTCAATCGGGTAAATGTGAATAATCACAGAAACCTTAAGTGGCGAACAAGTACAGTAGAAATCAACATTCAGAAGGGTGTTTGTACTTCAGGCGGTTCACGCGCTGCTCATGGCCGAGAACGGCAGACGACAACTGAGGGACATGCGAGAGGCGAGAGAAGTGGAGGCTGACTTGATGAAAGACGACCCCAGCTGGGTGGTGGGGGAGTCGCACTACTTCAGCCGAAGGTGGCCCCACAACCTCATGGGGGCAGTGAACACGCAAGAAGTGAGACCATTCGAGTCGCGAGGCTCATTGGCCAATGAAGTCAAATCGTACATCTTCAATGTGTAGAAGTTGCGAGTCATTGAATAATGTTTAAACTGAGTCTGTTTTTAAGCACTTGATAACGAAATGCATTGTCATAATTAGATTTGTACAAATAAAAGTTTACAGGAATTATCTGTTTTGATTAGATCTAGTCCAAAAGTAGTTATGAACGAAATATTTGCCCAGTTTTTTTAAAAGAAATCGCAGCCAAATTTCAAATGTTTGAGCGATTCTTCGCATATGATTCTTCAAGCTCCTGATTATATTCACTGGTTTTGATTTGTAGTAACTTTTCAGTAACTGCCGCTTATTCTACGGCACCTACTATTCAAGCATTTTAAGTTCATAAATTAAATCTAGTCAAAATGCCGAAAGAATGTTTCGATGGAATAAGTGATGCCACCTCTGATGAAAACAATCAAGACAACAGTGCGATTAATAGCAATAGGATTCAAGAAATTGACCAATTTTATGCAAACATTGACAGCAAGCTTCGAAAATCTATCCAAGAACTGGCTCAGGCTGTTAGAAGCGATTCGAAGTCTTTCAAATTGAGTAAGATTTCATGTTTTATTTCAAGTAAAAATAACTCAAGGACTTTTTTGTTGTGATTATTTTAACGTGTAGATGTAACTTGCTCAGGGTATTTCAAAAAGACGCTTGAGACAGTTTTCAACTCGATTAATGACAAAATGCAGGCTGATGTGAAGTATGCTGAAGCTTTATTGTCGGATACAGATTATGTGGCCTATTCTGAGCAGTTCACAGTGCTAATGGGCCATGGAAGGGTCAAGGAGAAGCAAACGTACGCGGTTAGTAGTAACAGAACCCATTTATAGTCAAAACTAAATGCGATTTCAATCCCACATTCTACACCACCATGTGCCGCAGGAGAGTTGTAAATTTTTCAAGGACAAAGAATTTTACAAAATCACAAAAAAATAAAAGGGTGTCTAAAAAGCGCAGTTTTTGAGTTCGAGCTCAGCGGTGCCTTGCGGTCGTCGGAACAATAGTTCAAGATCCGCGGTCTCAACCAGTAAGGCGTATAATTGAAGCTTAGATGATCCGAGCTTCAAACACGCGAGACTTGGGTTGCCTGCTTTCGATTCGATGGGGTTGTCTGCTTTTGCGAATCCGGAGTATCTACTATTTTTCAATCTTTTACATTTACTATTCACGTAAAAATTTTCTGAAACTGACATAAATACTCGGTAGCTTTTTAAGTATGACACCAGCTGAAGTGGTTTCATAATTTGGTTTGGAGGTAACTAATATGACTGAGACGGCAAAGATCCTGTGTTGGAGTCTGACTAGGACCTGTTTTTTTTTTTTCAAACAGGAAATATTCCGTTTCAAAAAAATTGTCGGCTTATTACTTGTCTTCTTATGTTTTGTCGGCTTAGTTGCCATGTAGACATTTTTTTATGTACACAGTTTTCATATCAGTTGCTTTTTACCCTTGCGATAAGCAATGGTATTGCAATCGGGTACTAGACTTTTTACTTTGTTCACAGGACTAATTTCCTTGAAGGCCGCATGAGTCCCAAGGACGCATAAGTTTTCATGCCACATGAAAATCCCTACAAGCACAAAATATATCTCTAGTGGTAAATTAGTTGCTAGGATGCTTCATGGAAATGAGTCCAGATGAAAAGGTCATTTACCACTTGAGATATATTTTGTGCTTGTTGGGATTTTCAATATCTGTCCTGTTGGAAAAAAATTTTGTTAAAATTTCATGTTTTTTGTTCTTTTCCTTTTTTTCGTTTTAATAAAATTCGGCCTATTTACACTAGCGTCATCTTAATCATTGTTACGACTGAAAGTAATAATATTTGCTGCATCGAATTCGCTGCATTGAATTGGCAAGAGATATTTTGTTGCACCTTTGAAATTCAGTTGCACCTTTGAATTGGCAAGAAGATATTTTGTTGCACCTTTGTTCAGCTTATTGATATTATGTGCTTTGACGTACGAAGTTATAAATTTACTCAGTTGATGCATTTTTAATTCATCAAGTGAACCGAAGGCAGCTTTTTGTTTCAAACAACATAACAAGACTGCTCGTATCAGGGCGAAGCCCTGATTGTTCCGACTGCATTTTAAGGTCCATAGAGAAACAAATTATATGTAATAAAATGAAATGAATTTTTCTTATAAAAATTGAGATTTTTGTGAAAATCATCACCCCACACGCCATATGAAGTACAAAGTGATAGGTTTCGCTCCCATTAACAAATCAATTTGACAACTAAGCTTCTTTTAACCAATTTGGAACGATTTCTAAGACGGATTAAATCTCCGCTTACGCGTTAAGAGCGCTTAATTTATCTCGCGTTAATTGTCCCGAATTGGCAATCTTTAAACCCCTATCACTTTGCGAAAAATGATCACAGGTAAAATATCTTTTCAATTTTAAACTTAAGACAACAATACCTTTCGAATGATTCTAAAAAATTCAGTCAAAAGTGGCTAGTTAAAAAGTCGAAATTTGTCTGAAGAAAAAAAACCCACCCCGAGCACATATTCCGCTAATTTCGTTACGCAAGTCGGAACACTACTAAAATCTCGATTTCCGAAATTTTCTTACTCAATATATCTCGTAATTTTTTTGAAATGCTTAATTTATCCATAATGTGGCTTTATCATTTGCGATTTTTTTACATGCTAAATTTTATTTTTTTTTGTGTTTGATGCTACTTTTGCTGCATCGAATTAGCAATTTATTAGCATATGTAGCTGCATTATTGGTGGATAGTTTTTGGGGATTTTAAGCATCCGTGGCTGAATGGTTAGTGCGTGAGACTCAAATTTGCTAGGTCGCAGATTTTTGCTAATTCGAGTTTTTGCTAAGCCTCGAGTTTTTGCAAAATCGAGGCGTATTTATTTTTTTCTTTTGTCACTTGATAGCTGCTTTTTGGTCGTGTTCTCGCAAGTGTTTGCGAAGCACAGCTTCACCTCTGTGTAAAAACTCTGTTTCAGAAATTTTATCTCGTAATAAACACGTTAAAATTCTGAAATGATTCAGTCCAAGTCTAGTCTCAAATAGAAATGCAAATGCAAATGTTTTTCTCAAAAATCATATTTTACTTGAATGATTACCAAAACGTCTTTGAGATTCTGAATTCGTGGTATAGAGTCGAACCCGGTCATAGTATCCTCTCACATTAGATTTTTTGAATTAACAATTCAGCAGTGTCAACTGTTTGTTCCCAGTATATCATTTTCGCGATTGCAAACGAGGGGAGTATTAGTGTTATCTGCAAAAAGTTGAAAAATTGTCTACATTAGTAAAAAAATTGTTACATTCAAAATTTATGTATCAAGATTTCTTGACTTAAAATTGTTATTATGACTCATTAAGCACTTACAGTTAATAAAGATCTTCTCTTTGTTATTTTTACAGGAGTGGAAAGATCAGTTCGACGGGATGATCCAAGAAATAGAATCGATGCAGAAGACTCTCACGGCACAAATAACACAGATGACCAAGTTTCTCGAACAGTAAAAAATTATTCATCTATCGATGAGTTGAGAGAGATCAAAATCATATTGTTTTGTTCTTCAGTTCATACTTTTAATTGTTGTTTTTGAGTAAACGTTTTGTCTCGACTCCTTGATAAACAGTTTGTCAAGAGGCAGTTTGTTTCCGCTGTTTTGTAATCATCAATCAGAGCTTAGGCAAAGATTCCCAATAAGAAACTTAGCGTAGCTAATATTTTACGAAAAAAGTTTATCATGTTAATTTTTCTTAAGCATAGGGATAATCAGTACTCATAAAATTGAAAAAAGTCTAATTTTTGTACGATAACTTGAATCGTGTAGATTGCACAATAATTGGAAAATTGGCTCTTGCAGAAAATACATAACTGGATATCAGTGTTGTATATATTGAAGCTCTGTTATTCTTGAGGGGAATTGAATTCAGGGGCATATCTAGAATTTTTCGAGGGAGGGGGGTTTCAAAAAATGTCCCTCCCAAAGCACTAAAAAGACTCTGTTTTGGCCGAGATATCTGCGCCGCAGTCTAAATTTTGAAAAAACATGGCCTTAAAAAGCATTTTTAGGCACGTTTTGAATATTTTGGCAGTCAAAATTTTGAAAAAACAGGCCTTAAATAGCATTTTAGGCACTTTTTGAAAATGTTGGCCAAAAACAGAGTTATTTGCGTTATTTCGGCTCGCGCTCCCCCTCAAAATTAGTAGGCGCCTTTAGAAATTTTTTAGGGTCCGTCGCCAAAAATGAATATCTCTAGATAGTACAAAGGGGGGACCTTTTGGGTCGGCAGGGGGTCAAATCTCTGAGGGAGGGGGCGTCTTTCCTCTCCCCCCTCCCATAAATCCGCCCATGTTCTTATAGCTTTTTTCAGTCCCCTCCCCGTCAATCACAAATTAAAATGTTTCGTTAGCTCCTCGTTTTTCTCATTTTGTGCAAACATGTCTATGGTCAACAATTTTTGTTCTACATGCTGATTGCAGAGCATCTTGATATTTCTGTTAGGTTTTTTTGTTACCTTTGGGATGTTTCCATGCTTTGCATTCTGAATGTGAGTCTGGGCTGACATCCAAAAAAAAATTATTGAGAAAGCCACAGATTAGTCTTGAGAGCGACCAATCTGGCCGAGAACTCAAACAATAATTCAGAACGCAAGATGCATAAATGGGCGGTCAACTAATTGTTTTCTGTTACGAATTACTTTTCCCTGGCTCAAATATTGCATATGGCAGTTGCCTTGTATGACTTAAGCATTAAAATGTGGCATCACTGCGCTTCATTTTTGCAAGCTATATTCAATCAGTTTCATGATTTTTGACAAAAATTACCGAAAGTTTCTCGTTTCTAGATTTTGAAAATGGAAGATAATTGTGTTGAACACCCTCATTCTGAGTCGGGAACAAAGCTGAATGGAAGTGAGAAACAAACAGATTTGGATGATATCCCAAATACAACAGAAGATAATTTCAAAGTGCCAGTTCTTCCAGTTCCAACGATAACGTCAACAGAAGCTAATTTGGTGCCTTGTAAAGATGTCCTTGAAAATAAACCAGACGCTAAGCAGGCTGAAGAGAAAACCAAGTCTGTGAATGTAGTTTTTTCACTTTCGGATTTGAAATCTCGTGCTCTTAGCAGAATGAGCCCAGCAGAACTACTCAAAGAGTCGAACGTGTCTTCAGTTACATACAGGGAACCCTTATGGAGTGGCCTTTTAGCCGAAGACTACTGGGTCGAAACTATCAAAAACGGCGTGGTAATCGAGAAGTTTTGGCTAGACAAACCGATGGCATCAATTGGGAGATCTAAACATGTAGATATAGTACTGGAACACCCATCGATATCCAGGGTACATGCCGTGTTCCAGATGCGACCTACCCTGGGAGAATCAGGGGACGAGGAGCCTGGATTGTATTTGTATGATTGCGGAAGTACTCATGGTACATTCCTGAACAAGCAAAGAATTGAAGCCAACTGTTACAGCAGAGTGAAAGTTGGCCATGTGATCAAGTTTGGAAACAGTACGAGGCTGTTTATTGTTCACGTAAGTTTACTGATGATTTTCTTAAGTTTTTCTTAGTATTTTTGAGCGATCATTATCACTTAGCATACTAGGCGCTTAGCTTTTTTCAAATATGACTGCTCAGTGTAAAAATGTTTGTTTTGTTTTGTTTCAATCATCTTAATTCGCCAGTTGATGATTAAAAAAGTGTTCAGTTTTTTCTGGGGGCAAAGCGTGATCGAAATCCAGATAACTGCAAAGCAAATAGCTCTGTTTTTTAAATATACTTTTTTCTTGCCTTGAAAAGCAAATATTGAAATAACATACTTCATGATCATTTCATTGAACCGTTTTCACTCAACAGTTAAATATCTCTCACAGTAATTTGCTTTGGTTTCTCTCCTCGTTCCAGGGCCCGGACAGTGACACTCCTGCAGCCAGTCCCTACTCTATCACGGAGATCAAGCAGAGAAATGCGGAGATGAAGAGGAGGCAGCAGGAGTTGATAGAGGAGAGAAAGAAGCAGATTGAGAAGGAGAAGGAGAGTGGGATCAGCTGGGGTTTCAAGGAGGACGCCGAACAGTCTGTTGGTACCTTTTGCATATCAATAGTATTTGATTGATGAATATGGCATTAAGTATTAAGTCATATTAAGTGTTTTATAGTAACTCTTGAGAAAAGCTGACATTTTTTGTTCAGAGAAATAAAATTTTCTTTGTCCTGGCTTTTAATTTCAACAATCCCAACATTGTATTTCAACAACGTTTGAGTTTCAATGAACTTAATTTAAACTCCAATATAATCTCGTGACTCAAGATGGCTTATCAGTATCCAGTTGATAGCTATAATGGTGACCTGTAGTCACATGATCGGTTAAATTGAATTTTCCAATGATGAGCTCAAGGCATGCTGAAATTCGAATGCAGTTTTTGATATTAAACCTTGACAAGACTGCTCGTATATCAGGGCAAAGCCCTGAATGTTCCGACTGTCCCTTAATCCATGTCGAATGATTTTTTATGAAAAGAAAATACTGAAAAACTATAAATTTTGGACAAAATTAAAACTCAAGTGTGAAAATTTGAGTCGTACGAAATTAATACAACCGATAAGCTAGCCTCAAGTAAATCTGGACCGATTTTGTTGTGCGGGATAGTTCGCCACGCATACATAATTTGCGTTACGCTTTCAGCATTATGAATAAACTTTTCAAAGCGCGCACAAATTAGTCCAGAGTATGGCCCAGTTGGCAATCTTCAAACTCCCAGAACTTTGCAAAAAACGATCGGAGGTAAAATATCTTTTTACATTTGATTCCAAGAAGTCGATATCTTCAATGGAGTATAATTTTTTTTGTTAAAAATTATTTTGATCGCCGAAAATTGACGGAACAAAAAACCATCCCAATCATAAATATTACGTTTTCTTCGAAAGTCGGAACAGAAGTTCAAAAAAATGGATTGAACTAAGTTTTCTAATGGTTTTTCTTTAGTTCAGTTGATTGTAGACAAAAGAGATCAGAAAAAAGTATACTTAAGTTTTAGCCGATTTAATATCGTGCATTTTATTTTGCGCAATTTGGACCCAAACTCTTACGCCAAAAATGGGTAATTTTTGGCTCCTTTTAGTGAATCGAAAACTACTCTGAGTCAATTGCTGAGCAAATTCGATCAAAGTGAGCCTCGTATGTAGCCCAAAATTTTTAAAGAAGGGTAGTCTTCTAATTTTTCAATACCAATTTTTTCATTTAAAAACTTTTGAAACGTTTTGACCAAAGTTTGGTGATCATACCATCCTTTCTAACTTTTTTGGGCTACATAGGAGCCTCATTTTGATCTATTTTTGCCATCGGTTGACTCGATAGTTTAAGGTTAAGTTTTATTGACTAAAAGGAGCCCAAAATTACCCAGTCAAGTTTTGGGTTCGAATTTCAATAAATTGCCTCAGATTAGTTCTGGTGAGTTTTAAGGAACCTTTTTACTGTTTTTTTGTCTTCCGTCAACCCAATTTGAGAAAAAAGCAGTGCAGACTTGGTGAAATTGAAGTTTTTGAAATGTGTTATCAGGAAAGAAAAAATTAAGCGCAAAAAATATAATTTCGCACATACAGATATAATGCTTGTAAAGATTCAAAAATAACTTTTCAAGAAGTTTAATTTTAGGATGAAGATGACGACGAAAATCCTAAAGCTGTCAATCCCTTCTCAGTTCCTGAGGAGTTGAACTTGGAAGACCCGAAGAAGACATTGAAGGGTTGTTTTGAAAGGGAGGGGTTTGAATTAGAGTACATCTGCGAGGAGGAACAGTTCGGTACACACATTTGCAAAATAGAGTAAGTATGGATTTTGACTCTTTTAGCTTGAGCCTTTCTTGCGGCGGGTTTTTTTTTTTAATTTCGAATGGTTGTAGCTCTTTGAGCATACTGAACGAGAGGAAGTGTTTCAGAGCCATAAACGTAGCTCATAGTTCCGTTTCTTATATAAGTCGCGATGATTTTTTTCCGTTCTTTTTCAGGAAAAACCTTTGAAATTCGTTCAGATTCAAATCCACTTTTTCGCTGTTTGACTTCTGATTTCTTTTGAAGTTCAGTTCATTTCCTTTGTTAAAAGCAAGGCGAGCTCCACTATCGAACAGCAAAAGTGTAGAGGTCACGAAAATGTGATCGACTTTTAGTTTCGAAAGTGGAGTTTAGTTTTCAGATTTCCCAGCGAAATAAAAAAAAATTTACCTATTTGATCCAGTTTTCTCAAAATGGGTCATTTTATCAAAAAAGTGTCAATCATAAATTATCTTCGAAATTCAAAAGAGCCCTAATGCCATGTATATTTTTTTCTTTCAAATTGGAAATTTGAAGCTTTTTCATTAACCAGTCAATTTTTGATCGGTTTTCTTGCGTTCATGACTCTTTTCCTACTGTCTGTTGGCTATGTTCATCATTTGTTAGTGTGGGTTTCAGTGGCAAAGTAGTTTCGTTTAGACTTCCAATGGTGGATTCAGAGGATGGGCGGCCAGTGTTCGCAGAAGTGGTGAACAAGGGTAAGCGAAGAGACGTCCAGGTACAGTGTGCACTGGAGGCATGTCGCATTCTAGACGCACATGGAATCCTCAGGGCATCCTCACACGAACGACACGAGGTAAAACTTGATAAAAATCAACGATATAAAATTTTTGAGGAAAAAAATACAAAAACAAGCAAAAATATAATTCCCAGAAGCAAACTTGGAGACCAACCGATAGAGGTTGCGCATATCCTTGATTTTGGTTATATAATGTTGATAGCGCCAAAAATGCAGGGAACCTTAAAAAAAAGTTTGATGATCCTAGAAGTTTATCGGATCTTTTACTCGGTACTATGTAGTAATATTTGAAATAACTCAATATAATAATCTTTGAGTTGAATTCCTTATAAATTGACCTAAACAGTTTAAAATAAAACTCTTATGTTGAAGTTCTGGAAAAATACAATGGCTGTTCTAATAGGTGAAGAAGCGTAATTGGGCCGAGAATGACTTCTACGACAGCGATGATGACACGTATTTGGACAGGACTGGGAGTGTGGAGGCGAAGAGGAAGAGGAGGATGGAGAGACTGGGGGCAGAGGAGGGCGAGGGGGAGGGACATAACAAAGTGCACACTGATGAGTCACTGGTCAGTTTACTAAGTAAACGCGCGTCGAATTCTTAAATGAACTGACAATTTGAGACACTTCTCATAGGAACAAAGGGGATCTATGTTGTTGATTTATGTGTCTTAGTGTTCACGTTGAGTAGTTGGGTTGTGCTTCTTGTGAAAAATGTCACGTTTTTTTTGTTTTTTTTAACCTTTTTTCAATTTAAATCCGTGTTCTGTTGTTTAGACTGCAGATTTGTTGGCAGCTCAAGAAGAGCTTTCGAAGCTGGAACAGCGAATCAAAAGTAGTCAATCACATGTGGCTAAAATGACGTCGTTGGATACCCTGGACGAATACATGCAAGGAATGAAAAGCGGCGAGGAAATTGATGCGACGACCAGAAGAAAAATGAAAATGAGAACGATTGAGTTGAAAAAAGAAATAGCTAAGATTGAAAAGATGAAAAAAGCGGCGGAGCCAGCCGATATTAAATTAAGGAACAATACAACTGGTGCATCCCAGAAGAATAAATACTTACGTGCAACTTCAAGATTTGGGTTTTCATTGCCCGCTAAAAAGATGTCAGTTAATACAAACCCTTTCGGCAATAGTCAAGAAAATAACTCTGAAGCCAACCCGTTGTTAGCTGGAGCGAGAAAAAATGCGATTAATGCTGACGAATCATGCGTTGTAAAGGTATGTTTTTAAATAAGATTTCACGGGGCCATAATCCCTCCACATGGTTCAAATTTTTAATGCTCTTAAGTTGAAAAATTAACAAGTAGTTACTAAACTGAAGTTCGAATTCACTCTGAATTTTGCAAAGATAAGATAATCTACTCTTTCGCACTTTTCAAATACGATGAAAGTAATTTGTAGCGAATTTTAGGAAGGCGAAGATGGCGTTGAATACGAAGAGGACGAAGATGAATCATCAACAACAACAACAACAACGAAATTACAAAATGCAACAGAATCCAATATCAAAACGACATCGAAAAGTACCGCAGAGAAACCTGGAATCACAACACAGCCTGACCAATCCAAAGTTGCGATCACCTTAACATCAAATGCCGCCAAGTCAAAAGCAACCAGTTCTGCTTTTAAAACACAAGAAAATTCTAATGTAGACTCCACAAGTGCCTCAACGACTGCTAATATTTTGAAAAACTTGTCAGAAAAACGGGAGAAGTCAGATCATTCTAATGGCATATCAGCTGAATCAAAAAGTCGAACAGATAAAACGAATGAACCGAGACAGCATAATGTAAATGAGATCCGGAGTAAAGAGTTGATTTCAAAACCAAAGAAGCGTGAAAAAGAAGAAGCTTTGGAGGAAGGAGATGATTTTTCTGGATGGGTTCCGCCTTCAGGTAGTATACGTTACAGCAAATCATTAGGTCTGAGTGACAACTAAAAGTATGTCCTCAAGAATGGATTCTGTTTTTTTATTCCCTTTTGAAAAAAAATCAAGATGGCCGGACAACATTGAATTTTTTTAATAGTCTATCAATAGGATCTTTTTTATGACCGAATGTTTGAAAAGGAGGCACCTAAACTCTCTGATGTTCTGAAACATTTTTTTGGCAATCCTTTTTTTTCTCAAAGAAATGCCTGTTTAGACCAAAAAGGAGACGGGAAAACGAATTTAAACGACCTGCTTGGCTATTGAAGAACTTGTTCGATCATATTCCAGTGTTTGTCGGCTGAGAATTCGATACTAGTGATGATGGAATCCTGCAGTTATCCCCTAGTCGAAAAACTACAGATAATGAAAAATCAACTATAAAACAAAACTATGTTTCGCTTCGGCGTACCTGTTTTTCCTTTCTTTTCAGTATTTAGTTTTAAAGATATGTGAATTGACTATTTTGTCTGTTTGTCTCATTTAAAGATTTTCGAGTGTCAATCAACGTAGTGAAGACACTTATATAGGTGTTGTTGAACTTACAAATTTTTGACTGACTTTTTTTATCGAATCTAATTAACTTCCAGGTTCCTTCGTAATTGGCCTTGAGCTAACGCCGTCGCTTTTCCACCATAAGTTCGGGGTTGCAATCCAAGCCGGATCTTGCTGTTTTCTCAGTAAGTATGTAATTTTAAAAAAGTTTCCGGTTAAAATTGATTCGTCGGATTTTTGTTTTACTGCTCAAGTTTTGTCGGCTTAATTGCCACATATTAGTGGCTTAGTTGCCACGGATTTCTTTTGTGCTGTAAACAACTATAATGTTACTTCACATTTTTGATTTGTTGAGCGTTTTTGTCCTCTATTTTTTTTTTAATTTTCTCGAGAACTACACTCCCAAATCTTAGTTTTTGGGTTCAATCGAAATTAAAATTTGCGCGAATCTCTGCATAAGTGGCTACGCCCAAACTTTTTTTACAACAAAGCTTTGATTCTCGGAAATGTCAAAGTTTCTATTTGTTGACCGTTTTTTGGACTTTTATCGATAACTATCTTGTCAAGTCTGATTCTTGAAACAACAGGTTATTGAAAATCTATCTTAAGACAAGCATAGCTTGTGTTATAGTATGAACGTTTTTTAACCTAAGTAGCAAAATTTGTTGCGATGCAATTGTTACGACATAATGTGTTCATTTTGAAAGTGTTCATTTTGATCCAGCTATTAAGTACAGCCAATGCTAAGGATATTAGAACAGTCTTTTATATTATAAATAGCACTTTAGCTTCAAGACATCGTGGATCTGTAGCGTAGAGGTAGGGACGGAGACCAGCAGCAAAATGAGAGAAGTCGAACCTGGGCAGGGTGAATGTTCTTAATGATATTTTTCGTATAATAGTTGAAATGCGTCCATTCTTTAAATTGAGGCGTGTTAGATGGCAATTATTTTTTCAAATTGACTGGTACAGCTAATGCGTCATAATTGGCTTGCGTCACTTAGCAATTATGTTGGCTCATAATTGGCGTGCGTCACTTAAGACATTTTGTAGTCTCAAAGTTTTACTCATTCAGTTTTTCCCAGTTGCGTTATCGGTCATATTTTTGCTGGTGTAGGCGAAGTGCAACTTCGCTTTTGTGTAAACTTCTCTTTTGGTATTTTGTAGCTTGATATGCTGATTTTTTTTTATTTTGGTATAGTCGTCTCATATTGTGCCGTTTGATTGCGACACGAGTTTTGTTGCGCTAAAAAGTGTTCATTTTGATCAATAACCAACTGTTAAGTACAGCCAATGCTTAGTATTTTAACACAGACTAATATTGTTCCGACTTTCGTAACGAAAGTAACGGAATATTTGTGCTCGGGTTGTTTTTTTTCTTCAGACAAATTTCGACTTTTTAACTACTTATTTTTGACGCTATTTTTTTACACAACAAAAATATTGTTGTCCTGAGCTTAAATTTGGAAAGATATTTTACCTATGATCATTTTTTGTAAAGTTATCGGAGTTTAAAAATTGCCATTTTGGCCAATTTGGGACAATTATCGCGCGATATATTTTGCGCTATTACCGCGTAAGCGGAGCTTAAATCCGTCAAAGAAATCGTTCCAAATTGGTTGAAGGAAGCTCATTTGCCAGAATTGATTTGTTATTAGAAACAAAATGGATCACTTTGTTTTAAGTATGGCGTGTGGGGAGATGATTTTCACAAAAAACAAATCTCAAATTAAAGAAAAAAGAATTTCATTTTTTTTTCATTACATTTAATTTTTTAAGTTATGACTGCTCCATAGACTTAATAATTTTTGTTCTCCAAATCTGCTGGTACTGCTAATGCGTCATAATTGAGTGCGTCACTTTAAAAAAATTATAGGCTCAAAGTTTAACTCATTCAGTTTTTCCTAGTAGAGTTATCGGTTATTTATTTTACTTGTATATGCAAACTGCAACTTCGCTTCTGTTGATACTTTTCTATGCCCAATTTTTATAGACAAATTTATCTTAGAAAAATCAGAAGGAATTTTTTACAGTTTATTGGCAAATATTTTAAATTTTCTCAAAAACTACCCTATCAAATCTGAGATAAAAATTTCGATGGAAAGATCAGGATGCAAGAATTTCTCTTGCAGAAATGGGGAATCTTTTTTTTGTAAGAGAAATGCTACCTTCTTGGGAAAATTCATATGCCTCAAAAATGGTCATTCTCATTTATTCTAGTAGAGAATAACGAAGATTTTGAACAAAGTCCAATTTTTGAAATTACCCAATTCATCCAGCAGCAGTATAACATTTTCAAAAATTATTAAACACGTACTTCCAGCTTTAGCTGGGTCCCTGGTTGTCTTTTATCGAGACACACACAAAAATTTGGTTCATCTATTTTTTAACTTTTTTCTTTTTTTTCCGACAATTTTTTTTTTAAATTTAATTTGTAACGCAAGTGGTGCAAAGCTCCGCTTTCCCACTGTGTTTCAAAACTACCTTGTAATTTTCGGAAATTTCAGCGGATTTAGATAATTATCAATCGATCGAGGTTTCTTAAATCAGTTTTTTGTTTCAGTTTAGATAAAAATGCAATCATTCAAATTCTGCAAAACGCAAAAGTTTTTTGGCGAACACTCAAAAATTGAAGTTTTTGGAAAGTCAATAAATTTTTCTGCCTTGAGCTCAACACTGTTTCAATTATATTGTCTATGTTCATAAAATAAATTAACTGAAATATTAGTCCCTACTTGCTAAATTCAGACATAATTGTTTTAGGGTTAACAACCAGTTAAGCAAAGTTGCTTAAATCTTTCGGGATAGCGGTTCTGATGGATAAACCATTTTCTTTTTCCTTTTCTCGCTTACTAGTGTTTTTTTATTATTTTCATGGGTAAAAATTGTTTACTCGTAATTCATTCTGAACAAGTAATGAAGGTAATGAGTACTTTATAGGTCTTGGTGATTTTTTTTCAGCAAAAATTTTTAAAAATTGTTCAAGCCCAATTTTGATTTTTCGTTGTTTTGTTTTTCGTTTTTATAGTTTTTAAAGGTCAATTCAGTTTTTTTCTTTAAAAAGAAAGCAAATTTTACTATCAATAGTAATAATGTAAAGGTCACAAAAAATGTGATGAGCTTCTTATTTTGAAGATGGAATTCAAATATCAGATTTCAGAGCGAAAGGAAAATTTTACCTTTTGATAGAATTTTTATCAGAAAAGCACTGTTCATAAATTGTTCGTAGAAATCAAAGGACTTTAGGGTTCATAAAATTTTTCTTTATAGTTCGAAAATAGATTTTTTTTCGAAAATAGGGTTTTTTTCCGTTCATTACTCTTTTCCAACTGTCAGTTGGCTTCGTTTAATTTTTTCACCGGGGAAAGGGCCCAAAGATTGAACCAAGGGAAAAATTTCCAGTAGATTGTGAAAAATAATCATTGACTGTGCTTGCAATTAGCAAGCGGTATCAAATCGATTTATATACTTTCTTTTTCAGTTTAACCACTAGTTTAACAAAATCAGTCGAATCATGATGCTGACATTCCCAATTTCATAAAAACTCATTTATCTCTACCGCATTCTGGGGTACTAGTTACTACTGCATGGTATATCTAGAACTCAAACTAGTGTATGTAAATTGTTTTCCTTGCGATAAGCAAGGGTATTGCAATCGGTACTAGGCTTTTTTACCCCTATTAGCAACAAAACTACTGCTTCTAAAATGCTACCATGCACCGGTTAAGTGCATACTAATTTTTTAAATAGCTGTCCTTTTCGATTGTTTTTACGTTTGTAATTTTGCCAAATCGATTTGTAAAAACTTCATTTTTAAATTTTTTTTTGTCTCGATAAATTTCGAACTTCTTATCAACTTAGTGGCCTCTAATTATTATTTTTTTTGCGTGTATGTGTTTTGAAGGTGAGGGGCACAAAATAACAGTTTATTGGTCTTGAATTGTTTATTTTTTTTTGCTTTTTTCCCTTTTTTTCGGCTTAATTATTTTGCGTCATTCAAAGAGAAAAATTGATTGTTCATGTGTACTTGGAGGTCAGGGGGATAAATAACTTTTTATTAGTCTTAAATTTTCTTGATTTTTTTGCATGTTTGTTTTTTTTCGGCGTAATATGTTTGGCCTATATAATATCGGCTCAATAACATCATATTGTTTCATTTCACCTACAAATAAACTTTGTTTTTGTTTGTGTGTGTGTGATGAGGTTGAGGGGGAATTAATACAAAATTTCAAATTTTGAATTTTTTTCAGCTTAATGGGTTTCTGCTAAAGCATTTTTAGCTTTATTGTAGCTTGTAAGTTTTCTTTTGATGCTAATTTTACATTTCAATTTTTTGGCACGTTTCAAAGCCAGCTTTATTCATTTAGATAGATCTAGTTTTTTGGACATTAAAGATTTTTTCTTCGACAGCGTGTTTCTTTTTTTGTATCGCAAGTGGTGCGAAGCTAAACTTCGCTTCTGTGTAAAGTTTTGAGACTAATTTTCTGCTGATGATTTTGAATTCTCCTATTTTAATGCCGGCCTAACTTCACAGCGCATTTTTTTTTTGATTTACACCTTTTCAACATGCTAATTTTTATTTTGCTGTTATTTGATTTCCCTTTTTGTTTGATGAAATCAATTTAAAAAATCACTCAATTCACTCAGTCAAGAAAGCGAAAATTTCTTTGTTTCCTTTTGCATATACTCACAGCAATTTTTGTGTTTTTCTTGAAGAAAATTTCTGATAAAAAGCTCCCATTTTTGAAAAGTACCACCAAATGAGCATATGTCAAAAACAGATCATACAGAAGATTTTCTGGCATGCATTTTTGTGTCGCAAGAGCTAAAAAGTGCTGCTTGGCCCTTGTGTTAAAAAATTACTTATTATAAAAACAGTTCGTAGAATGTATTATAATGAGACAAAATTATCTTCAGCTGAATCATTTGTTCTTATTTCAATGCCCCGTTTTTTATTGAAAATTTCAACCGAAGAAGGTTTAATGGGGATTAGTTAATTTGAGTTCAAGTTAAGTTGCTGCTTCTGAATTAAGAAAGTGAAAACTTTTGAAATGTGAACCCTTTTTTAAATTGAGTTAGTAAACTGAATGTTAAGTGCCATGAGTCGCGTGTTTTGTTCTGACTTCAGGACAATTTTTCGACACATTCGTTTGTTAAACTGAAGACAAAAAGCGCACCAACATTAAAAACGCAAATATCGCAGCCGAAATTACTTCCAAATGGAATTTATTTAAAAAATTGTAGACCCTAGCGGACTTACATAATATCAGTTTATTCAGAATTCTCAATTAAGCTCAGTTCCATTGGAAATGTCAGTTGTAGAAGGCTTTCGACCTTATAAAATACGTTCGTTTTATTGCATAACGAAAACTAAAAAGTCTGCTTTCTGCTGGATTGTTTTTTTTTATTGTGGGCAACTATTTTTTTTTGTTTTAAACAACCTTTTTCTCAAATTGATTCTATTATTAACAGTTTAAACAATCGACAGATTCGTTTGTTAAACTGAAGACAAAAAGCGCACCAATATTAAAAACTCAAATATCGCAGCAGAAATTACTTCAAAATGGAATTAATTTAAAAAATTGTAGACCCTAGCGGAATTAGACAATACCATTTTATTCAGAATTCTCAATTAAGCTCAGTTCCATCGGAAATGTCAGTTGTAGAAGGCTTTCGACCTTATAAGAGTACGTTCGTTTTATCGCATAACGAAAACTAAAAAGTCTGCTTTCTGCTGGATTGTTTTTTTTTATTGTGGGCAACTATTTTTTTTTGTTTTAAACAGCTTTTTTCTCAAATTGATTCTATCATTAACAGTTTAAAAAATATAGTTTTTTCAACCAACTAGCGTTTTCAGTTTTTGAAATTTGAACACTCTATTTGGACAGTGATTTAATATCATGGTTTTCCCTTTTTTAAATTGCACTTAGTGATACTTATTTTACCAGCTGAGAATAACGTTACCAGACCAGAAATTAGGCAAAATTGATTTTAAAAAAGTGCAAAAAAAGAAGAATTTTCTAATTTCATTTGTAATCATGTATAGTGAAATGGAAAATCAAGCTTTCACATAAACGCTAAACATTTGATTACGATCCGTAGCATTGGAATTTTTATAGCATCTGTTCTCGGCTTTATTTGTGGCTAGTGCTTATGATGATTTGAGCGTCCGTGGCTGAGTGGTTAGTGCGTGAGACTCATACTTGCCAGGTCGAAGTAGGTCGTAGGTTCGAGTCTGAAACGTCGCCTATATTTACGTTCTCTTATTGCACTTTTTATAATCCTAGAGCTGTTTTTTTTGTCGTGTTCTCGATAATGTTTGCGAAGCGCAGCTTCGCTTTTGTGGTAAAATTTTTACTTAAAGATCAAAAAGTCAAAACTGATTATTTGACAATGCTAAGGTTTTCTGATTTATCCAAACTTGCATGAAGAAAACTTTTTACCATAGTTGCTTTCCTTTGTCGCTGAGGTGAATAAGCCTACGGATTTAATAGTGACGCAAAGTAAACCAGAACATATACTAAAAATGGCGCATTCAAATCCGCATTCTCTTTTTTTGCCCAAATTCTCACGCACCCAGATGAAAGTTTTTGATAGAAAAATTCGGCTTCAAAGATTGAAATTGCTTTGAAAAATAATTCGGACGTTTTTTCGCGATATCGGGGAAGCGTTTCTGAAATGTTAGTGGAGGTGAAACGGGTACCTCTCCGCCTAGCCACGGAGAAGCCGGTTGTTTGAGGCCCACCATTAATTGTACTCGTTGCTTGATAGTGTGGCAACAAAACTCTGCCCCAAAAAATAGCCAAATACTACATGTATATCTTAACCATAGGCACAACAGGGATTCTCCAGTGGTCTATTCTCTTGTGGAATAATAGTCAAAAAATTTAAATTTATCAGTGCAGATCTATTCACTATCGGAACAGATTCAATAGGATATATCAATATGTTATAGTGCCTGGGTTTACGCGGAAAAAAAGACACCCAAATACATGTGGTTATAACATTTACGTACTTATGTAGTCGGAATAAGATTTTTAAAAAAACTATATTTGAATTCGAATGAAAATTAAAAGGAATCCATTCTGACACTACACCATTTGACGTGTTTTTGTTGTACCGAAAAACTGGGAAAAAAAACTAAAAACTTTTATCAGCTACAGCTTTGATTAAAATTTTAGATAGGTTTGATAAGGCATCGAAGTTGTATGATTTCGGAAAAAAATTGAGAAACCAAAAAATGCTGCTGAACTCTCCAGATATTGAAGTTTGTGGTTTAAACCTTCATTGTTTTTCTCACAATACCACAACGTCATTAATACTTATATTATAGTCAAAAAAATATATAGCAACTTGTGAAGCAAATTATTGGAAATTTGGTTTTAAAAATACCAAAGTCAGATGCTTCCGTTTTTTGCCACTTTAAAGTACCAGTTTGCGTTTCTGGTTGAAAGAATCTCATATGGATTTTTTAAGTGAGAAAAGAAATCTATCAAGTTGATTTTGGTTTTAAAAAATGCATTTTGAAAAAAAAACGCCGAAAGCGGTTTGTTGTACAATAATGTTTACAGCATTTTGGTTATACTGTCTTTGCAAACAATGTGTTTATTGGGGCGATGAAACGTTTGGCAGAACTTTACGACTGGTGCCGTAGAATTTCGCCTTGTTTTCTAATTGTGCCTAGCAGTCTGATTGTTATTTGTCACCTGCCTTTTCCTCTAACTGGTCAAATTTTTCCCCGATACCTATTTGTAGAACCAGTTTTCCACGTTTTTCCCATTTTTCCACATAAACTCAGTTTTTCTACAATTTTTCCAAATTTGCAGCACGCCTCTATAGTGGTGAACGAATCAATGGTTTTGACAACCTTGTAAAACAGTAAAATTCTTTGTTCAAAAATTCAGATATTTTATATTTCTTTCTAGATCAATAGCGGCTCCTTTTTCGAGACACGCTTAAACGAGAAATTGATTTTTTAGAAATATTGAGTATTAATAACCAGATAACTAGTGTGTTTTTTAAAAATCATAAGAATCATAACTTAAGTTTTGACGATGGTGATTGATACTGGAATAACGACTGAACAGCTGCAGGAGCATCGTGCCAAAATAGCCGAGTTCCACAAAAAACACGTGGACCAAATCAAGCACGAGAAGAGTGATAATAGTCCTTCGTCTTCTTCCACTTCTGCTGTTGGTGGAAGTATGAACAAACAAGTGAAGCAGGTGAACAACTTCGGAGGCTGTGGAGATCAGAAAACGAATAATGTGGAAATCGTGAACAGGAGTTTGACTTCAGTACAGGTAAAATACTGGATTATCAAAGATAAAGTTTAACAGGTGTCATTTTCAGCACAATAAGTCACAAAAAACTGTTCAGCAAAATTAACAAAAAATACAAATATTTCAGCTTTTTTTGTGGTCAATAAACATACCTGCATGATGTATAGGAAGATACGAGTTCATTTCCGAAGATTGAAGTATTTCTAACCTTTTTCATATCACAGCCTAAACAACTGTCTCTGATTCCACTCGCAGATCTCGCAGTTGACCTCTGAGACAGTGACTACAAAAGTGCCTCTCAAGGGAACCATGGCAAATGGTGACCCCAATCAAAGGTCAAGTCAGGTCACAGGAGAACAGAAGAGCCAGACATTGCCGAGATCAAACCAACATAACAAAGTCAGTTGGGCTTAGAAACTACTCATTTTTGTAACTAAACTAGTTTTTATTCGCTAAAATGTCTATCGACGAAAAAAAGTTCCCAGGAAGTTTTTGGGCACGCCGGTGGGCCTTTATCTATCTATAGGATACAAATGTAACAGAACTAAATTTGCAAAATGAGAAGGTAAAAGATACTACCTCTTATCTGCTGAAACGTTTTTTTTTATTGTTCCGACTTTCGAAGAAGGTAAGGAATACATGTATGCTCGGGGTGGCTTAGTATTTGAGACCAACGCTCAAAATATTTCTCTCGGAGGATCGATCTATGGATCTTTGTGTTCCAGGAGGTAGAGGCGCACTTAGTTCTTAGCTCTGCCCTGACTTCTTAGCCGTTTTAACCGCTCACTACCATACTAACGTGACTATACGAGCGCTGTAATACTTTGATGCTGAAAAGATTACGCACAATATTGACGCGTGGCTTATTATCCAGCGCCACAAAATTGTTCCAAATTCAATTAAGGCAAGCTAATTGGTCTTATTAATTTCATACACAACTCCTTACACTTGTGATTACCAAGCGTTATCAAATCGGGTTATAGAATTTTTTCGAGCTAACAACTTGTTTAACATAATCTTTTGGTTCATAATGAATTCAAATTTCTAAGCGTCTCCGGCATCCTTAGTCTGGAGGTAACAAATACGCCTGGGACGGCAAAGGTTCTGAGTTCCAATCTGACCAGGGCTTGTTGTTTCAAACGGGAAATATTCAGTTTCAAAAAAATTGTCGGACTATTATTTGTCTGCTGATGCTTTGTCAGCTTAGTTGCCACATCTTAGAATTTTTTGCCGTATGCAGTTTTCATTGTAGTTGCTTTCTATGTTTTCATTTACTCCTGCAATTTGTAATTCTACTAAACTTGACTTCGCATATTTTCTCTTTTTGTTTTTTTTTGCTTAAAAATTTTTGTGGCCTTAAATATTTCGGATTTTATGTCAACTTATTAACCTAATTTTGGGTCGTTTGAAGGAAACATAACTTGTATGCTTTCTGCCGGATCGCACAAAACGTTAAAAATCTCAAAATAGAATTAATTGTTCAAAATTTTCATGACAACAATTTTGTTTTCGCCTGATAATTGTTTTTGAATATTCATTAAACGCCGTTGAATATGTTTCTGGACGTGTTTTCCGCAAATAGAACATCATTCCAAGCATCTTAAAGTTTTTAATTGTGGTTTCTTTGAAAATTTTTCCATTTTCGTTGAAGATAGTGGTTCTTTTTTGTTTTCCGATCTTCTAGCTTGCAATGCTATTTTTGTGGTGTAACAAGTGATTGGAAGCTCCGCTTTGCCTCTGTGTAATATTATCCGCCTAAAAATCATAGTTTGTCAATAATTCAATAACCAAAAATATTCGAGACCATTTTATGGACAGTTGGGACATTCAGGTCTTTGCCCTGATACGAGCAGTTCTTTTTTTGCAAGACACTGCTTCCTATCTACCGAACCTTTTTTTCTTATTATTTTCAACGCAATTTTTTTTAAATAAAAATTTTAAATAAAAATTTTAAAATAAAGTTATCGATTATCGATTTTAAAGCTAGTTAATTTTTTAGTCTTCCTCTGATCAAAATTCAAAACCAGACCAACTGCCTACCAGCTTCATGATCTTCCAAAGCAACCAGTCACAAACCGGCACCACAAAGCGCAAACCGCCGACCAATCAGAATCCTCACACGACTTCCACGCCTGTGATTTACTTCCAAGCAGCTAACTCCACGACTGGGCCACAAAAACTGACGAGCGACAAAGACCGGAATAATTTGTCCGATTCATTCGGAAGCGGAAGTAATGTCCATATATGGACTGAATCTAGCAGCGGCTATGCTTCAGACAATTTAACCGAAGAGGACCGCTCGTCTCTAAACTCGGGGAGTCTAAGCCGAAGTAGTTCAGTTATGGATCCCGGAGTGAGCGGGGTTCGAACCTGGACCAGTCCAGGGTCTGGGTCGGCGGAGGGCAAGGGGATTGTGAGTCACAAGGGGACCATAAGGGGAGTGCAGAATAAAGTGAGGACGGCGCTGATTGCGTTCAACTACGAGCCAGATATTGAGACGGTAAACTATGATGAATAAAAGTGGTCATTTTTTATGTTAGATTGAAATTTTCATGAAGAAGGTTTTCTCAAGTTTTTATTAGTTTTATAAAGGTATTTAAATAAATTATATGGTATATAAATTACTATTGTCAAAAACAACTCTTGTTGTCAAAAACAACAGGTTACTATCAGTTTAACTTCAATGTCATAATTTCGAAAACTATGAATAGAAAAAAAAACTGTCAAAAGAATGAATACAAATCTCTAGAATCAACTTTTTTTTCAATCCCTCTGAATTTTTGATACAAAATGATCACATAATATCCAAACTCCTGATGGTGGTGTCTTTTAAAGAAGGCCAAAATCAGAAGTGACCAGGGCAAGAACTCCACCCTAGTGTTCCCAGACGAAGAGGGAAGAGTGGTATTGTACACAACATCTAATGGAATTATTCCCGAGGTCGGAAACAGGTTAGAAAAATAGAACAAAATCAATTTTTTCTAGTCGCTTTTTAACTTGGAGAAATCCGTTTTTTCTGTATTGTGCGGTCAATTAGCCTTTTTTTTCTGTCAAAGGTTTGAAGGTACTGTTTCTATGAGAAACGGCAATTATTTGAATAAATTTTTCAGGACAATTATCAAACTGGTATTTAGCATACTAGGGATGAATTTAACAGAAACAAAATTGATTAAAATTGTTTGAGTCTTTTTTCAACTAGCAGTAAAGAAATTGCCGTTGAACTCTTCTGAAAAACTTGCCCACTGTTTTGTTCAGGTGTTTGGCAGTGCGCAAAATCCTGATGAACCACCGGGTGAAATTCGAGGAGAGGGATCTGTTTCTGAGCAAGGAGAATGTGAGTGAGTTCGAGATGAGGATGAAGGCCTGTGGAGGGGGAGGGACAGGTACGGGGACAGGGACGGGGGGAAGTGTGAGCAACAATAGTCTTAGTCTGCCATCAGTGGGTGGGGGCAGTCAGTTAGATGTCCCACAGGTGTTCATCGACGGAGTCTGGTTAGGAGTAAGTTAACATTTTTGCAAAAAAAGATGCATTTTTTTGTCATTTGTTGAAAACATTGAACTGACGTGCTATTTTTTCATATTTGTTAACAATTAATTTTGGTTTGTTTGAAATTATACATTTTAGAATGCCAAGAAGATAGAAGAGCTGAACGAAAGTGGAGAGTTGAAGAAATCACTGAAACGCTTTGAGGTAAGCTTCTCCTTCCAATTTTAAACCAGGTCGAAGGGTTCCCAATGCCATCCGCCTCCTCGAGGTGGGAACGGCTACGGTGAAATGTATGGCACTTCCCTCCCAAGGAAGACCCTGCATTGTGTAGGACCGAAGCAAAGTTTTTAAAAAAATGCATACTTTTGTGCATCGACTACGATGTTAATCCAGATGTGAACAAGGGTTGCAGAGCAAGTAGTACGGAATACTTCGACCGCTGTATTTATGATAAAGCAACAAGTCTTGGTATTAATCTTTGCGAACTTTTTACAAGATTTAGGGAGCGGGAGTAAAATGAAGAATTCTGAGCCTCGCGATGGAAAGCTTTGATGTTCGAGGTGCACATTATCCACTCTAATTGCTTAAGGGTGATGCAACATTACCCCGCCCGGAAAACTGAGCTAAAAAGCCCATATAATACTTAATCAAGGACATAACAGCGCTCGTCCATGAAAAAAATTGCAGAGCAAACATTTGATAGCACAAAGACGAAAACAATTTAGCTTCTTTGAGAATGTGTTGAAAAATTTAAAAACTATTATCGAACAAGGCAAGCTTTCTTGTTCGAAGAAAATGCTTTCGCAAACGGCTGTGACAGATCTCGTCTTATGACAGATCTCGTCCCATTTTAATTTCATTCGATTTCGTCACATTTCAAAGCGTACACAGATTTCGTCCCACAAATTTAGGAGTACACATATTTCGTCCTTTTTTTTGTAAAGTGTGCGCTTTCAAAAGCAAGTAATTAAAAAAAAAAATGCGTTTCACAATATAAATAATCAAAGCAATTCAATGCTTCAAATCACAGCGGGACGCGATTAACACTAATGAGAACTACTTAATCCGCAATTACAGTAATTTTCCTAAAATAGGACAAAATATGTTGGATATGGGACGAAAACTGTGTGACACGAAATCTATTATATAAATAAATAGGACCAAATTTGTATTAGGACAAAATCTGTGCCAATCTCCGCAAACTCATAACTTTGTAACAAATCATCATGCAATTAGTACAATAACAATACGACCAGAAATTTGTTCCTTGTGGAATATCATGTCAAAGTAACTTCAAATTGCTCAATGACTTATTTTTGAGTTACTTTAAAGTGAATCTACGTGATTACGCAACGCAACGTAGTAATTTTGTTCCGACTTTCGATACGAAAGTAACGGAATATCTGTGCTCGGGGTGGGTTTTTTTTCTTCAGACAATTTTCGACTTTTTAACTAGCCATTTTCGACGGAATTTTTTTAATATCATTCGAAAGCTATTGTTGTTTTGAGCTTAATTTTGAAAAGATATTTCACCTGTGATTATTTTTCGTAAAGTTATGGGGGTTTAAAGATTGCCATTTAGGCCATTTTGACCAATTTGGGACAATTAACGCGCGATATATTTCGCACTATTAACGCGTAAGCGGAGATTTAATCCGTCTTAGAAATAGTTCCAAATTGGTTGAACGAAGCTTATTTGCCATAATTGATTTGTACAAGGAACGAAATCTATCCTTTTGTACTTTAATTGGCGTGTGGGGGGATGATTTTCATTTTATTTTATTTCATTTAAATTTTTCTATGTTCTTTCTGCTCCATAAATCTTAAAAGGCAGTCGGAACATTGAGGGCTTCGCCCTGATACGAGCAGTCTTGTTTCATTCTATCCACTTTTTTTCATACCTAAATCGCAAATAAAAGTGCTCAAAAAAGTGGCACTTTTTGCATTTTGAGATTTGGTTTATTTTTTGCTGCATAGCAAAACATTTTAGCATATGGTTTTTTAGCAGCCAGCACCTGTTTGACACACAATAGGTTTCATAAAAATTAAACCTGTATATGGGATTTGCTTTAATATTTTTTTAGAAGCTTTGGAAAATGTTTGCTTTTTTCACAAAAACGTTAATTTGCTGATTTCAAAAAACTGGTACCAAAAGAAAGAAGAAAAGCTCGCCTGTCTTATTGCATACACCACGTGTCTCTTTTCACTTCAATCGACGCTTTACAGCCTTCAAAACTTTCCAATGATTTTTTCTACATTTTTTTGGATTACTTTTTTGTTTCTTGAAAAGTTTCCTGCTAAATCTGAGATTGAGTGATAGTTTTATGGGACTCACTCCAACATGTTCTGGCGATTGCCCATTCATACGCTGATACGTCATAATCTTGGTAGAAAAAGAATTATAATCTTAGAAGTTGTCCAAATTTTGAACATCTGAACGTTTTTTTTTTGGAAGCTTCTTCCTTTTCTCGAAATCTATAATGCCAAATCATAGATTAATGATTCAATCGCAAGAAGCTAATGCTGGCAATCATCATTGCTTAAAAAACTACGCTCATTTTTTTGAGACATGTTCTGGTCATAGAAATTGTCCATTTTGAATATTTTGCCAGTTTTTTGAAAACTTTTTGATTTTATCTAAGATTAAGAGTTTTAAAAAAAGTTCATGCGCAAGGAACTTCTATTCGTAGTGATTTTGGTCTAATTGTTTTATATGAGCAATATTGGACCCAGCAAAAATCCATTTTTTAAAACTTTATTCGTTTTTGGAAACAAAAATGTTATTCGTTGGAAATAATTTTTTCGCATCAGCTTGATTCAAAAAATTTATCAAACAGTTTGCTCGAGTTTTAGCTGGACCCCTAGTAAATAATTAGGTTTTAGGAACGGGAAATATTGCAAATGCCTGGACTTGTGGCGTTTAATCTCGAGGTTGGTGGTTCGATTCCCGCACATATCAGAGTTTTAGTTAACCGTTTTCTTTCTCTTTTTCCCCATTTTTCACCCTTTAAGAGCTACTTTTTGCCCTTTTCTCGCTTGTCTTTGTAAAGTGCAGCTTCGCCTGGGTGTAACAATACGGGCAAATAACTAGTTCATTAGCCAGACTCGAAAAATCATTTAAATTTAACTGATTTATAAATAACGGCGCACATTAAAGTTAATTGTAAGTTAGTATAAAACCTTGTGCTTTGTTTGCTTCATGGTTTGAAGAAAAGTTTAAAAAATCGTGTTCGAGGCAATCTGCGTGGGCCACCTGTACATCAACTTTCAGCTAAGCCGTCGCGATAGACGTCCCTTACTTCTGTCCGGAATATTTTACCTGAGAATATTAGCTTGTTGAAAAAACCTGGAAACTTTCATGCAAAAGTAATTAGCAATTTTAATGACCCAGACTTGCAAGTTCATTGTTGCAGCTGATGCTAGTTCGTCCAGTCTGGGTTGTTCCTGATGCAATTCTTTTTTGTTACAAAAGTTAAAAAAGGAATAGTTCACCCAAACTCGTTTGATTAGGAGACTCATTAATTAAAGAAGGGCGGATAAACAACGTTATTTATTCATATTCAGTCTCACAGAAATATTTCGGCCTTATTTTCTATTCAACCTTTTGTTTTTGAATTTCCGTAAAAAGGGAATTACGAAAGGGAATTTAATTATTAGATTTCCCTGAGGAATAAAAATTAACTATACATGCCGTTTTCTCAAATTCTGTTTTTTTGCCAAAAAGATGTTCAACCATTAAAGTCTTTTCCAAATTATAAGAGACATTATGTTCGATAATCAGCAAGGGTATTGCAATCGGGTACTAGACTTTTTGCCCGTAAATAACTTTGTTCACATGGCTGATTTCATATCTCCTGGACTCTTTCATCTTCTGACATGCTAAATTTTTTTTTTGAAAAATTCAAATAAAACTTCTATAGTTTAATTAGTAGTTAGGTAAAGCCCGTTTCAGGTTGTAATTACTTTTTTTGTGTTTCGTGGTTTTCGTCCTAATTTTTGTCGGTTCGTTCGTTTCCTGTTTTTTTTATACACCATTTTTTAATCTGATATGCTTTTTATTGTCTTACTTTTTCGAGCATGTGTTTTCTTCCAATTTAAACATTTTTTTAAATAGAACTGAAAGTTCAATAATTTGTAAATTTGACCCAGTCTCATTTTGGGTCACTTTGTTCATTTTTTTAAAATTTTTAAACAGTTTCAGTGTATGTTGTATCGGCTCAGCCAACATAAATTGCATAATTTCGAGGGCAAATATGTCCAGATGCGATTATGTGCTTCCGATTGGATGGTTCCTACAATTTTTTAAAGCTTCATGAAATTTTTCATGACAACACTTTTGCTTTCGGCTCAAATAAGTTTTTTTGCCGCCCGCTCGGTAAATTATTTTCAATTTTTAAGGCTGTTTATGAATTTTTATCTATACAACCAAGAAGTTTTTTAGCTGTATTTTTTTCAATTTTTCTCGAATTTTTTTCAATTTTTCTCAATTTTTTCGAATAATTATTTCAACATTCTTCAGATCCGCTTTGCCTCTGTGTATATATTTTGTTTTCTGAAACGATCTTTTTTTCGGGGTCTCTAAGATCATCGACACTTTTCCAAACGTCAAGTGTTTGTTTTGGTTGATATTTTGTGCTTGTTTCTCCTTGAAGAAAATCAGCACTGGGAATAACGTGTGCAATGAGTGTTGGGGATACTGCTACATTCTCTGCAGACAGTGCAATGGGAGTAAGAAGTCAAGCAGTGTGCGCAATGGATTCACAGACATGTTCAACTGTCTCAAATGCACCCAGTGCGACCCCAACGGACTCCAAAAGTGTCCCGCAAAATGCTTCAAAAACTAAAAACCACCCCTTCCCCTTTCAACATACAATACAAGTTTCCTCTATTCATTCAGTTCATCAAATGGTTGAAACGTCAGAAAATAGGACTAAACCAGTTAAATTTGAAATGAGCTAAAGTTTGTAAAAACTTGCAACCCGAATCGCGAGGTGTTCGATTTGTTTACAATTCCATTTTCTGTCTTTTCAACCATGATAATTAGGCAAAGTTGGTATTTTTTGTATCTGCGCTTTTGAATTTGGCGATCATGCTTTTCTAGTGTATGTTCTGTAGCAAAACAGAAACAATTGTTCAATATATGCTTCCTCGCTACGCTTTTTTCAAAACTATAATGCAGACCTATGTGTGCATAATGGCGATCAGAAGTACTAAACAAAATTACCAAAATAGGGATGAACCAATCAATAACTGCGTTTTTCTCCCTTTGAATCTGTGCAGCTCCGGGTCGTTTTCTCAACCCAATCATGCTAGCGAGCGCGCAATCGTAGCTTAAGAGATTCGATTTTGAGATTGTGAAAAGTTGTTCAAGCGACCGTAAGAGTAAGTCATGTAAGAGGAGAGAGGAAGTTAACGGAAGGTTTGAACAGCAGAGTAAACCAACTGAGAGATTTTTAAAGAGTATTGTTGGAGCAAACAAAATACATTTTTTAAAGATAAGATAATTTAATCATATCTAAACTCAACTTGAAACGCATATTTTCTCTCTTGTTTTTTTATTTGTTTCTTTTGTTTGTTTCTGTTACTAAATTATTTTAAATTCAATTTTCGTTTGACACAATCGCTTTCCAACTATAGCGAAGTATTCATTTTAATCCTCCTCATAACCTAAAGAAACTACGCACACTGGCTAAGCCGACTACAAAGTTCAATGTATCATCAGTTCAATGTATCAATGTTATTCTGTACAATGTAGTTCAATGTATCATCAGAACAGACAGAGCTTGAGCATTGCTTGATCAATCCTCAGCCGCTGTTCACAAGCTGCTTAAAGTAATCACTGATGATGCCGAATATGATCAAGTATTTGAACAATGTCATAATTCACAGAAAGCTCCTCGCCAAACTCTACAAGCAATAATGAGAATGATAGCCACTTTGAGTCAACCTATCGACCCTTTTCTAACAACGCACACAGATAGGACCTACAAGGATCAGACCAAAATTGCCAAAATTGTCAACTTCTTAGCTTCAGAGAAGATTTCACTGCCTGGCTAAGCTTCAATGATCAGTTGTGCTCAACTGTCCATGAGAATAAGAAGCTGTCGTCATTTAGGTACCTCAAAATTTGTTTGATGAACCATGCTTCCAAACATACAAGGAACTTGAAAACGACAAAAACGATTACGAAGTAGCGCTTCACATGCTAGAGTAGAGATACAAAATTGATCGAGTCACATATCGCAAGCTCTTGTCAAGGAATCATGGATTTACAGCTGTTCAAACGGAGAAAACATCTTAAATTCGTCGGCTAAACTCAGTCTTCAACAGATCTCGCAATGGATCAAAGTACTCGGATGGTCGAGAAAAAAGATTTGTGGCACTTTATTTTTTTTGAGAATCTCGATCTTGAATCAGAGAAGACATAAACTGCTAACGATAGAACCAGAGCTCTTGATTGTGAGCGACTCATAATATTCTTAGACAGCAGAGTTTTGGGAGGTGGTTCAAGATCTTGGAAGGTTGTTCAAGAATCTCATGCTAGACTCCACAAACCTGAGTGTGATGTTCATAACAGAAAAGATCCAATCTCACAAGAATGGCTTCTCTTTGTCATAAGATAAAGTTACAATCTGTCCAAAAAGACATCCTATTTCGCAGTGTGAGAATACGGACCTATCTCGGCATCAGAACGAAAGAATTTAGTTATCAGCAATAAGATGAGCTTCAACTATTTGTCTGCCAGTCACGGTATCCAGCAATGTTTTTCAACTGAATTGTGTAACACATGTCAAAAAAGCTCCATACAACTCTTCATCGGAGTTCTACCCTACCCAGTCATCATCTCACGGCAACAATAGATGCTTTTCGAATCAACCAAACTGCAACCATTACAGTTTTTCCAATCGCAAACGTCAAAGTTCGTTCTCAGAGCGGTCGAAATTTGAGGGTGCTTGTTTGCAGTTGCGTACAGACGAATGTCATCAGCCTACAGGTCAAGCACCGGCTTGATATCAAATCAACAGCAGCTCCTGATCGCATAAATAGAGTTAACCATCAGGGATCATGAGCATTTATAAAGGCAAAAAAGCAGCCACAGATATATATAAGGTCTACAACTACAACGTATCAGATCCAGCTTTCGTAAGCCCCAAGAAATTGACCTACTGCTTGGACAATTCGTCTATACCCACAATCAGAAATCACGGAACGTCAAGGACCGAATTGCACTGGTGACTGACAGGATGCATGATTAGACAGTTTCAGTGTTGCTGATGCCGATCACAAAATCACACAACAAAAACACTCGCCGATATATTGGACCAGTTTCCTGGAATCAGTTACAGCCGGTTAACAACAATTAACAGATTATGGGAATTTGAACCGATAAAAAAGAAGGCGAAAAAAAAGCTGGCAATTCATAAAATTTTATATGAGTGAAGCAAGTAGTGAGAAAACAGCCATCAAGAACACTTTGGATATGGAGTGCTTCAATTTCGGGTGCCTTGAATGGTTTACCAAACACACTCTAACATATGAAGAATTATATTTAGCAGAAAATTACCACAACTTCAAAAGTCTTGGACTTAATTGGCATCCAGTTTCTGATTGTTTTCAGTACCCATGGTACAGCAAGCGTTTTCAGGCCATAAAAATTAAACCTGTATATGGGATTTGCTTTAATATTTTTTTAGAAGCTTTGGAAAATGTTTGCTTTTTTCACAAAAACGTTAATTTGCTGATTTCAAAAAACTGGTACCAAAAGAAAGAAGAAAAGCTCGCCTGTCTTATTGCATACACCACGTGTCTCTTTTCACTTCAATCGACGCTTTACAGCCTTCAAAACTTTCCAATGATTTTTTCTACATTTTTTTGGATTACTTTTTTGTTTCTTGAAAAGTTTCCTGCTAAATCTGAGATTGAGTGATAGTTTTATGGGACTCACTCCAACATGTTCTGGCGATTGCCCATTCATACGCTGATACGTCATAATCTTGGTAGAAAAAGAATTATAATCTTAGAAGTTGTCCAAATTTTGAACATCTGAACGTTTTTTTTTTGGAAGCTTCTTCCTTTTCTCGAAATCTATAATGCCAAATCATAGATTAATGATTCAATCGCAAGAAGCTAATGCTGGCAATCATCATTGCTTAAAAAACTACGCTCATTTTTTTGAGACATGTTCTGGTCATAGAAATTGTCCATTTTGAATATTTTGCCAGTTTTTTGAAAACTTTTTGATTTTATCTAAGATTAAGAGTTTTAAAAAAAGTTCATGCGCAAGGAACTTCTATTCGTAGTGATTTTGGTCTAATTGTTTTATATGAGCAATATTGGACCCAGCAAAAATCCATTTTTTAAAACTTTATTCGTTTTTGGAAACAAAAATGTTATTCGTTGGAAATAATTTTTTCGCATCAGCTTGATTCAAAAAATTTATCAAACAGTTTGCTCGAGTTTTAGCTGGACCCCTAGTAAATAATTAGGTTTTAGGAACGGGAAATATTGCAAATGCCTGGACTTGTGGCGTTTAATCTCGAGGTTGGTGGTTCGATTCCCGCACATATCAGAGTTTTAGTTAACCGTTTTCTTTCTCTTTTTCCCCATTTTTCACCCTTTAAGAGCTACTTTTTGCCCTTTTCTCGCTTGTCTTTGTAAAGTGCAGCTTCGCCTGGGTGTAACAAAACGGGCAAATAACTAGTTCATTAGCCAGACTCGAAAAATCATTTAAATTTAACTGATTTATAAATAACGGCGCACATTAAAGTTAATTGTAAGTTAGTATAAAACCTTGTGCTTTGTTTGCTTCATGGTTTGAAGAAAAGTTTAAAAAATCGTGTTCGAGGCAATCTGCGTGGGCCACCTGTACATCAACTTTCAGCTAAGCCGTCGCGATAGACGTCCCTTACTTCTGTCCGGAATATTTTACCTGAGAATATTAGCTTGTTGAAAAAACCTGGAAACTTTCATGCAAAAGTAATTAGCAATTTTAATGACCCAGACTTGCAAGTTCATTGTTGCAGCTGATGCTAGTTCGTCCAGTCTGGGTTGTTCCTGATGCAATTCTTTTTTGTTACAAAAGTTAAAAAAGGAATAGTTCACCCAAACTCGTTTGATTAGGAGACTCATTAATTAAAGAAGGGCGGATAAACAACGTTATTTATTCATATTCAGTCTCACAGAAATATTTCGGCCTTATTTTCTATTCAACCTTTTGTTTTTGAATTTCCGTAAAAAGGGAATTACGAAAGGGAATTTAATTATTAGATTTCCCTGAGGAATAAAAATTAACTATACATGCCGTTTTCTCAAATTCTGTTTTTTTGCCAAAAAGATGTTCAACCATTAAAGTCTTTTCCAAATTATAAGAGACATTATGTTCGATAATCAGCAAGGGTATTGCAATCGGGTACTAGACTTTTTGCCCGTAAATAACTTTGTTCACATGGCTGATTTCATATCTCCTGGACTCTTTCATCTTCTGACATGCTAAATTTTTTTTTTGAAAAATTCAAATAAAACTTCTATAGTTTAATTAGTAGTTAGGTAAAGCCCGTTTCAGGTTGTAATTACTTTTTTTGTGTTTCGTGGTTTTCGTCCTAATTTTTGTCGGTTCGTTCGTTTCCTGTTTTTTTATACACCATTTTTTAATCTGATATGCTTTTTATTGTCTTACTTTTTCGAGCATGTGTTTTCTTCCAATTTAAACATTTTTTTAAATAGAACTGAAAGTTCAATAATTTGTGAATTTGACCCAGTCTCATTTTGGGTCACTTTGTTCATTTTTTTAAAATTTTTAAACAGTTTCAGTGTATGTTGTATCGGCTCAGCCAACATAAATTGCATAATTTCGAGGGCAAATATGTCCAGATGCGATTATGTGCTTCCGATTGGATGGTTCCTACAATTTTTTAAAGCTTCATGAAATTTTTCATGACAACACTTTTGCTTTCGGCTCAAATAAGTTTTTTTGCCGCCCGCTCGGTAAATTATTTTCAATTTTTAAGGCTGTTTATGAATTTTTTTCTATACAACCAAGAAGTTTTTTAGCTGTATTTTTTTCAATTTTTCTCGAATTTTTTTCAATTTTTCTCAATTTTTTCGAATAATTATTTCAACATTCTTCAGATCCGCTTTGCCTCTGTGTATATATTTTGTTTTCTGAAACGATCTTTTTTTCGGGGTCTCTAAGATCATCGACACTTTTCCAAACGTCAAGTGTTTGTTTTGGTTGATATTTTGTGCTTGTTTCTCCTTGAAGAAAATCAGCACTGGGAATAACGTGTGCAATGAGTGTTGGGGATACTGCTACATTCTCTGCAGACAGTGCAATGGGAGTAAGAAGTCAAGCAGTGTGCGCAATGGATTCACAGACATGTTCAACTGTCTCAAATGCACCCAGTGCGACCCCAACGGACTCCAAAAGTGTCCCGCAAAATGCTTCAAAAACTAAAAACCACCCCTTCCCCTTTCAACATACAATACAAGTTTCCTCTATTCATTCAGTTCATCAAATGGTTGAAACGTCAGAAAATAGGACTAAACCAGTTAAATTTGAAATGAGCTAAAGTTTGTAAAAACTTGCAACCCGAATCGCGAGGTGTTCGATTTGTTTACAATTCCATTTTCTGTCTTTTCAACCATGATAATTAGGCAAAGTTGGTATTTTTTGTATCTGCGCTTTTGAATTTGGCGATCATGCTTTTCTAGTGTATGTTCTGTAGCAAAACAGAAACAATTGTTCAATATATGCTTCCTCGCTACGCTTTTTTCAAAACTATAATGCAGACCTATGTGTGCATAATGGCGATCAGAAGTACTAAACAAAATTACCAAAATAGGGATGAACCAATCAATAACTGCGTTTTTCTCCCTTTGAATCTGTGCAGCTCCGGGTCGTTTTCTCAACCCAATCATGCTAGCGAGCGCGCAATCGTAGCTTAAGAGATTCGATTTTGAGATTGTGAAAAGTTGTTCAAGCGACCGTAAGAGTAAGTCATGTAAGAGGAGAGAGGAAGTTAACGGAAGGTTTGAACAGCAGAGTAAACCAACTGAGAAATTTTTAAAGAGTATTGTTGGAGCAAACAAAATACATTTTTTAAAGATAAGATAATTTAATCATATCTAAACTCAACTTGAAACGCATATTTTCTCTCTTGTTTTTTTATTTGTTTCTTTTGTTTGTTTCTGTTACTAAATTATTTTAAATTCAATTTTCGTTTGACACAATCGCTTTCCAACTATAGCGAAGTATTCATTTTAATCCTCCTCATAACCTAAAGAAACTACGCACACTGGCTAAGCCGACTACAAAGTTCAATGTATCATCAGTTCAATGTATCAATGTTATTCTGTACAATGTAGTTCAATGTATCATCAGAACAGACAGAGCTTGAGCATTGCTTGATCAATCCTCAGCCGCTGTTCACAAGCTGCTTAAAGTAATCACTGATGATGCCGAATATGATCAAGTATTTGAACAATGTCATAATTCACAGAAAGCTCCTCGCCAAACTCTACAAGCAATAATGAGAATGATAGCCACTTTGAGTCAACCTATCGACCCTTTTCTAACAACGCACACAGATAGGACCTACAAGGATCAGACCAAAATTGCCAAAATTGTCAACTTCTTAGCTTCAGAGAAGATTTCACTGCCTGGCTAAGCTTCAATGATCAGTTGTGCTCAACTGTCCATGAGAATAAGAAGCTGTCGTCATTTAGGTACCTCAAAATTTGTTTGATGAACCATGCTTCCAAACATACAAGGAACTTGAAAACGACAAAAACGATTACGAAGTAGCGCTTCACATGCTAGAGTAGAGATACAAAATTGATCGAGTCACATATCGCAAGCTCTTGTCAAGGAATCATGGATTTACAGCTGTTCAAACGGAGAAAACATCTTAAATTCGTCGGCTAAACTCAGTCTTCAACAGACCTCGCAATGGATCAAAGTACTCGGATGGTCGAGAAAAAAGATTTGTGGCACTTTATTTTTTTTGAGAATCTCGATCTTGAATCAGAGAAGACATAAACTGCTAACGATAGAACCAGAGCTCTTGATTGTGAGCGACTCATAATATTCTTAGACAGCAGAGTTTTGGGAGGTGGTTCAAGATCTTGGGAGGTTGTTCAAGAATCTCATGCTAGACTCCACAAACCTGAGTGTGATGTTCATAACAGAAAAGATCCAATCTCACAAGAATGGCTTCTCTTTGTCATAAGATAAAGTTACAATCTGTCCAAAAAGACATCCTATTTCGCAGTGTGAGAATACGGACCTATCTCGGCATCAGAACGAAAGAATTTAGTTATCAGCAATAAGATGAGCTTCAACTATTTGTCTGCCAGTCACGGTATCCAGCAATGTTTTTCAACTGAATTGTGTAACACATGTCAAAAAAGCTCCATACAACTCTTCATCGGAGTTCTACCCCACCCAGTCATCATCTCACGGCAACAATAGATGCTTTTCGAATCAACCAAACTGCAACCATTACAGTTTTTCCAATCGCAAACGTCAAAGTTCGTTCTCAGAGCGGTCGAAATTTGAGGGTGCTTGTTTGCAGTTGCGTACAGACGAATGTCATCAGCCTACAGGTCAAGCACCGGCTTGATATCAAATCAACAGCAGCTCCTGATCGCATAAATAGAGTTAACCATCAGGGATCATGAGCATTTATAAAGGCAAAAAAGCAGCCACAGATATATATAAGGTCTACAACTACAACGTATCAGATCCAGCTTTCGTAAGCCCCAAGAAATTGACCTACTGCTTGGACAATTCGTCTATACCCACAATCAGAAATCACGGAACGTCAAGGACCGAATTGCACTGGTGACTGACAGGATGCATGATTAGACAGTTTCAGTGTTGCTGATGCCGATCACAAAATCACACAACAAAAACACTCGCCGATATATTGGACCAGTTTCCTGGAATCAGTTACAGCCGGTTAACAACAATTAACAGATTATGGGAATTTGAACCGATAAAAAAGAAGGCGAAAAAAAAGCTGGCAATTCATAAAATTTTATATGAGTGAAGCAAGTAGTGAGAAAACAGCCATCAAGAACACTTTGGATATGGAGTGCTTCAATTTCGGGTGCCTTGAATGGTTTACCAAACACACTCTAACATATGAAGAATTATATTTAGCAGAAAATTACCACAACTTCAAAAGTCTTGGACTTAATTGGCATCCAGTTTCTGATTGTTTTCAGTACCCATGGTACAGCAAGCGTTTTCAGGCCAGCCAAAGTCTCGAGTGTTGATTTTGAAGCAATGCCAACTGCTGCAGAAAGAGTTTAAAGGTGGCCACGTTCAGAACACCAGATGAATCAAACTCAGGAAATTCTGACCCCTACAGATGCCAAACGAAGCGCCTGGAATTTTGCCATGAGCAAAAAATTTTATAAAAAAGATTTCATGAGCTCCCACATCAAACTCTGAGCAACTCTGGTCAACTCCCACGTCAATCTCATTATCCAGAGTCAAAAAGAGTTTCTTCAAGTTTCGAGATCAGTTTAACCCAACAACTGGCGAATATTGAGCAAAGTTTTCCGAGCTGTAAAATTTGGAAATTGTGAACAAACCGTTATCAACGCTTCACTGGCTGGCCTATCGACCTGAGCCGTACAAAATGTTCATACGAAAACTTTTTTACAAAGATCAAGTCGATTTCAAACAGGCCATAACAGGATCATTTTCGACGGAACTTTCAAAAAGGAAAAACTACAACCCCCAAAAGGGCTAGAAATCAACCCCCAGATGAGCTAGAACTCAACCCCCCCCCCCCCCAATAAGAGCTAGATTGGGTTTCAACCTGGCCCGATGCTCTTTCCGGACAAAAAGTTAACCATATTGGTTCAATTTCCAAAAAAAAACAGGAGTTTATCCATCATCCTCTGGTCAGCTAAAATGCTATAAAAAAGAAGAAAAAAAAAGAACTCTGTCGATTGAAATGAAAGCAACTCATTAACTATTTCCAAAAGCTTTCGACTAACTGCGGTCACGCGCCGGATGATAGCCAACAACTCACGACAATTTTTTGATTCCCTAGCACAAGTAACACCTATAACGATGAATCCAAGGTTTCTTTTCCAAAAAACATGGGTGGGAGATAAAGGATCGGATGATGATATTGAGGCACGTAGCAAAAACAATTTCAGAGCTGAATAGACATCTTTAGTTTTTCCTCCTCACAAAATGTACCACGGGATTTGGCCTTGTTTGTTTCAGCAAGTTGACCAGCATCTTATCTTGCGATGCAATGGAGAAAGCTTATGGAGCAGCTATTGATACCAGGACATTAACAGAAGCAGAACCCACACTATTTTGCAAGCCGCCAATTGACTACTAGCATCGAAGAAGACAGTGTGCATTCTAAGCCTTGAGCTTTGTTCAGCGGTTCCCGAGCCGTTAACTCCTGAAGTGTGTCTTGAAGTCAATCAAGCTTTTGCAATCGGCGGTGGATATTGACGCTTGGAGCAATTCAAGAGTAGCACTAGCTTAAAAATTACTTATTCTCTAGTTTTACTAACCGCCTTGCTAAAGGGCAACATATGATACCAGCCAACAAGTGCAAACATATCCCGATTGATCAAAGCCCAACCAATCATACAACTCGACCGGTAGCTGCAGTTGAACTGCGACCTAGGTGATCAGTAATTTACTTGTTGCAAACAAATGAAGTTTGTGTTCCAGTTCAACCTACAAAGACATGAAAATAAGAAGGAGGTCAAGAGGTAATTTGACAAAACTCTTCTGATCACTGAAACAGCTAGTGGGGAGGAAAATATGCAAGCAGTGAAAGCACCCAGGAATACGTAGGATAAAAATAAAGAACGGAAAATTGTTCAAATTCATAAGATGGGGATTTTTTGATAAAAAGCGCATCGAAGCCTTAGTAGCAAATTTTTCCCTGAAAGTTCTAAAGAAGAACAGCGGCAATGGAAATCAACTTTTTAAATTAGGACTCAACCTTCTTGTAATAGACGTTCAAGAGCAGCATTTCGACGAAGAAACAAAAAATCAAACACGGCCAAGACACTAGCTGGAATTTAGGCCTCTTTGACCTACATACCGTCCCAGACGATGTTGGATGAATAAAAGTTGATAGAAGAATCGAAGTAGCAGAGTGCCTGATGTTAAAGCAAAATTTCAGATGATCTTGTCTCCGACTACTCAATTCTCGAGAACTTCGATTCGCCATAATCAAGTTGTTAAACTAGACTGTCAATGTCACTCACACTCTACAGCAATTTTGGATAATACGAGTCAAGATACTGGCGTGAGTAATGAAACGTAACTGCATCACCTGCTTCAGGTTTCACTCAAACTAATGAATCAGTTAATGGCAGATTGTCTCGGTGAGAGAGTCAATCATCACAATCATTCTCATACTCTGGGTTTAATTCAGCCGGTGTTATTTGACATTTTTTATTTTACTTTTTTTCATAAAAAATTGATTTGGATATTCAAAAACCTTGAACACTGAAGTATGCTTGAAGGTAATCAAAAAATTCGTTGCTCGACGAGGATGCCCCAAGCAGATGCTCTTCGCTAGCTGAACGAACTTCACTGGATCACTCCACAAGCTTAATCCAACGAAGAGACAACTACAAAATAAGCGCAAGATAGACAGCCTCGCTGATCATCTTCGAGATTCAGGAAATAACTAAACTACTATACAACCAAGGCCTCCAAAATTATGAGCTACGATAACCACAAAAAAACTTTATCATACACCATTCGGCAATGAAAGAGCCCCAAATTTGGATGAGATGTGCAGGGTTTTTTTCAGATAGAAGCAATACTCAACTCAAGGCCAATCACAAAAATTTCAGACGATGCTCAAGACTTTCTGCCTCTCACTCCATCGAGGCTGTTAAACAATTTCAATTCAAGTTAAATTCCAATTATAGCTGATCATACATTGATGAGCTTGGTGAAGATGAAAAACGGCCAATAAAACTATTCAACTACTTTTGCAAACAAACTGGTTGCGGAATTTTGTGAAAAAGGACGTTTGAGTATCTAACTGCTATGCAGCAACACAAAAGCAACCGGGTGAAAAACTTAAGCCAAGGAGATCTAGTACTACCCTAGTACTGCATAAAAACGTTTCGTAGTACTGCGTAATTCACAACACTTGAATCAAGGATATCTAGTATACATAACCGATGATGCCAACCCGCCTCTATTATAGCCACTGGGTAGACCCTGCACATCTCAACCCTGCACATCTCAGATGAGCTTCAACTATTTGTCTGCCAGTCACGGTATCCAGCAATGTTTTTCAACTGCATTGTGTAACACATGTCAAAAAAGCTCCATACAACTCTTCATCGGAGTTCTACCCCACCCAGTCATCATCTCACGGCAACAATAGATGCTTTTCGAATCAACCAAACTGCAACCATTACAGTTTTTCCAATAGCAAACGTCAAAGTTCGTTCTCAGAGCGGTCGAAATTTGAGGGTGCTTGTTTGCAGTTGCGTACAGACGAATGTCATCAGCCTACAGGTCAAGCACCGGCTTGATATCAAATCAACAGCAGCTCCTGATCGCATAAATAGAGTTAACCAGCAGGGATCATGAGCATTTATAAAGGCAAAAAAGCAGCCACAGATATATATATAAAGTCTACAACTACAACGTATCAGATCCAGCTTTCGTAAGCCCCAAGAAATTGACCTACTGCTTGGACAATTCGTCTATACCCACAATCAGAAATCACGGAACGTCAGGGAACGAATTGCACTGGTGACTGACAGGATGCATGATTAGACAGTTTCAGTGTTGCTGATGCCGATCACAAAATCACACAACAAAAACACTCGCCGATATATTGGACCAGTTTCCTGGAATCAGTTACAGCCGGTTAACAACAATTAACAGATTATGGGAATTTGAACCGATAAAAAAGAAGGCGAAAAAAAAGCTGGCAATTCATAAAATTTTATATGAGTGAAGCAAGTAGTGAGAAAACAGCCATCAAGAACACTTTGGATATGGAGTGCTTCAATTTCGGGTGCCTTGAATGGTTTACCAAACACACTCTAATAAATGAAGAATTATGTTTAGCAGAAAAGTACCACAACTTCAAAATTCTTGGACTTAATTGGCATCCAGTTTCTGATTGTTTTCAGTATCCATGGCACAGCAAGCGTTTTCAGGCCAGCCAAAGTCTCGAGTGTTGATTTTGAAGCAATGCCAACTGCTGCAGAAAGAGTTTAAAAGTGGCCACGTTCAGAACACCAGATGAATCAAACTCAGGAAATTCTGAACCCTACAGATGCCAAACGAAGCGCCTGGAATTTTGCCATGAGCAAAAAATTTTATAAAAAAGATTTCATGAGCTCCCACATCAAACTCTGAGCAACTCTGGTCAACTCCCACGTCAATCTCATTATCCAGAGTCAAAAAGAGTTTGTTCAAGTTTCGAGATCAGTTTAACCCAACAACTGGCGAATATTGAGCAAAGTTTTCCGAGCTGTAAAATTTGGAAATTGTGAACAAACCGTTTTCAACGCTTCACTGGCTGGCCTATCGACCGGAGCCGTACAAAATGTTCATACGAAAACTTTTTTACAAAGATCAAGTCGATTTCAAACAGGCCATAACAGGGTCATTTTCGACGGAACTTTTAAAAAGGAAAAACTACAACCCCCAAAAGGGCTAGAAATCAACCCCCAGATGAGCTAGAACTCAACCCCCCCCCCCCCCCCAATAAGAGCTTGATTGGGTTTCAACCTGGCCCGATGCTCTTTCCGGACAAAAAGTTAACCATATTGGTTCATTTTCCAAAAAATCAGGAGTTTATCCATCATCCTCTGGTCAGCTAAAATGCTATAAAAAAGAAGAAAAAAAAGAACTCTGTCGATTGAAATGAAAGCAACTCATTAACTATGTCCAAAGGCTTTCGACTAACTGCGGTCACGCGCCGGATGATAGCCAACAACTCACGACAATTTTTTGATTCCCTAGGACAAGTAACACCTATAACGATGAGTCCAAGGTTTCTTTTCCAAAAAACATGGGTGGGAGATAAAGGATCGGATGATGATATTGAGGCACGTAGCAAAAACAATTTCAGAGCTGAATATACATCTTTAGTTTTTCCTCCTCACAAAATGTACCACGGGATTTGGCCTTGTTTGTTTCAGCAAGTTGACCAGCATCTTATCTTGCGATGCAATGGAGAAAGCTTATGGAGCAGCTATTGATACCAGGACATTAACTGAAGCAGAACCCACACTATTTTGCAAGCCGCCAATTGACTACTAGCATCGAAGAAGACAGTGTGCATTCTAAGCCTTGAGCTTTGTTCAGCGGTTCCCGAGCCGTTAACTCCTGAAGTGTGTCTTGAAGTCAATCAAGCTTTTGCAATCGGCGGTGGATATTGACGCTTGGAGCAATTCAAGAGTAGCACTAGCTTAAAAATTACTTATTCTCTAGTTTTACTAACCGCCTTGCTAAAGGGCAACATATGATACCAGCCAACAAGTGCAAACATATCCCGATTGATCAAAGCCCAACCAATCATACAACTCGACCGGTAGCTGCAGTTGAACTGCGACCTAGGTGATCAGTAATTTACTTGTTGCAAACAAATGAAGTTTGTGTTCCAGTTCAACCTACAAAGACATGAAAATAAGAAGGAGGTCAAGAGGTAATTTGACAAAACTCTTCTGGTCACTGAAACAGCTAGTGGGGAGGAAAATATGCAAGCAGTGAAAGCACCCAGGAATACGTAGGATAGAAATAAAGAACGGAAAATTGTTCAAATTCATAAGATGGGGATTTTTTGATAAAAAGCGCATCGAAGCCTTAGTAGCAAATTTTCCCCTGAAAGTTCTAAAGAAGAACAGCGGCAATGGAAATCAACTTTTTAAATTAGGACTCAACCTTCTTGTAATAGACGTTCAAGAGCAGCATTTCGACGAAGAAACAAAAAATCAAACACGGCCAAGACACTAGCTGGAATTTAGGCCGCTTTGACCTACATACCGTCCCAGACGATGTTGGATGAATAAAAGTTGATAGAAGAATCGAAGTAGCAGAGTGCCTGATGTTAAAGCAAAATTTCAGATGATCTTGTCTCCGACTACTCAATTCTCGAGAACTTCGATTCGCCATAATCAAGTTGTTAAACTAGACTGTCAATGTCACTCACACTCTACAGCAATTTTGGATAATACGAGTCAAGATACTGGCGTGAGTAATGAAACGTAACTGCATCACCTGCTTCAGGTTTCACTCAAACTAATGAATCAGTTAATGGCAGATTGTCTCGGTGAGAGAGTCAATCATCACAATCATTCTCATACTCTGGGTTTAATTCAGCCGGTGTTATTTGACATTTTTTATTTTACTTTTTTTCATAAAAAATTGATTTGGATATTCAAAAACCTTGAACACTGAAGTATGCTTGAAGGTAATCAAAAAATTCGTTGCTCGACGAGGATGCCCCAAGCAGATGCTCTTCGCTAGCTGAACGAACTTCACTGGATCACTCCACAAGCTTAATCCAACGAAGAGACAACTACAAAATAAGCGCATGATAGACAGCCTCGCTGATCATCTTCGAGATTCAGGAAATAACTAAACTACTATACAACCAAGGCCTCCAAAATTATGAGCTACGATAACCACAAAAAAACTTTATCATACACCATTCGGCAATGAAAGAGCCCCAAATTTGGATGAGATGTGCAGGGTTTTTTTCAGATAGAAGCAATACTCAACTCAAGGCCAATCACAAAAATTTCAGACGATGCTCAAGACTTTCTGCCTCTCACTCCATCGAGGCTGTTAAACGATTTCAATTCAAGTTAAATTCCAATTATAGCTGATCATACATTGATGAGCTTGGTGAAAATGAAAAACGGCCAAAAAACTATTCAACTACTTTTGCAAACAAACTGGTTGCGGAATTTTGTGAAAAAGGACGTTTGAGTATCTAACTGCTATGCAGCAACACAAAAGCAACCGGGTGAAAAACTTAAGCCAAGGAGATTTAGTACTACCCTAGTACTGCATAAAAACGTTTCGTAGTACTGCGTAATTCACAACACTTGAATCAAGGATATCTAGTATACATAACCGATGATGCCAACCCGCCTCTATTATAGCCACTGGGTGTTGCGGGAATGTATACACCCGAAACGATAATCTAGTGAGGGTAGTACAAAATCAAATAGGGAATAGGAAGCTTAAAAATCGACTAATTTGAAGAATGCAGAAATGCTGTTAAAAAACGATTAAATGTGAAATCTGTTTATAAAGAAAAATGATTGATCGAAGATCAACGAGTTGGCATTGGTGGAACAAAGCAAGTTTTTGAAAGTGTATCAATAAATTAACAAAGAATTTTTCCCGTTATTTTTTTAACTTACAATTTTTAGGAACTAGTTCAACTTTTTCAATCTTTTTGATATCTTAGATTTCCATCTTTTGCAAAATGTTCGAGTAATTTAATTATTCTGGTCCGAAATGGAACTTTAAGTCGGTTGGACCCATTTTTTCTAGTTATACGTGAAGTTTAACGAATAATAAATGTTTTTAAATAGCACATTATCAATTTTTAACTGATTTTCTCAAGAACAACATTATTTGAATATATTTTAAGGCGTACATGGAGTAATTGGTTATTTTTCTCTCAGTCAATTATAATAATTATAACCAAAAAAAAAATTTCGAGTTTGTCTAGAATTGCGCCAAAGTTATCTTTCTAAAATTATGGTTTTATTTGTGAAGAACAAAGGCCGGAAAAAAATCAATTGAAGGGGGGAAAACTGTAGTAAAAGGGAGTAAAAGGAATCATGTGCTACTCATGAATTCAAAGTTAAGTTGAAGTCAAAGTTTTTGTCATTGAAAGCTTCCAAATCTCTGGCTTTTAGAAGCCAATTTAACCACCAAATAAAGGCAAGTTTTCCAGTAGCTTTTTAAAAAAGAGATTGTTTAAATGAAAAAAAATTAATTAAAAGGCTCAGTCGGTTTATAATTCAAATTATTTCAAATAAGAAATGAATATACGAAATATGTTATTAGGAGCTGATGAACGTAGTTCAGACTCTTATATAGGTCGTGATGATTTTTTGAGCCTTTTTAGGAAAAGTCCTAGGATAAGTTCAGACTCAAATTTAGTCTTTCACGGTTTCACATTTGGTTTCTTTTTTTACCTCAATTGATTTCATTTGTCAAAATAAAAGCAAACTCAACTATCCAACAGCAAAACTGTAAAGGTCACAACAAACGTGATCGGCTTCTAATTTCAAAAAAAAAAGAATTTAATTGTCATAGTTCCAAGCAAAAAAAAAAATTTACCTATTGATCCAGTGAAATCAAATTGGTTTTGTCTGATCAAAAAAAAATCTTTCATAAATTGTTATGGAATTTCACAGAGCTTCAGCATAATGTATTTTTTCAATGGAATTTTATGAGATTTTGCACAAAACAACTAAGTAGTTTTTTTATGTCCACTTGTGTTCATTGACTCTTTTCCAACTGTCTGTTGGCTATGTTTTTATCTTTCGAAAAAAAGTAAATTCGATTTTTCTAGTTTCCCAACATCGAATCCATAGCTAGACTCAAATCAAAATTAATTATTATCCTTTTAATATATTTTATTATGTCTTTTAATCGTATTTTTTAAGCTCGCGTTGCAAAAACAACATCCAAACCATAGTTTCACTTAATTTTAGAACGATTTTTTATTTAGTAAACATTAAAAAAATTTTAAAAAAGTATTTGCCAAAAATTAAGAAACGAAACTTTATAAAAATTAAACTATTGCAACACAGGGTGTTTAATTTTTGTAAAAAATAAAGATGGAGCGGAACTCCGAAACACATACAAAAAAACGCAAGCGTATCAAGGTAAGCTGGTAAGAAAAAAGACGGAAAAATCATTTTTTGAAAACACACTTACTGGAAAAATTTCATAGGTTTGTCAAGATTGATGTTCGATTTCAGGAAAACAGTGTCTTGAAACACAATCAGCAGCGGTAAATAAGCAATTAGTTTCCCTTAACGAGAATTTTCGGCTATTTTTCAAAACTTAGTTTTTCCATACACCGAACTTGAAACATCACAAAAAAAATTTGTTGACCTTCAAACAACAATATGAGGTAACCAAGCTGATCTAACAAAAGCCGAAACCATACAAGGATAGCTGCTCGCTGTGCAAGTAGCACATAATGTTACGACCAAATTCTCAGGAACCTATTTTTTCAAATTAGTGTATTTTTTTTACGTCAAGTTATGATAAAGCTATGCAAAACGCGTGAAATACTGAATTAGGCAAAAACTACTATAATTGTGTTCAATAAATAATTAACAAAAAGATTTAAAAATTTGAAAAAAAAACTTTTTTTCACAATTTTAGCATTTAAAATTTCAAATATTTTCCAAAGATTTTTTCTTGCCAGAGAAGCGCTAGAAAAGGCTTCCAAAACTACTTTTCTTGTAAAACCATGTAATTTTTTGCCTAAATTTGAAGTTTTCATACATAACGAACGTTACTTGATCGCTTTGCTCGCTCAAAAAAAGACGGAAAATCAAAAATTTTAAACCGGTTTTTCTCGACATTGGGAACTTTTCTGGGACTTTTTTTGATATCGTTCGAATCACGAATGAAAGGGCTTTAAAATTTTAATCAGTCAACTAAGTCCGTTGATTATTTGTCGTACCTGATTTTGCGTGGGGAAAAAGAACTACAACACGCCCGAAAACAAAATTTCTCCGCATTTTCAATGGTTGGAACAATAAGCTTAAAAAACACAAAAAGCAACAATTTGAGATGTTTGTAATAAGAAACGAGAAAAAATGGTTTTGATTTACAAAAAGAAGTTCATTACACAATTTTTTAAATTAGAAATTGCGCCGCCAAAAAGTAAGCAGAAGAAAAATAAACCGACACTTCAAAAAATCTCACAAAAAAGTTCTCCCAACGAACACAAATTCTGAAAAACTGAATTTTATGTACATCATGAAACACTTTTTTAAGAGCCAAAAGTTTATCGTATGAGCTTTAAAAATTTGCAATTTTCGTTTTTGGTTAAACAATTGAATTGAATCAAAAATAGTTCAGAACTTCGTTTTGAGTTTTCTTTAGCGAGGCAACAAATTGCGATACAACACAAACATAAAAAATATAAGTCAAAAAAATTTTAGATGTTGAAAAAACTGGGTGAATCAAAAGTTTGACTTCCCAGAAGGCGATAACTTCTAATGTAACATTTTTTGTTAGTGACCGCTAACGCAGAGAAGCATCCCACTACCCAAAAAGCATCTCAAAAATCCCACAATTTCAGATTGGGGAGAGTAGTTTTCGAGAAGTCAAAATTTTGTCGCAGAATCAAAATTTTTAGTTTTCCGAGGCCCAAACTCTTGGAGTAAAAAAATTGGGCGTAGTCGCAATAAGCAAATGACATTCCCGAAGCCCGTTCTGAGAATTGAGCCCAAAATCTTCCAAAACCTTCAAAGAGTTTTAAGAAACAGTCAAAAATCAAAAATTAGACTTTTCAGAGGGCAATAACTTCTTGTATAAAACAATTGTTAGTGTCCGCTAAAGCAGAGGAGCTTCCCGCTACCTCTTATCTTATTGTACTCTCAATGTCAGATTTGAGTAGTTAGTTTTCGAGAAAAGCCCAAAAAAGGTCCACAAAACAGTCAAAAATAAAAAAAAACTCGACGATTCCGAGTGCCATAACTTTACGCGCAAAAATCAACTGGTCGTAACACTTAAACATATGCAAGGGAGCTTTTAGAAACAGTTCTTTTCTTTGAAACCAAAAACTCATATTTGAGATATCTAGTTTTCGAGAAAATGAAAAAAAAACACCGCCACCACTTTTTCGAAGGCTGTAGACAGAGTGATCAAGTACAAAAAGACTTTAGAGGAGTATGCAGGCGCATAAGAGAATAAGAGATCTTTCAATTCATACTCATTTTTGAAAATCAGGATAAGTTTCTGGATAAAAAATTTTTCCAAAACGAAAAAAAAATCCAAAACGAAAAATTGAAATTTCAACAAACATTGGAAAATATACAACCAACTTGAAAAGAAATGAGTGGAGAGCTGAAACTGTGTTGATCTTGAAACGTCCCAAAAATAGGTCATCATGAAAAATAGGCCGAATTAATTTTGGCCGAGAAATTTTTGTAGCGAAACAACAAAAAAAAACAAAGGAAATATGAAGTAAAATTACAAAAAGTAGACGTAAATCAAACACCAAAAACAACATTAAAAATGCGCGTAGAAAAAAAACAATTCCAAGATGAGACAACTCAGCTGACAACAGATATGTAGACGAATAATTGACCGACAATCTTTTTTTTGAAACAGAAAAAAGACTCGAACCCATGACCTTTGCCGTCCCAGACATTTTTGTTTCCTTTAGGCTAGGTTGGGCAGGATTGCTAAAAAATTAAATACATTATGAAACCAGGTAAAGATGAGTCCCAGACGTCCAGATGAGTCCTGTGGACAAAGTTGTTTGCGTGAAAAAAGTCTAGTACCCGGTTGCAATACCCTTGCTTATCGCAAAGGTAATAATTAAACAATAAAAACAAACGTTTTGCTATCTGATGGGCAACCAAAAAAAGCTGACCACTCAACGCAACTAGCAAGCATGGACTGCAGGAATATCTCATTAAAGTGTGACTAGCGTGTAACGCACCTCCGGTGCTTCGAATTTTCAACAACTCATAAAAAACCGGAATTATTGGAATTATCATCTGCATCCTTTGAGTATATTCTGAGAGCCCCCAATTACAGGGTTGGTAACTTCAAATTTTCTAAAATTTTCTATTCAAATTTTTTTAATTCAAATTTTGAAAAAACAAAATTTTGTGAAATTTTTTCTATATCTAAGTTTATAATCAATTAAGCAGTGTCACATCTCGGAAACTAAAAGCAATTAGGCTGTCACATTTATAAGCAAGACTTTCACTTCCTGATTTTTTTCTGACAGCCCCCAGCAACAGGCTTCGGAATTTCCAATTTTTATAAGAAAAAAAAGCTTTCTGAATTTTTTTGAAAAAAAATCACAAAAAAACATCATAACTGGAAAACTATAAAGATTTGAGCATTCATATTTGGATGTAAACTTTGCATACCCTGAAAGTGCCCTAACACCCCACCCCCACACACACACACACACACACACACACTAAAGGGTTGTAACTTCAAATTTTGAAGAAAAAAAGTTAAATTTTCTGAAAAGGTTTTAAGAAAATCTGAAAAAACGTCATATCTCGAAAACTACAAAAAATTGAGCGTTCACATTTGGAGGCGAGTTTCTGGGAGTAACCTGGCATAGCCCTCTATAGAGATGGGAGCTCCAATTTTTAAGAAAATATTTAATGTCTATGTTCTTTGAACAATTTAGAAAAAAAAAAGATATAATAAACGTCACATCTCGGAAATTGAGATTATTTGAGCAATCGCATCTGAACGCAAGATTTAAAAATTGCAACTCTTAAGCGTACCCTCAAAGTACCCAATTACAAGGTTGGGAATGTAATTTCCATTCTTAAAGTTTTTCAAAATCTAAGTTTTCTAAAAAATAAAAAAAGAAATCATAAAACTTGTCTTATTTCAAAAACTGCAAAGATTTGAGCAGTCATATTTGGATGCAAGATTCGCAATCCTTGCAAATATTCTGGCAGAACCCATCGGCAGGATTACGAATTTCAGTTTTCGAAAAAAAATTACTTTTAAGTTTTCTGAAAATTTTTCAAAAAAATCACAAAAAACGTCATATCTCGAAAGCTACAAGAATTTGAGTATCATATTTGGAGCCAAGATTTGCTATTCCTGAGACTACTCTGACAGCACACAACTTAATTGTTGGGAATTTCAAGGTTTGTTAATTATTTTGTACAATGAGTTTCCGAAAAGTTTTGAAAAAATTACAAAAGTCGTCGTACCTCGTAAACTAAAAAGATTTGGGCATTTGAAATTGGAGGCCAATCTCGCAAGCTCTTGTAGAATCCGGACAGCATCCCACTATTGGGCTGCTTAGTTTAAATTCGGTAAAATAACCACAAAACTCAAATTGGAAAATCAAAAAAAAAATTCTTAATCATTGCAGTATACGATATAGCTTAAACGTGAAAAAACTGGTTTGATTTAGAATTTGCAGCTACCTTCAAGGCTTTTATAAAACTTCGCTCACAATAGCCTTTATTGGTAAAAATGGATCCCAAAATGTGCTTGTTACTCCTAGATTTAATCTGAAAAGACTATTAAGAAAAAAAAGATCAAGCAGTGGAAAAAATCTTCAAACTATTCAAAGTTTGTGACTTTCTGAGAATTTTCGGGCTTGAAATCCATAAGCTTACGTTTCGACTCAAAGTCTTGTTGACCTCATGTCCCACACCTAAAATAAATACCTCGATGGTGTCCCTCAATTTAGAGAGGCCGAATTAACATAGCTTACGATAAGCCAATCAAATTTAAGATCTAGAGGCGCAGCTAAAGCAGGTGAAATATGTATTCTGTTACGGGGAAAAAAACTTATTTTTCGAAATTTTCAAAATTGGTCTACACCCGAAATCTTAGTAGTTTCTCTACTAAAAAGACAATTGAGCATTTATGTAGGGAATACTCCTACTGCTCGTTTTTTTAATTAGAATTAATGTCAAAATCAGCAGTGGAGTTTTCAACAAAAGATGAAAACTTTCCAAAAAACGATTTTAAAAAAATTCAAAGGCCATACAGGCTTTTCTACAAAAACAATTGGGGGTTACCGTTTATGCCGAGAAGATCTTTGCACCATATGCGTTTAAATCTTCAATCTCAAAACTGATGGAACCGCTTCTGCGCAGCTGCTTCTGCAGGGAAGGATTCCAGGCTCTGTACTTTCAATTAAAACTGTAGCCACAGGCGACTTAACCAGGTGCCATTTGGACATATTAGTTAACGTCTAAAAGTTCTATTTAATGAGTTAACAATAAAATTTCATATCATTTGATTATTTGATAATATTTGAGCAACATGACTGATTGCTATTCTGATGATAGAGGCACCGAATGATGGAAAAATTTCACCCAATCACAATCGTTAGAAGTTCATATGAGCTGAAAAAAGCGTAAAACTTAGACAGTCACATGCGATGTTCATAATACTAGAGGCAAATGGTATGATTCAGATCTAAAGAAATCAAGCGATTGAATTGTATTGCCGACTGATGAAGTCACGCCATTATACTTTAATCAGTATTCATGATGTAAGCACGTTCAAAGGATACCTCATTCTCATCAAATAGTAGAGTTGCTTATCTGGATAAACCAACAGCAATTTGAAAAGGTCTTAAGATTGCTTCTAAATGGTTAATTTTAAAACTACAGCCGTTTTAAAAAAGATTGGACAGCCTTCGTTTGAACTGCTGTTTTTTCATAAGAAAAATAAAAAAAATACTAAAAGAACAAATTAATTGAAGAAAGGGGTCTTATGCACTAAACGGCCCAAAATCAGTATATCTATATCCTTGAAAAGAAATTCATGTTGTTGAATATGATCGGCTAATTAGCTAATCATATTCAAACAGCATGGCGAGGCATTTCAAATTAAAGATCCAAGCAGACAAAAATAATTAGCAGAATTGACCGAAAGGTTCCATTGAAGTCATTTTATTGAAATTTTCTTGCCTGGACATAGTTTCACAAGTGGCCTTGAATGTTTTTGATTATTTGATAAAGCTCCGTTCGGGGATTTCGGCTAAACGTTTTATCTGCTGAAACGGTGATTAAATTGCCTAGCCTCGTTGTTTGTAACTGATTGGCTAAAATTACGGAACGCTAAAATGCCGAAGTTCGCGGCTTGACTTTTGATTGATTTTCAAGTTTAGTTCATTTTGTTAAATGGGAGGCAAACTCCATTATCGAGCAGCAAAAATGTAAAGATCGCAAGAAACGCGATCAACTTGTTTTGAAACTGGAAATAATTATGAGATTTCTTAGCGAAGTTAAAGACTTACCTATTGATCCTCTTTTCCAAAATTGGATTAATTTTATCAAAAAAACAGCAATCATGTTTTGTTCCTGAAATTGAAATATCTTTAAGGGTCTTAAATTTTCTTATAAACTCGAAAATTATAAAAAACTCGAAATAAGCTCTAAATCCCAGGTCTGACTTTTTGTTTTCTCATGATTCTTTTCCAACTGTTTTACTATTTTTATTTGTTTTTAAGACGCTTTGAAATCTTTTTCACCTTCGCAAGAACCTAAGTTTTCTCATAAACGACTCAATGGTAGCAATGGAATCCCACATATTGCCTTGTGTGACGGCAAATTCATCCGGGCTATTTTACCCTGCCCCGTTTTATAGTTTTACAAAATTCTACAAAAATTTGAGCGTTTTTAGGATTCTTTCAATTTTTCTATCAAAGTTGTTGAATTCAATCAAAACAACGGGCTATGGAAGGTTACCCTGCGTGAACGGAAACTACCATATTTTTCAAGAAGAAAAAAATATGCCCTCAAAATTGCCACATTTGACAGTTCGATTTTAAATTTTTTTTCGGCTCTTCTCGAAAACAAACACCCAAATTTCCAATTTGAAGAAAAATTGAAAGAACAAGTTGTGGCTATCTTCTTTTATTAATCAGCGTTTTTCTGAAGCCTGATACTTCAAAAACAAACTGAGTTTTTGGGAAATTTTTTTATTTTTCTTGCAAAAAACTACTCTCTCAAATCTAAGCTTAGAGAATCAATCGAATAGGAAGAGTGTCGGAATCCTGAGTTCTAACGGCTAGGTTCTACTTTGCATAAAGTTTTCATTGCCTTCGGAAAAGTAAGTTTTTGGAATTTACAAGTTTTTTTTGGAAATTTTTGACTTCTCTCTTAAACTATTCTGTCAAATCTTAAAAAAAAACTCAATAAAAGCAGGTTTATGGACTCTTCCCTTATAAAGTGGCAACATTACTGATTGCTATTCTGATGATGGAGGCACCGAATGATGGAAAAATTTCACCCAATCACAATCGTTAGAAGTTCATATGCGCTGCAAAAAGCGTAAAACTTAGACAGTCACATGCGATGTTCATAATACTAGAGGCAAATGGTATGATTCAGATCTAAAGAAATCAAGCGAGTGAATTGTATTGCCGACTGATGTAGTCACGCCATTATACTTTAATCAGTATTCATGATGTAAGCACGTTCAAAGGATACCTCATTCTCATCAAATAGTAGAGTTGCTTATCTGGATAAACCAACAGCAATTTGAAAAGGTCTTAAGATTGCTTCTAAATGGTTAATTTTAAAAGTACAGCCGTTTCAAAAAAATTGGACAGCCTTCGTTTGAACCGCTGTTTTTTCATAAGAAAATTAAAAAAAAAAAGAACAAATTAATTGAAGTAAGGGGTCTTATGCAATAAACGGCCCAAAATCGGTATATCTATATCCTTGAAAAGAAATTCATGTTGTTGAATATGATCGGCTAATTAGCTAATCATATTCAAACAGCATGGCGAGGCATTTCAAATAAAAGATCCAAGCAGACAAAATTATTAGCAGAACTGACCGAAAGTCTAAAAGGTTCCATTGAAGTCATTTTATTGAAATTTTCTTGCCTGGACATAGTTTCACAATTGGCCTTAATGGTTTTTGATTATTTGATTTAGTTCCGTTCGGGGATTTCGGCTAAAAGTTTTATCTGCTGAAACGGTGAATAAATTGCCTAGCCTCGTTGTTTGTAATTAATTGGCTAAAATTAGTCAATCAGACTGGAGCGCAACAATTTTAGCTCAACATGTAGCAATATTGGGCCGTTTAGTGCATAAGACCCGAAGTAAGTTCTAAAAACACAGTTAACGTCTGGAAGTTCTAATCTACTTACTGAATTAACCATAAAATTTCATCAGAGTAATTGCTACTATTTGAGCAGTGTGACTGATTGCTATTCTGATGATGGAGGCACCGAATGATGGAACAATTTCACCCAATCACAATCGTTAGAAGTTCATATGCACTGAAAAAGATTTGCACGAAAACAAAGTCAATATTAACAAAAAAAAACATGAATTGTAGCAAGAACAATCGGTGCACAGAACAAAAAATTTGTGTTTCTGTTGAGGCATTGAACTAGCCTTATTCGAAAATGCGGGTGACTGCTTGTGTTATAATCGGTCAGTTATATTTTTGATAGCCCGTTTTTTGCTTGTGTGGTTTCCTGTGTGGTAAAAATTTGTTTTTTGAAAATGTTTGAGATTTCGTTTTCATGAGTAATGAACGTAGCGAGTACTCCATATAACTCTTGGAAAGTTTTTTTTTCAGGAAAAAGTCTGAAAGAACTTTGTGACGCACAATTTTGATTTTTCGCGGCTTGGCTTTTGATTGCTTTTCAAGTTTAGTTCATTTTGTTAAATGGGAGGCAAACTCCATTATCGAGCAGCTAAAATGTAAAGATCGCAAGAAACGCGATCAACTTGTTTTGAAACTGGAAATAATTATGAGATTTCTTAGCGAAGTTAAAGACTTACCTATTGATCCTCTTTTCCGAAATCGGATTAATTTTATCAAAAAAGCAGCAACCATGTTTTGTTCTTGAAATTGAAATATCTTTAAGGGTCTTAAGTTTTCTTATAAACTCGAAAATTATAATAAACTCGAAATAAGCTCTAAATCCCAGGTCTGCCTTTTTGTTTTCTCATGATTCTTTTCAACTGTTTTACTATTGTTATTTGTTTTTAAGACGCTTTGAAAACTTTTTCACCTTCGCGAGAACTTAATTTTTCTCATAAACGACTCAATGGTAGCAATGGAATCCCACATATTGCCATGTGTGACGGCAAATTCCCCCGGGCTATTTTACCCTGCCCCGTTTTATAGTTTTACAAAATTCTACAAAAATTTGAGCGTTTTTAGGATTCTATCAATTTTTCTATCAAAGTTGTTGAATTCAATCAAAACAACGGGCTATGGAAGGTTACCCTGCGTGAACGGAAACTACCATATTTTTCACGAAGAAAAAAATATGGCCTTAAAATTGCCACATTTGACAGTTCGGTTTTTAAATTATTTTCGGCTCTTCTCAAAAACAAACCCCCAAATTTGCAATTTGAAGAAAAATTGAAAGAACTAGTTGTGGCTATCTTCTTTTAATAATCAGCGTTTTCCTGAAGCCTGATACTTCAAAAACAAACTGAGTTTTTGGGAAATTTTTTAATTTTTCTTGCAAAAAACTACTCTCAAATCTAAGCTTAGAGAATCAATCGAGCAGGAAGAGTGTCGGAATCCTGAGCGCTAACGGCTAGGTTCTACTTTGCATAAAGTTTTCATTGCCTTCGGAAAAGTAAGTTTTTGGAATTTACAAGTTTTTTTTGGAAATTTTTGACTTCTCTCTTAAACTATTCTGTCAAATCTTAAATAAAGAGTTCAAAAAAAGCAGGTTAATGGAATCTTCCCTTATTAAGTGGCAACATGGCTACAGCTTCAATTGAAATTGCAGAGCCTGTGAATCTCCCTGCAGCAACAGCTGCGCATGAGTGGTTCTGTTAGTGTTGAGATTGAAGGTTTAAGTGAAAGCATATGGTGCAAAGATCTTCTCCGCATAAACCTTAATGCCGCTATGGCCTTCGAATTTGTTTTAAATTATGACCAAATTCTTCAAGACTTTTTCAGAAAAAAATTTAAAAAATCATTAAAACCTATATTGAGTACTCACTACGTTCCTTACTCTTGAAAACCAATTACCATACATTTTAAATGAACAACTTTTTATCACACAGAAATCAAAAATTGTAGAAACGAAATAGCTCTTCAAGCAAAAAAACGGGCCATTAAATTTATAACTGGCCGATTAAAACATAAGCAGTCGTCCGAACTTTCGAATAAAGCTAGTTCAATGCCTCAATGGAAACACAAAATTTTTGTTCTGTGCACCGATTGTTCTTGCTACAATTCATGTTTTTTTGTTAATATTGACTTTGTATTCGTGCAAATCTTTTTCAGCGCATATGAACTTCTAACGATTGTGATTGGGTGAAATTTTTCCATCATTCGGTGCCTCCATCATCAGAATAGCAATCAGTCATACTGCTCAAATAGTAGCAAATAATCTGATGAAATTTTATGGTTAATTCAGTAAGTAAATTAGAACTTCCAGACGTTAACTGTGTTTTTAGAACTTACTTCGGGCCTATTGCACTAAACGGCCCAATATTGCTACATGTTGAGCTAACATTGTTGCGCTCCAGTCTGATTGACTAATTTTAGCCAATCAATTACAAACAACGAGGCCAGGCAATTTAATCGCCGTTTCAGTAGATAAAACTTTTAGCCGAAATCCCCGAACGGAGCTTTATCAAATAATCAAAAACATTCAAGGCCACTTGTGAAACTATGTCCAGGCAAGAAAATTTCAATAAAATGACTTCAATGGAACCTTTCGGTCAATTCTGCTAATTATTTTTGTCTGCTTGGATCTTTAATTTGAAATGCCTCGCCATGCTGTTTGAATATGATTAGCTAATTAGCCGATCATATTCAACAACATGAATTTCTTTTCAAGGATATAGATATACTGATTTTGGGCCGTTTAGTGCATAAGACCCCTTACTTCAATTAATTTGTTCTTTTAGTATTTTTTTTATTTTTCTTATGAAAAAACAGCAGTTCAAACGAAGGCTGTCCAATCTTTTTTAAAACGGCTGTAGTTTTAAAATTAACCATTTAGAAGCAATCTTAAGACCTTTTCAAATTGCTGTTGGTTTATCCAGATAAGCAACTCTACTATTTGATGAGAATGAGGTATCCTTTGAACGTGCTTACATCATGAATACTGATTAAAGTATAATAGCATGACTACATCAGTCGGCAATACAATTCAATCGCTTGATTTCTTTAGATCTGAATCATACCATTTGCCTCTAGTATTACGAACATCGCATGTCATGTGACTGTCTAAGTTTTACGCCTTTTGAAGGCATTTAAATTTCGTGCGTTTAACATGTGACCTGCAAAGCTTCTCAAGGTCCAAAGAAACATTACTACAAAAATAACTAATTCACCATTTATGTATGTCATTATAGTTAAAATACTTAACTTCATAGAGAAGCAACATTGGCATTTCAGCAAATTTTGAACGCTTAGCAGCAAAAATTTTTCGATTTAGGCAGACGTTTCGATTCTGGCACCAAGATTTATATTCGCAGAGCAAGATATGAAAAAAATTACACTGATACTCATTTCAAATTTTATAAATGGCATTTCTTTAACTATTTGAAGATTTTTAAAAATTTTTGTTTAACATATAGCTCTTGACGATACATATGCCAGGTAAAAAACTTCGATTATGTCATTATAATTCAATTTACAGCATTAACTTTAAACTATCTAACGATAACCAAAATAACTTTTTAACACTAACTAAATAGATCTACACCCAACACGCGACAACAGTCATGTTAACTTACACACAGTGAAGTGAGCTGCGGGTTATTATTCTAATTTGCACGTTTAGGGAGAACTCTGATCAAAAATTAGACATCTAACTTATCCAAATTAAACTAACTCTGCTTTGATTTGTATCTATATAGTAATGTGAGTTTGTAACGAAGAGAGAGAAGAGAGAGTAATTCTATAGGTTAAGTTTAGCACCGCTGGCGAGTAGCACACTCGAGTTTCTACTTGTTCGGAAAAATATCAATCGAAACCAAAACGCGTTTCTATTCTAATCTAATTTTTCTCTTCTGGTTAAGCACGTTGACCCTTTGACCTCTTGACTTCGTCAAACCTCAAAGTTGACCTTTCGCATGTAAAGATAACATCTTGAGTCTCATCTGCTGTTTCTCGTCATTTTTGATGCTTCATGTGATGTTACAAAACCCCCAGACAAATTAAAATAAACAATAAATGTCGAAATAAATTAAAACGCAGACGTTTAACAATTTAGATAAAAGACCAGACCACCCTTGGTCGCTCCAAAGTTATGGCCAAAATTGTGGTTTTATTGCGACCATAAACCACAAGACAAGATTTCAGACATTGTTGTCAAACGTCAAATAATCCTACAAAAGAACTGATAATCTAAATAATGGCAATTCTTTCCATTTGTAGTTTTCTTTCAAAGATTTGTTCCATTTGTTCAGTAAATCAGAAAATAATAACAGTGGGGGTTCAGGAAAAACACAGAAAAACTGATTGTCCCAGCCAAATGGAAAGACATGAATCGCAATTACTCAAAGTTCAACGGAACTTCTGTTCGGAAAAAATGAAGATGAGGCCAAAGATGGAAAGCAACTGTTGAATATTTTAAAGATTGATAAACAGAAATAAAACAATGGTCAACTTCGCACCAAAAAGGTTCAACAAGAGAAATCGCGAAAGTTTCATTCTTTGGTAGATTGCTTATATTTTTTTCGAAGCATTTTTTCTAAAATCTAACTTGAGCCATGCTGAACTATCATTAATATTGAGCAAACAGTGAGCATTAAGGTAAAAATCAACAGTAACTGTAATAAAAATAGGTAACATTGAAACTTGACGAGGCGTGGAAAGATAAGAGAGAAGGAAACGTGTGTCGGAGGTAGAATGGCTTCGGATAGAAGAAAAGGTGGGTGGGGTTGAGGGTCCGTGTTTAAGAGCTGTAATGAATGGGGAGGTGGGGGTGGGGGCGAAAGTTGAAGGGGGGCTGGGCTTGACTAGTGTCACGTCCATCCGTTCTCCTTGACCATGTGCACTAACTCGATAATGAACTTGCCCTCTTTGTATTTCTGACTGCTTTCGAACGCCTGTTCCTGAAACACAAAACACCGTCAGCCAGGGTCAATAAAAGGTCAACCTATATGAGAGATTGTAGCGCATTTCATTTTTCAAACGAGCTTATACAAAACACAGTCGAAAAAAAATAATATCAAAAACCAATGACATCAATTAAATTTTTTTATCACGCTCCTTCGAGGTAAATCTCTCTTAGGCTCAGGTCGATCACTCATCTGAACATCTACGCGATGAAGCACTTGACAGGATATTGAAAAAAGCAGCACAAGTCCCACTCCCGCCATTCATGACATAAATCACCGCGAATATGAAATAACATGCCAATCTCTCTGCTACAAATTAGATGCATTTCAATTACAGTTATCGCTCAAGTTTTAACTCCAGGAACTTAAAAAATGTTTTTTTCCACCTGTCAATCACAGATCTCCGTTTCCATATTTTTCAAAAAGCATGTCGCTGATAATTTATGAACTAAATATATATGACAGTTTTGTCGCAAATTACGGTGTTTCGGTCACATCGCCCTCGGACCATTTGATAGAATTTACTTTCCTTTTATATGTTAATTTGAATCCATTCAAGCGACAACGATTAGATTAGCTATCAAACTGATTCACAAACTGAATTTATATATTCCGTTTCCATTTCAAAAAGGTTCTAACTGAATTTCTCGGCGTGATTCTAAAATGTATTCACGCCACTTCTCATTTCAAATACAAGATGAATCAAGCGGTTCTTAAAATGTTGTAACTTCTGAACTGATTTGTTTTTTCGCATTCAAAGAAAACCTTCTTAAAGATGTAATTGCCATCGATTAGAATGGTTGAGATCGAAAGCCAATTTAATCTCAATTTGCTGCTAGAATAAAAAAGAAGAGCTGCAAGTTTAGATTGCCGCCATTTTAAAGGCCTTCTAAATTTGATCCTGGGAGCTTAGGAGACAATACTTTCAGCATCAAGCTCAGCCTACATTCAATTTAACTCAGACATTACTTAGAATAATTTTATGTAGCTGGAAAAAATTTGCAACTGCTTAGAGATTGATTTGAAGGCGGCTCGAAAGTCTAAAAATTAGGATAATTCCATTACTGCCTAAAAATCTAGAAATAAAAAGATTATTTCACAAGGGAAAAAGCCACAAAAAATCGATTCAGCTCTGAGTAAATCTCTGCTGTACACTATATTCAGAAATACGAACAAATTTTTTACTTGCCTATCGGGGCTGGGTAACATTACCTCACCCCGGATGAAGCTGGACCTCGAACCACCGATCTTTCGCTAAGAGGCGGAAACTTAGCTATTTGAGCGCCGCTACGCATCCCAATATAAAAAGATAAAGCTCTTTAAATACCACTTAACTTTAATCGTTGACACTTTATTCATAAAACTAACCCAATTAGAGAAAATTGGGTCAATATAAAACTGTATTACTCCGCTGGGAATTATGAAAAGTAGAAGTGCATTTGTGAATAGAAAAGTCATTTACGTTTTTTTTGCGTATTATGGAATTTCGTCATTGGAGCGCAAAATTTGTCTTCCTTTTAGTAAATGAATTTGAATTGAACTTGAAATATATTCAAAAGCCAAACCGCCAAAAGTCAAATTATTTCCTGAGAAGATGACTTTTTCCTGAAAGAAAAACCTATAAAATCAGCACGACCTTAAAAAAAGGGCTTCAACACGTTCATTGGCATTTGAAAATTTGACTGATTTATATTTCAAAGTAGATTACTATTTTCGAGAGATTGTACTAGGTAATTAGGTACTAGACTCTCTAGTAGGATCTTTTCCCGTATTTCTTTCCAGGTAACTTTTCCCTCCCTATCTCAAATTGGTGCAGTATTGAACCCAATTAATGGTCTATGAAGGTCCTCAGTAGCCTTTTAGGTAAGACCTGAGAAGTTCCCATTACTTTTTTTATGCTGGGTAAATAGCTCGAATCTTATTTTCGAGAAATTGATTTCTTTTTTTCAATCAGAAATTTATTAGGCTTAAAAGCTCAAGTTATAGCATCATACTCTCTTGTTGCGTCATTTGAGTAGCGAAAATTTAAACGCAAGTGTGAGTGTTGCGGAGTCGGGGACTTCGCAAAACTTTTTACAGCTCAAAGATTTTCTAACATAATTGTTATACTCAGCGAACTTCTCCGATTAAGTAGTTTTGCACCGGTTCGTAAAAAGTTAACTATTTATTTCAATACAGGACTTTTCTTTTTCTATGTGATTTTCGTGCCAAACAGGGAGTCTCGACTCTCTAGTTTTTCCGATATTTTTGACTAAGCAACTTTCTTCCCATTTTATGACGACTAGCATGCTTGTGATCTATCGCAAGTGAGGCAAAGCACAAAGAATTTGAAAAAGTTTGAAACAAATATTTTTCGTTTTTTAGTTCATTAACAGCTTTCAATTTGTCTGTAGTCTAATGCATTTTCTTTCAGTTTTTCTTTAAAGTAGTATGTTTTTTTGGTGCGCGGTATGATATGAGCTATACAAAAGCGTAGAAAGTTGATGAATTAGGCATAACAGAAAACAGTTCTCTTCAAAAAAAAATAACAGGCATGAAAAAAAAACTAATTTTTTAACAGAACATTGCTGAGAAAGCGCTAAATAAAACTAATTTTTACTTCAATAAAATCAAACTTTTTTATCCTAATATAACAAAAATTACTCGATTGCTTAACTCGCTCGAAATAAGACAAAAGCTCAACAGTATCAAACCGTTTTTTCTCGACATTGGGACAATTTTTGAAAATTTTTGAGTCATTCGAATCAAGGAAGAAAAGGCTTTAATATATATCACTCGACCCAACTAGTTGATTATTAGCATAGAGCCTTATAAGATACCTACTTTTGCATACAAACAAAGAAAATCAAACACACCGAATCGAAGTTCCTCTCCATTTTCAATAGGCGAAACGAAAACTTCCTTATCAATAATTCAAAACCTAGCCAAAAAATGGACGAGTCAATGGAAGAAAAATTAAACAAAAAAATCTTAACTTTCAAACTTCAAAACAAAATACCGTAAAATTACTTGAATTTCTCGAAAAAATATTGATTGACACTTTTTTGATAAAACCTGAGAAAACTGGATCAAAAGATGAAATTTACATTCCGCTGATAAATCTGAAAACCAAAATCTACTATCAAAACTAGAAGTACAATATGTTTTCCGCTAACTTTACACTTCTGCTGCTCGATAGTAAAGTTTGCCTTTCCTTCTTACAAAAGAAATGAACTGAAATTAAAAAAACTTAAAGCCAATTTGCAAAAATCAAATTTGAGCCTGAACAATTTCTAAGACTTGTCCTAAAAAATATCACGACCGTTACAAGAGTCTTCACTACACTTATCCACTCTTATACAACATCGGCCAAAGCCACCTCATTTGCAGATCTATTGAACAACTCATACCGCTGTTTCCCTTAAAGCTTTGTAAAAAAAATAACGCCCTTCAAAATGAAGCAGGCTATTTTCAGTGCTTATTTAGAACAGCAGAAACAAATTAATGATTAGATTTAAAAACATACTTGAACGTCTAGCTTCTTTCAGATAAAAACTTGATTTCATCTGGTAATAACTTTGCTCCGACCACTTATGCACAGACAGTAGCATATTTAGGGTGGGGAGGGGGAGCCGACGCTTTCTTTCAGGAGTTCGGCCCCCTGCCGACCCAAAGGGTCCCCCTTTGTACTATTTTGAGATATCCATTTTGGCCTGACTGACCTTAAAATTTTTGTAAAGGCGCCAATCTATACTAATTTTGAGGGGGGAGTTCAGGGGCGGATCTAGGATTTTTTCGAGGGGGGGGGGGCGGATTTTCAAAAATTTTTCGAAAATTTTGACGACCTTTTTTTTTTTAGGTCGACCAAATTGATTTTCCGAGCTCGTCTAAAGCACTAAAAGGTCCCTGTTTTGGCCAAATGTTCTGCGCCGCAGGTAAATTTTTGAAAAAACGGGTCAAAAAAGTCGTTTTTAGGCACTTTTTGAAAAATTTTGACAAAAAAATCGCGTTTTTTTGGCGCGCGCTCCCCCTTAAAGTTAGTATATATTGGCGCCGAAGGTGAATTTAGAAAAATTTTAGGGTCGGTGGGCAACAAATGGATTTCTTAAAAAGTACCAAAGGGGGGACCCTTTGGGTCGGCAGGGGGTCAAATCCCTGAGGGGGGGCGTCCGCCCCCCCCCCCCTAAATCCGCCCCTGGGGGAGTTTACGGTCGAAAATTTCCAATAAGTGTCTAAAAACGCCTTTTTTCCAAAAATTTAGGTCAAATTAGGGTCTTTATAATGATTTGGGAGAGCTCAGAAAATCAATTTGGTCGACCTAAAAAAATGTAGACAAAAAGACCTACAAACCTAAACCTTGAATTATAGCAATATCAGGCTCTTTTCTGCTTAACAAGCGCATGAAAAATTATTAAGCCTTCTGGCATTATATTTCAATACATACCCAAAAGCACCAACTGTTGGTCTAATTTGAAATCAGATCAAGCATGCTCAATCTTTATGAAAATGTTCACAGCCTTTATGACCCCAAACTGCATCAAAAGAAATTTTCGCATCACTGCAGACACAAAATGAAATTAATAATTTTAATCGAAAGTATGAAGAGAAGCAAAGTAAATTTTGCAAATACTTCCGAAAAAAGCGAAAAGGAAGCTTGCAAAAACCCTAGTTATCTCGGAAAACAGGAAAAAGAAGTTTTTACTGTTTTATTCACATAATTTCAAAAGGTCATCTTTGGGAATTTTCTTCGAGTTTCGGTTATCGAAATAAAACGCGAACAATTTGAAAAAAACGATTTTGAAGATCAAATTCTAAACTAAACCGTCAAAAATTCGGACATAGGTTATCAACCAAATCATTCAAAAAATTCAAAAGAAGCTTCAAAAAATTGTATTTTCCGAAATTATAACAAATCTGATCTCTAGACGATTGCATGATATGTCACATGAAATACAGAAAGAAAACCAACTGAAGGCAAACCGAACAGATCGCCGCTTACGGTGGAAGAAGCACAATGTTCCGACAAGCCTTTAAAAAACTACAAACGTTTTTTTCTCAAATTAGTGTTTGTCTGCGTGGCGTGATAAAAGGATCTGATGTTACGCTATCATTTAGCCAAACTCAACAGCCATAAAAATATAGCCAAATGGACAAAAAAATTAGAAAAATTACTAGAATAACAAAAAAATTCATTTAATTGAAGAAAATTTATTTAATTTTTTGGTTCACAAAATGGTGCGAAAAAATAAAAAAAACTAACTTTTTTTTGCTTAAAAGTAAGTTTTCAGGGGTTAAATTAAGCATAATTCGGCTGCTGTAAGCCTGTTCGCTCGTTTTATTCTTTCAAAATGGGAAAAAAATTAAACCAGTTTTTCTCGATACTGAGAAAACTTTGTCAACATTTTTTAATGCCATTCGATTAACGAGTGAGAGAAATTCAATTTCTAATATCACTCGACCTATTCCGATGATTATTTGTTGTGCCTGATTTTGCGTGGATAACAAAAACGTCTTATTTTTGCGCTTGCGACAAAGCGTAAAATATCTTGAATGAAGCGTAATATACTTGAACATTGTGGTTTAAAAACAGCCAAAAAGAAATGAAGTAAAATATTTGTTAAAAAAGTTATCCTCAATGTAACGCTTCTAAATATTGAAATGAAAAAAAGAATTTTTTATGCTGAACGGGCGTTTGCCCAAGTTTTGTTTAAAAACATTTTCCCAAAGTTGTTTCGAAGCTAAATAAGCATTGAAAACTGTTTTACTGGTCATCTTTTCCTCACAATGCACTTAACATATTATAACTTTTGTAAATCTAGTTTTTTTCCAACGAACGATAATTGGTCGCGCTTGTCGTCACGACTTCAGTTATCTAGCTTGTGACGATATCTCTGCGCTGTATAACAAGTGGTGCTAAGCTAGGCTTCGCCTCTGTTTTATTTATATTCGTGAATGGCGTACGGAACAGTTCACCGTCTAAGTACTTCGTTGGTGTCCTGATTTAGTGTCAAATCAAGTTGCTCTAAGAATTTGTTTTAAAAAATTATTTCAGCGCATCTGTTTTCGCAATATTTTGTGAGATAATGGTCCTCTAATGCTTCATTTCAGCCGTCTGTAGAAATAGGCCGTCTGTAGAAATTGCAATTGAAGCCTTAACCATTTTATCGTACTAATGAATTTAATTATCGTAGTAATTACTATATAGACTAATAGTCTATTATCGTACTAATGAAATTAATTGTTTGTGAGTGAGCAGTAAAAGATCAATCAGTTTAACCAAAACTTCAATCAGTACCAGAACAAAAAAATCGCAAATCATATCGAGTCTCAAAGTTTGAAATATCAAATATATTTACAGCGTAGCACAACTCGCAAGAGAAGACAACTAGCAAAAAAAGACATTATAAATAAGCAATAACGACAACTCGCAAAGCGTGATACCTCGCAATAAACTCGTAAGATGATCCCTTAATTACCCCTAAGCTATGACCCGTAACCCCCCTAAACATCCGTTAATTTTCTACTTAGTTCGAAACAATTATTTAGGAAAGACTTAAATCTTTCCTATATAATTGTTTCGAATTAAGTCTTTTGTTCGTTCAACACAAAAATTGAGTCCTAAACATTTGGTAAATGATTATGGTTTCTCTGTTTCTACTCATTCAAAAAATGCTGCAATTCACTAAAAGTCAGCGCGGAAAAGGAATCTTGATTTTTAGAGAGGAAAAATTTAATGAGTTCGATTTAATGAAAAAAGCGGGTTAGCAAATTAGAGATGCTCAAACGGACCTTGCAAATCACAAGTATTCACACGTGATGATTGATTTGTGAAGAAAAATTGGATCATTTCCTCATGAACGAATAGTTGAAAAGTAAGTTTTCTACACGTGTCTTAACTGAAATTCATTGAAGCTCTAATCGTGATGAAGTCCATATCAGAAACTTCCAAAAAATGTCTGTGTTGAGAAACCAATTTGGTGCAATCAGATGAAGCACGATATGCCTTCACCGGAACATCATGGATGGGATTGAAATATGTTTCTTAAGTTTCTCGAGCTATTAGATATTATAGCTTGAAGCTACAGCCCGCGCCTCCACGAAGGATTTCTTTGAATTCTGTAGTTTTTCTATTCTTTTCAAATACCTTGAATCGGCAATTTCTGTGCAATTTGTCATTTCCACAGCCGCCAGATATTCCGTTTTTTTTTTAAAATTGGGCTCTTTTTTTCTTTGCAGGTGGGGGGAAAGGAAAAAGAGCCAAAAATTGTTTCAGGCATATCAAAAAGTTGTTGACCAATTTGACAGAGTTGAACCTTAGGTCATCAAAATTGGGCGAATTGCAAATCTAAACGAAATTTTAAAACAAAAAGAAAATAAGTAGCAACGAGCTTTTTTAACAAAACAAATTTTGCTTCACCAACACAAACATTTCTTTAACTCGCAAATGTTTTTTTTTTTCATCTGCAACAAACATTTCTTTAACTCGTATAAAACATTTCATTATCATGTCGTATGAAGAGCGATCTACATTGCTCTATGGTTTTTTTCACTTGATAACCAAAACAGTTTGAAAAACTTTTATCGAATTCACGCGTCGCATTGAATTTCAGCAGTCTTTGAAACTTCATTTAAATCATTTTTCACTGAGCATAAAAACTACATGGTACTTTTTTTACAAGATTGTTATGCTCGCAACAGAGGCAACAAACGAGCTCAACAATCATTGAAAAACGTTTTCATTCTGACGCACGCATAGTGCTGTATTTTATATTACCATCACAAAATATGGTATTGGTAACGCATATGGCCTAGAAAAAAAATACAATAAAAACAGCGCACACCACTTGTCTTCATTCCAAAATCAAATAAATCGAGTTTTCGGTTCACTTTTAGAGCTCTGTCAAACCAAAGACCTTCAAATGATATATTTGAAAGCTAACATTCTAGCCGACAATTCGTCGCTATTATGTCTCGTTATAAATTTGATTTGTGGTATTAAAATAGTTTATGAACCTTTCAGGAACTTGAGCCCTCGAATTAGTTAGCAAATCAACTGACTTTGAAAGGTCAACTTTTAAAACCAACAAAATTTATCACAAGACAGCGAGCGGGTAACCAAATAAGTGTGGCACTATTCGAATACAATCAAAATACTATTACTATAAGATAATCCAGGATCTCAAGCTCGAACGTAGATCGCGCCATAAGCGGTTTGCCACTTGTGGTGTGTTGTCATTTATCATAACACAACTGTAGGCGAGCGTTCTTCTATTTGACTTCCATATGAAACGGTTCTTTCCCTGTAAATGATGATGTTCAATTTGAAGACGTAGAATTAGCATACTTGCATCAAACGCATGCTTTTAGAACTTCGTAGCAAGCGTACGGAATACTAAGGTATACAGTTGCATCGTTGAAAACATAAAATTTGTCGCAATTAGTTTTAATTACAGTTTCAATGTAATTTCGAGCGAACCGAACGGCTTCAAAATTTAAAAAAAATGGCTTGACATATTTTTGAATCAACTTTAATGTATTGGGATTAATTGTTGTGCTTCAAATTGTCGCTTGAAACCAGCTGTCACTTGCGACAAAATTTCGCCACGCTCAAAAAACTATCAGATACTTAAAATGTCCTTTTCTGCATTTTGGCCATCGGCCTATAAAACTTTTGCTTAGACGTTCAGTGGCGATTAATTTTTCAACACTACAGTGCTGATTTAAATTATCCGGACAAAACGAACAAAACTTTAACTTTTAAACACGTTTTTCTCAATTTAAGTTAAGATTAGACAAAAATTGAGGGGAACAAAAGTTGCTTAGAATTTCATCAGAATTATTATGGTGCAATTTTTTCTCCGGAATTTCACCCCAAAAATTGGTCATTTCGGCTTTTTTCAATTAATCAAGAATTACGCTGAAACTACTTTGTTAATTCATGAGAAAGTTATATCACATGAAGCCTCTTACACATCCAACAAAGTTCACAATACAGGGTTAAACCTACAAAAACCTTTATAAGAGAAAAAATTTTCAACTGATAGTCAATATATGTTATTTTTAATATTGACTATATAAAACCCAGAATCTTTGCTTAAAAACAAATTTTGAGCAAAATGCGCAAATTTTTGGAGACTTAACCCTTATTGAACTTTGTTGGGCTGTGTAATAGGTTTCTTGTGATATAATTTTCTATTGAATTAACGAATTAGTTTCAGCGTAATTCTTGATTAATTGGAAAAAAGCCGAAATGACTAATTTTTGGGGTGAAATTTTGGTTTAGAATTCCGGAGAAAAAATTGCACCATAACAATTCTGATGAAATTCTAAGCAACTTTTATTCCCTTTACTTTTTGTCTAATCTTGACCCAATTTGAGCACAACGTGCTTGAAAATTCAAGTTTTGTCCGGATAATTCAAATCAGCACTGTATTTAGCCATGCCACAATCCATAACCTCGAGTTCCATTAATTTAGTTCAAATATTCTTCGCATGAACTGTGAACCACTTAACTATTTAACAAGAAAATAAACTTCAGTTCACACCAGCGGGTTGTTTACCCAAATAGGGTTTCTGCTTAGACTAACTTTAAGGGTTCAAATCATGACCTACTGATCTTCAGCGGCGTGGTATGAACGGATATCTTGTCTTACAATGAACAGGATGCAATTTCAAAAATGCCTCAAATGCGGATGTTCAATTCAAATACTTCCTTCCTCATTAGAAAGGAAGACAAAAATACCCACACGAGAAATAACCAATTTTCTAAATGAAAAAATAAACTGAGCAGGGAAGCATTACAAATCGCCTTTTATGCCATTTGAGTTTTTGCAATGAGCTGTTAAACTGCGGCACCGAATACTTCTTTTCATTACCACCCTTTTAGCGGAAGGCAATATTGTCTGATCATGACAACAACAAAAGTTTCATTATTTCCAAGATGCATGAAGATAATTATCCTTATCACTGACCAACTATGGAAATTTATCAACAGACCGAATAAATTCTGTTCCTTTTCAACCCCTTTTAGGTTAAAAACGAGGCTTATCTTTCTATTTTTTGACCTGGATTAGACAGAATAATTCATCGACCGACCGCGTGACTAAACTTCCAGCCTGCTGAATGAAAAAAGACGACGCTTAGGGCTGAATGCGATTTGTCGAGGTGAAAAAATATTCGTATCACGAGTTTTGTAGACTTGAAAAAATGAAACAAGGCACATATGACAAGGAAAGCAAATGCATAGGGCGAGAAATGACTCGGTTACATAAGCTTGGCTGAAAAAGTGGAAATAGGGGAAACAAAAATGAAACAGGAAATACTTTAGATGACTACAACTTGCGATTGCATTGGAAAAATAAGTTTTAAATTCAATATCAACCACCTTTGCCAACACCGTTTTTTAGAGCATTAAATTGGTTAGGAATTGCGACATTTTTGCGAGCAAGCTGTTTAAATTCAAATAGGTCAAATCAACTGCATTTGATTGAGTGAAAATTGAGCAGTCAAATTTAACTCGATTTCTTTACTTTAAAGCTGTAAGGTTGATTTTAGCCTTCTTGGTTTGGGTATATTCTACATGAAGCGGTGTCTTTTCACAGCTCAATTGAAATAGAATAGAATTAGATCGTTTTGATCAGGAAATAATTTAGACTTCAATTTACGTCACAACCTTACTCAAAAAAGAAGACGGTCAAAATCACAAGACCTTACCAGGAAAATACCCACAGCTCACGTGCGTAGGTTATTTAGGACAAACTTCAATGAAGACGAAAATAGCAAATAGCACGCTAAAAAGAGTAACGTGGTCCAACCAATAATACCTAAAAATAAGGTATTTTTGCTGTAAATTCACAAGAAATTTTGATCAAAATGTCCAAAATTCAGGATACCTTTTCCCTGAAATCATTTTTACAATTCCCGCGTCATGGACACTCAATTAATCTAAAATTTGATTGACTACTTCATGATGCAACATAACACTTTGATTGACCGTTTTAAAAAGAGAAATCTTGAAAAAATCACCTTTTTTCTTCGTGAATACTTTCCTTTTACTTGTTGAACTACATAAACTTCAGATTTCCTAGTAGAATAATACTAAGCAGTCAGCCTCATTCGCGAAATCAACCTCAAAAACATAAACAGAATATTATTTCTTTGTTGCAAACTCCAGACAAGAAAAAAAAAACAGGAAACATCTTGCCGCCATATTCTAGCACTAATGACCTAGCTTAGAAAGGAAACAAAAATTATCAATGCATTTTTCCACTTCACCTCAAAATATTTCCACTTTGCCTCAGAAAACAACAAAACAAAAGGGAGAATTTTCTAACCCGATCAATTTCTAAGTTACACAAAGGAAACTGACTAATATTGAAAATAAAAGTGCCTGGATTAAAGGCAAAACACACCAACATTTTCAATGAGAAGCGAGTAAAAAGTGGCATTACTCTAGATTGAAAATGGGAGACAAGAAAATAAACATTCCTTTGAAGTTCCTGGTAATTCAACAATTCCCCAGGAAGCAATTTGAGGGATTTCCTCATTATAGGAAAACCCAGTTTGCCTAGACCTACGCGCGCATAAATTTGCAATAAAATGGAAAAATGATCCCTGGTTGTGTATATATCACTTTTGAACCTGGTTCCATAAAGCCATAATTTTATTGCAGGTCGTTAACCATGTCGTCAGTAGTGGCGAGACAAAAAGACCATATTTAGAAAAAAAACCATGTAGTTATTTTCAATAATATAATTCTTCAAAGGAGTTATCATGCCCTTTTTTGAACGAAAAACTCATACAAACTAGCAATACTTAACCACTTCTTTGAAATTTTTGATTTTTCGTCTAATTTCGAGCGGTTTGAAAATTTTGATTTTTCGTCTAATTTCGAGCGACGAGTGAGTGAGTAGGCTTACATTGCTTATTTACGCTCAATTTACTTCAAAATTTAGGAAAAATTCAAAATTTAGGAAAAAGAGTGTAAAATTAAAAAATTTAATTTTTCTAAAATAATTTTTTATTCGTCTTCAAAAATTGTTTTCCAATTTGCATACTTTTTAATGGCTGACGAAAATGCCTAAGCTCTACTTTTTGCTCAGATTCCTTTATCACACCAGGCCGAAAAAAACGACACTAACTTGAAAAAAAATCTGTAATTTTTTAAGACTGGTCGGAAGATTCTGTGCTACTTGCACAGTAACCGGCTATCCAAGTTGCTATTTGCTCCCTCTCTAATCCATCCTTACTACTTTGGGCTTGCTTCCGTGGAGGAGCTCAAGGTCATCAATTCATAGCCGGTCCGAACTTGAGGCGAATGACACTGCGACCCCTTCAGCTGTGAACCCAGTAGGATTCGAACCCACGACCTTATGACGTCTTGCCCCCTCGAATTTTCTCATCCAATGTTTAAAAATGTCGAATTAGTTTTAAAACAAGTCAAATCAATTTTTTGAAATTTTTAAAGATATCCTTGTCTCGCATCAGAGCAAACTCTGTGTTTTGACTGCTCTTTAAAGTGTGTGAAGTAACTTAATGTAAGAATTTTTGTTTTTTAAATACCTTTGGTTGCCTTAATTAAATTAAAACGATTTTTCAGACCAATTAATTCACCGCGTATACGTTAAAAAACTAAATTTAGCGCGCATAAGTTATACCAAAATGGCAATTTACAAACCCTCATTATATTACAAACATGTTATTAGCTGAAAAATTTTTGTTTATTTTCAAAATTGAGCAGCGATAAGTCTCAGATGGTATAAAAATTTTCCCTCAAAAGTGTTTATAAGGAGACAAAATGTTTCTGACACAAAACTATCCATGCTCAATTTATAGTTTGTGAAAAATAACATTCAAATGGTCGTCATCTTCTATCAAACAACATTGGGTAACGTTTCAACTGTACCACAAGCTCAGAGATAGAATTCCGTACAGTAGCGCACCCAGGCATGAAAAGGACAAAGAATTTTCCTAGAGCGTCTTGTGCGGCAATACTATAAATAATTCATTTAATTCATGTTACAAAAGATGTATTTATTTTTTTAATCAATACTTTTGTTGTTGCTGAAAATCGAAAACTTTCAAATCTTTTGTTGTTCTGAGCCCGGAGCGGCAAGAAAGTGTTGATTCGTTTGTATCTCCATGAATTACATCACAAGAAAACGTTTACGCAGTTCAGGTATATATAACCTATACTATTTAAGCCTATTTATACCTAGTGTTTGACCTTAGGCAAAACAGCATAAGCATGTTTAGGCTTAGATTCGAAAAACCCTTATCTTCTAAAAAAACTCAAAATAATATAAAATTTTCATCAAAATAACCACCGTTGATTTATATTTTTGATATTTATACTTTTTTGATAAAATAACCCAAATTGGAAAAAGTCAGATAAAACAAAAAAAAATTTCTAAATCAAATGGCAACTTTGTTATTGGAGAGCATAATTTACATTCTATTTGGCAAATAAACTTTCAGTAAACCAGGTAGACCCACGACTTAAAACCAGGCTTCACGTCTGCAATTAAAACTTATACGCACAAATTAGGATAGATATATTGGCTAAATTTGATCATGTCGAACTGAGCTAGTGATTTTCTGTAAGTTGAGATTGTTGAAAATATTGAAAAATTTTGTATGAACGCTTTTGAAGCAAACTTGATCAAATTTCAGCAACTTACTTTCAATTAATTCCCTTCTATCAGTGAGTTTATTGGTAAATTTGAATCATATTTATGCACAAAATGAACCAGAGAATACCGATTTTGATCCGCAGAAAACAAGTATGGTGTTGGATAATCTTGTAATTGTTGACTAACCCTAACTTCTGATCTGAAACTCTCAGGGAAAAAATTAGTCTCTAAAACAAGATACGTTGAAAAGTAGATCACGTTGCAATTATCATTGCATGAGGAGAACTTCTAGCAATTAATCTTAGAGCAAGTCTTCAAAACCTGTTGCTATTTTTCAAGAACAAAGTGAATTTTAGAATTTCTCCAAATTTGAAACCAAATTTTGAAGTTTAAAATAATGCAGATTCTCATTGGTTTTTGAACAATGAATGAGTCAGCTACACATATATATTACTGACTTATTTGAACAAATCGGAGAAAGGAAACTTGGAATCTTGCATCATTCCATATGGATCAACTGTTGTTGCCCAAACCATCTTATAGGTGAACACGAAACAAACGGAAATGCACTTTGCTTTCATACAACCTAGAACGAAGATAATTTCGCTTTACTTATTTTGAAAAATTATTAAAAGTGAAAAAAAACACGCCGAAGGTTATTTATTCACTTACAATTTAAAAAATTACCAAAAATCTGGACTTTTGCAAAAACCCTATCCGCTCTTCCTGGTTTCAATTATATTAATAAACAGACGCACAAAACATCTTTTTAGGCTATTAAAACTAGTTGATAACTCTTGAGCAACACGACCCAATCAAAAAAAATATTCGTAATTTCGACAAAAAAATGTGCTGAAAATGGATTGGTTCGATTCAGAATGCAAAGAAAACTTCAAAATAAAAGAAGAATCACTTCTAGCGTATCAAATTTAAATTTCAAACGACGGTACGTAAAAACTGACTTTGACTTTGTTAAGAGACGAAAAAGAAAAAAAAATCGAATTGATGCTTTTCATTTCACAGCCTAATACAGCAAAAATGGAGATATATATTTTTTTAAAAATTGAGGTTTCGGTTGCATCAATTCCAGAATCAAAGCTCTGCTTAATTTATTTTAAAGAAATGGTAGCCCAGGACATCAAAATTGCATATTCATACATTTATGTAGAAATTTGGGGGGGGGTTGGCTCCGTTAAACCTCAATGTTATAACCCAGGTACTTTTCTATCACCAAATTTTATTTTTCAGCATATAACAGTGATATATCAGAACTAAATACTAACTAAAACTAAATATCAGAAAACCTCTTAGTTTTGCACTATTACTGTTCGGGCAATAATCAATAGACAATCAGATATTGCGCCAGATTTAACGTTTGTTATTAATGCCTGCATAGATGAGAAAATAACCCCCCCTGAATTGAAAAAATCAAAAATAACGCCATGCTTTAAAAAACTGACCGAAAATAATCTCAAAACTATTGATGCATTAAGCAATTATTCGGAGACTTTGAACTAATCTTTTTACACTTTATTGTATTGATGCAAAGTCCTATCTTACATGAATTGAAGTGTTGTATCTTCTTCTTCTGTAATTGGTACTAGCAATGGCAGAAAATGTAACCAATCGAAGATTGGAAAAGAGTTATGAACGCAATTAACATTAAAAAAACACTGACTTTCTTGAAAAAATCTCAACTTTCGAGTTTCAAAGAAAAAAATAGATGCTCTTTGAATTTCTAGAAAAATTCATGACTGGCATTTTTTGATAACATGAACTCAACTACAAAAAACTGGATCAATAGGTAAAGTTTTTATTTCGCTGCAACTCAAAATTAAATTCCACTTTCGAAACTAAAAATCGTTCACATCTTTTTGCGCCATTTCCACGTTCGTATTTAGTTAGAGAGTGCTATTTACTTCACTTTCAGCAGATGAATTTCACTTGAACTCAAAAAGTGCATATATACATAAGTGCAATCATAAACGCATCAATATGTATGAATGCACATCTGTAGTTATTAGAGTAGTTTAAGGAGACTTTTCCTGAAAAAACAGAACAAAAATCAGCAAGACCAATATGAGAGCCTTCACAGCGCTCATTATTCTTGAAAAGTTAACCTGGAAACCATGTATCATCCGCATGCTATAGATAACTAACTTATGTTCGTGATTCAATCGATTTTCCGAAAACAGTAACAACAAGGATCTTTTTGTTTTCAACTTTCAAAGAAACAATTGAAATCAACTTTGAAAACAAAACTAATCTTTTTTGACCCCATTAACACTTTCGAAGTGAGAGAACATATAATTAAACTTTAACAGAAATTTAAAAACCTCGAAGTGCCTTTATTGCATTCATTGATACTACGGTTCTTTTCTTTCTTCCAACATCGCGCGAGCATCAACACTGTTGTGTAACGAGGGGTTTTTGAAATTAAGTAAGAAAAAAAGTCTAGTTAGTCTGTAGGTTAACTTTTAGAACAATCGCAAAACGTGAAGAACAAAAATTATTTAATTACCTGCAGGTGCGGTGAAATGGAAAAAAAGCCGATACAAAAAACTTTACTTAAGTTTCTCAAAACTTTATTTGTGCAATGACTGGTTCACAATCAGAACTAAATGTTATAACCCAGGTACTTTTCTATCACCAAATTTTATTTTTCAGCATATAACAGTGATATACTGCAAAAACTAAATATCAGAAAACCTCTTAGTTTTGCACTGTTACTGTTCGGGCAATAATCAATAGACAATCAGATATTGCGCCACAGTTAACGTTTGTTATTAATGCCTGCATAGATGAGAAAATAACCCCCCCTGAATTGAAAAAATCAAAAATAACGCCATGCTTTTAAAAACTGACCGAAAATAATCTCAAAACTATTGATGCATTAAGCAATTATTCGGAGACTTTGAACTAATCTTTTTACACTTTATTGTATTGATGCAAAGTCCTATCTTACATGAATTGAAGAGTTGTATCTTCTTCTTCTGTAATTGGTACTAGCAATGGCAGAAAATTTAAGCAATCGAAGATTGGAAAAGAGTTATGAACGCAATTAACATTAAAAAAACACTGACTTTCTTGAAAAAATCTCAACTTTCGATTTTCAAAGAAAAAAATAGATGCTCTTTGAATTTCTAGAAAAAATTCATGACTGGCATTTTTTTGATAACATGAACTCAACTACAAAAAACTGGATCAATAGGTAAAGTTTTTATTTCGCTGCAACTCAAAATTAAATTCCACTTTCGAAACTAAAAATCGTTCACGTCTTTTTGCGCCATTTCCACGTTCGTATTTAGTTAGAGAGTTCTATTTACTTCACTTTCAGCAGATGAATTTCACTTGAACTCAAAAAGTGCATATATACATAAGTGCATTCATAAACGCATCAATATGTATGAATGCACATCTGTAGTTATTAGAGTAGTTTAAGGAGACTTTTCCTGAAAAAAAAAACAGAACAAAAATCAGCAAGACCTATATGAGAGCCTTCACAGCGCTCATTACTCTTGAAAAGTTAACCTGAAAACCATGTATCATCCGCATGCTATAGACAACTAACTTATGTTCGTGATTCAATCGATTTTCCGAAAACAGTAACAACAAGGATCTTTTTGTATTCAACTTTCAAAGAAACAATTGAAATCAACTTTGAAAACAAAACTAATCTTTTTTGACCCCATTAACACTTTCGAAGTGAGAGAACATATGATTAAACTTTAACAGAAATTTAAAAAACTCGAAGTGCCTTTATTGCATTCATTGATACTACGGTTCTTTTCTTTCTTCCAACATCGCGCGAGCATCAACACTGTTGTGTAACGAGGGGTTTTTGAAATTAAGTAAGAAAAACAGTCTAGTTAGTCTGTAGGTTAACTTTCAGAACAATCGCAAAACGTGAAGAAAAAAATTATTTAATTACATGCAGGTGCGTTGAAATGGAAAAAAAGCCGATACAAAAAACTTTACTTAAGTTTCTCAAAACTTTATTTGTGCAATGACAGGTTCACAATCAGAACTAAATGCAATTTAAATAACAGTCAGCTTCGGATACTAGAAAATGAGTAGCATGCTCAATTTAGTTGATGTCAGTCCAAGGAACGCGAGAAATGGTATTTGGAAAAACTATTTTTACAGATGACAAAAGACTGTTTTTGGAGAAGGCTACAGCGCATTTTTTGGACCATGCGAAAAATTACCCAAATGATTTATATCGGGTGCTTGTTCACTTGGTTATTTTATTATTACTTGTATAAATTTTGATTGGGGCGGGGAGAGTTCACTCGGTCGATATGTCAAGAGACTGTTCACATGATCCCATTTATTTAAATAATTAAGCCAAATTTTGTTACACTTCGCCTTTCTTCATTATCACTCACGTATTTCCAGCCAAGTGTTGTCCGACAACAATCGCAGAAAATGTCACACACCGAATGCAACCCTGTTAGAAGGATTCTGTCTTCGCAAGGCCCACATGATATGTTCACCCTGTATAAACCATAATTTGAACACTTAGTAAATATCCATATACTTTATTTTGATGAAAAAACTTACACTTGGTTGAACAAGTACGCTCGGCCTTGACTTCCTTGAAAGCTCTAAACAATTAAGATAAACTTATATCTATAGAATGATTGAAATCTTTTTAAACCAGTAATCTTTTCGAAGTCAAAACACAAAAAAATCCTTGTGCGCATGCATCGGTAATAAAAATAATGAGCTAAACTAATTTCAAATACACTGCATTTTTAATAACAATGATATTAAAAACTTGAGCTAAAAACTAACATATTGACGAACATATTTGAAAAAATATGCTCGGCAACTATCTCTTAGGTTGATCAGTGAACACAAGAAAAAACGGTTTAATAATTGAATTCTGACAACTGGCACAAAGCTGATTGCAGCAAACAATTCAAAAAATGTTGTACCTTTGATATCAGGTCTTCGTGAGCAGCCAAATTAGCACGACAGTGCACACAGCTGTAGGTAATTTCAGTTTCTGGCAAGTATTCCTGAAAGGTTTTCATTGCGAAGTATGAAAAATGGAATCTACACAACAGTCTTCTCCCAGTTATCTCATAAAAATGAGTTTTCAAGGAAGCTTGAAAGAACCATAAATACTCTGAATTAATGAATAGAAAGTAACCATAACATTGCTCAGTTGGTGCCTGGAATTGAATATAAAACGCGGTCAAATTTTGATCAAACTGTCTGCGAAATAGCCAACTGGGGGATAATTGAAAAAATAGACATGCACGCAAATCGAAAATTGATCAAACTAAAAGTAAAATTTAAATTTTGATTTGAGAAATATTCAAAATCATATTTGGTGCATATTCAAAATCATCGACGTCATGGAAAATCAACTTGCAAACATTTGTGTCATGGGAAGTATGGAAGATGAGAAATACAAATTGCTCCTTCTGATATAAACTATAAGGAAATGTAAGACTTCAGCAACAAACCAGGATACCCGGTATCCGGTAAAAGTAATGTCAATTGAACAAATATGATGTTATTGGTTGTACATATTGATTATGAAACTCTTAACTAAACAAATTTAATTTACAATTTGCAAAAAAAAAAAAAAAATCAACCTTCGAGAAACATATTACAGATTAACAATTGGCATGACGTTTTTGTACCAACGAACATTGCAAGGCTTAAGTATGTTGTTGCGGTTATTCGTGCTGCATATTCAAAATCATCAACTTCATGGAAAATCAACTTGCAAACATTTGTGTCATGGGGAGTATGGAAGATAAAAACCTTCTGATAAAAACTACCAAGGATATGTTAGACTTCAGCAACAAACCATGATACCCGGTATCCGGTAAAAGTAATGTCAATTGAACAAAAACTGCTAAGAAGTAGAAGGTAGATATTTCAAGCGTACCAGGATACCCTGTATCCGGTACTAAAAATGTATATTAAGCACAAGTCACAGAAAGAAAAAAAAACAGTTTGCCGATCAGAACACCCATTATTCGAAAAATTTACAGAAACAGTTCAGAAACTATCAAGACGAGCGCTTACCAATTTAGAAGGTGTTTCTTGTGTCAACTATTAGGTTACTAACTCGATGAGTTGTTTTCGATTAATATGATGTTATTTGATGTACATATTGATTATGAAACTCTCAACTAAAAAAATTAATTTACAATTTAAAAAAAAGCAAGAACAAGAAAAAACGCCCGCGCAAGCTTTTTGACTTTGGTTTCTGCATTTTTTGCCCCCTCCCCCCACAAGTTGAATTAAGTCATGAGTCAACAACAGCAGACGGAATCTCAGCTACCAATTAATCATGAAATGATGATTGAAGCGGAGACAAAATTCACAAATGTGATAACAGCCAACATCTCGAAAAAGAAAAAATTTGCGAGCCAGGATGCTCAGTATCCGGTTGAATAAAAACTGCACAGGAACAGTTCAGAGACTACCCAGACGTTGGCCTAGATGTTTATCATTTTACAACCAGTTTCTTGAGTCAACGATAAGGATTTTAACTCGTTGAGTTGTTCTCGGAAATATGATGTTTTTGATAAGCATATTGATTTTGAAACTCTTAACTAAGTAATTTTATTTTACATTTCCAAAAAAAAGCCTTGTTTAACCTAAATAATTAATCGAGTTAAGCCTCTGCCTGGATAACCAATAAAAAAAGCTAATGTTTAACTAAAGTTTTTTTATTTGCTGATTTATAAAGTTCCCACTAACAGCTTATCATGGGTTAGTTAAGTCCTTTAAACCCAGTCAAAATCCTTTTTTACCTTTATGCTGCGTCAAGATGGGGAGAAACGAAAAAGTGCAAGCAAGGATTCTTTAAAACCTTCAGGACTGATAAATTGGATTGGATGTGATTGTTGTTTTAGATGGTATCATATCAGTTGTGTAAATATTTCTCTAAGCGACTCTAAGAAAACCAAATGGTTTCCAGGTCCTTTATGCGTTGATGTAAAATCTGTTAATAAAGCAACAATAGGTAATGATTTAGTGCTAGACAATTATTTTAATACAGCCATTTCAAAGGTCCCAGTACTCAAGAGAGTAGCAAAAGACTCGCCTGTTCCCTTGGCGAAAAGTCTGTTGGACAAATTAAATGACATCTTCTACAAGGTAGAAAATCTTACAAAATGGCTAAATTTTTTAACGTTGTTCTTGTTTTTTTTTGGAGTAACCGAAAAGAAGTGAACGCAAACAGACCACAAGCGTTGAGCTCTTGTGACATTCGACCAGAATGTGTCAAAATGCAAATTCGGATTCGGAACATCATATCATTGTAACATCTGATCGAGAAGATTGACGATTTTAGCAGATTAGAGGTCTTAATCGTTCATTTTGACGAACTCGGAAGGATTAACTTGGAGTGTCATGTTAATTTCTAAAAATTCGTTTCGAAATAAAGACACGTAACGACCTTGAGATTTTGCACCAACTGAAACGGCAAAACACAACAACAACAGTAATCTCAAGAAAAACAACAGAATTATTGGAGAAAAACAGCAAACAACAATTGTAACAATTGTGAGAAACAGATCGAGATTGGAATAGAAAACGACGATCAGACCATTCCGAATTGTAACGATTGTGCCGCTACAATCGTTACAAAGCAATTCCCGGGAACCAGAAAGGGCGTTGGGATGACGTTTCCAGCCTTCGGGTAGAAATAAAAACGTTATTTCCCCGGATTCCAGAATCCGGAGGGGTCTCGGGAGAGAACTTAAACATTATTTTAACAAATTTTTAGCTTCCTTGAGATGTCCTGAATTGACTTATAATAATCCTAATTCTTTTTCAGATTATGAGAAGCTAGGAGTTGAGGGAAAGGGTTGACCCATCTTCGATAGAGATGATGATTTTTATCTACTGAACAAAAACAATAGTAAAATAGTAAATAAGTAAAAGCCCTGTTTTTAGGAGTGACCTCGTGGTCTGGGGATACTGAGACCCAGCCATGAGTTCTCTATTTTTGTAACTAATTCAGTTAATTAGAGCGTTCTGATCGAAGCCGGAACGTTTTTTGTCGACCCGATGTTAGAAAGACAACCAAAAGAACTGACTTTGGCGGAGACGGTGATAAGCATGTAGAGCTGTGTTTAGACGCTAGCCAGTAGTTTTAGAGCCTAGCTTTATTTTCCGTCGATATGTACTTCCGGGCGAATGTTACTTGCATCTTTTTATGGCGCTACTGGGTGTTATTCTTTTTTAACAGGAAGGGTGGGGGATTAGCGGTCCCGTCATTCCCTGAGTGGTACGTGACCAAAAACATATAAAGATATGCAGAAAACCAAACAAAAAGTAGTATATTACCCAAGAAAAACAAAAAACATTAAAAAATAACCGAAAAAATCCGAAAACAGTAAAAAGTTAAAAATCAGTAGAATCCATCCCCCCAGACCAGATGTGATCCGACCCTCCCGTTTGTTGTTGTTAGATATATTGTTGTTACAGGCAATTATATCAGTCAGGATCGTTACGATCAAACTTTTGGCGCTTGTACTGTAGAGTTATGTGGTGCTTGTACTGTAGAGTTATTTGAGTATTTAAGCACGTTAATGCTAATTTGCGCTCATTACGGAAGGGTCTCGGGATTAGAGAGGAAGACTGATCTGGCAACCAGTGCAAGGAGCTACAAGAAGGGGATCAAGGACAACAACAATCGACTGTTGGGTTTCGTTAACAAAATTTGTATCCCTTTTGGTATAAAAAGTAAGATATAAATCTGTGGGGGGCTCCAACTGCAAATTTCCGAGTTAAGAAGGCCTATACTCTTCTAGTTCAATGCAAAAGACCCGATCTGAAACGTTCCAATTGAAAAAATTTGCCAAAAACAATGCTATTTGCACCCTTCACTGAACTGCGAATTTCCGAGTTAAGCACCTTAATTCGGGTGTTGAACAAATCCGGAGATGTATAATATTACTAGTATTACTAATTATACAGCCTATATTAATACTCCTATACCGTTTGTCAGTAAAAAACACAGTGAGCAGACCGGTTTTTATAGTCAAAATAGCAATAGTTTGATCCACCCCAAATCATGATTTTTGAGATATCGATATTTTTTTAAGGGAAAAATTTACACCGTAACGATACTAGTATAATAGGTAGAACCGGTTGAGTTTAGTTCAGAAGTGGTTGGAACTAATTGGGTACCAAAAACCGAATTTTCTCGAATTTTGGACAAAAGAAACGCTACAAAATAAGAAATTTTTTGAAATTTTCGAGTTAGCACAGTAAAAATTGTTGTTCGGACAACGTTTGCTAGTGAATCGACAAGTTTTGAAACCCGCTTGCCGATAATTTTCCGGGTTACAGTGAAATTGAGCTTAACGTGTTTGATTTAGTGGATTCATCAATCCGGAAGGGTCCAAATAGCATTGTTTTTGGCAAATTTTTTCAACTGGAACGTTTCGCATTGAACTAGAAGAGTAAAGGCCTTTTGAGCTCGGATCAATAATTTTAGGTCGAGAATTGGGAATTGCGAAAAAAAAGTTAGGCAATTCTATAAGAGAGAAAACTTTTGACAATGGAAAAAAGACGTTTTGGTTAATAACTTTAGAACAACTGGACAAATCAAGTTGATCATGGTACCATTAGATCAGAAGTTATGCGAGCTTACTCATAAAACCTTCAATTATTCGAAAAGTAAGTGTGAAAATTTTTTAAGGTTGTTTTTCAAGACGCTTGGTCAACCTTTCACGTTTTGTAAAAAAAAAAATTTTGGAAAGCCCTTATACCCCTACCAAAGGGTAGTAACGGTAGAATAAGGCAATTGTACGCTGTTTTAGTTAACAAGGGAGGGCTAAGGAACCCAGAAACCATAGTCGAGTCGAAACTAGGCTACTTACAAGACCCTTCACAGTTTGGTAGAATAGCAAAATAAGAGGCTTTGCTTCGATCCGGAAGGGTCTAGGGACAGAGAATACACGCTTCCTAGTTAGTTCCTACAGCATAATAGCATCGGAGAACTATCCTAAAGGGTATCGGGTGAAAAGTTTAGAAGTCCCGGAAAAGCTATTTTTACAAACCCGGAGGGCTCCCAATCCGGAAGGGTCTCAATTTTGTCAATCCGGCAGGGTCCAATTTTTTCAATCCGCAGGGGTCCTATTTTGCCAATCCGGAGCATTCCTATTTTTGCCAATCCGGAAGGGTCCTATTTTTGTCAAAACTAATAAAGACAAAAGAAAAAAATTAGTGAAAGGTATTAGGTTATTAGGAGTCAAGCTAGGAACCAGTCACTGCACAGGTAACTTGCGTTTTATAGAAAACCAGACACTAAGTCTAAATTGAACAAGAGTTTGTCACTGACTTGTGTGGATTGAAATCCAAATCGTTTTTTGGAAAAGTGATTGCCTTGAGGATTTTAGTAGGACTAGCTCGGTCAATCCGAAGGTAGATAGGTAACACGGGACTCGATGGGTGCAATATACGCCCACTTGAGAAAATTACTGCCCTCATGTTTTGTCTGTTTGGTGCGGCACCGAACAGGGAAAGCTAATTCTTTAGAAACAAGTTCGATTATAATGTTGCGACTAACTAAAATACAAAACACATACGGTTTTTATTGAAAAATTGTTTATTCTCCTTCAGTTTTGGTTTTAAATCAATAATATCTGTTCTTGATTGGGTAGTGAGTACACTATCTTTTATAAATATTGATATCATCAGTCTGTGCTAGCTTCATATCTTACAACTAATATTCAATTATTGTGAATAAACTGTATACACGCTGTACTGTGATAACATACAAGGATTCGTGGTCACTATTCAAGTGAAACTTTTGGGATTTATTGTGTTGTGTTACTATTATCAGTAGTCAAACAGTAAGGACACTAGCAATCGAGTTGAGTGTATAGGCAGTAGGAAGTGACAAATCCAAAGTGAGCCTAGACAAGTCAAGGATACCTAAACTAAGTGATAGCTCTAGGAAATTCATACCAGAGAAACAAAGAAAAACAATGATTGACCCTTTTGTGGAAAGGATTGCACGAACCCGGACCGACAAAGGGAAGAAAGTTTCAGGCGGAATGGTTGAAACCAGGAGTCAAAAGTCCCGGAAAAGCTATTTTTACAAACCCGGAGGTCTCCCAATCCGGAAGGGTCCCAATTTTGTTATTGCCACAGGGGGTCCTATTTTGACAATCCGGAGCGGTCCTTTTTTGCCAATCCGGAAGGGTCCAATTTTGTCAATCCGCAGGGGTCCAATTTTGTCAATCCGAAGGGGTCCTATTTTTGCCAATCCGGAAGGGTCCTATTTTTTCCAATCCGGAAGGGTCCTATTTTTGCCAAACTTAAGTAGACAGAAGAAAGGTAATTAGTGAAAGGTATTACGTTATTAGGATTCAAGCTAGGAACCAGTCACAGCACAGGTAACTTGCGTTTTATAGAAAACCAGACACTAAGTCTAATTTGAACAAGAGTTTGTCACTGACTTGTGTGGATTGAAATCCAAATCGTTTTTTGGAAAAGTGATTGCCTTGAGGATTTTAGTAGGACTAGCTCGGTCAATCCGAAGGTAGATAGGTAACACGGGACTCGATGGGTGCAATAGACGCCCACTTGAGAAAATTACTGCCTTCATGTTTTGTCTGTTTGGTGCGGCACCGAACAGGGAAAGCTAATTTTAGAAACAAGTTCGATTATAATGTTGCGACTAACTAAAATACAAAACACATACGGTTTTTATTGAAAAATTGTTTATTCTCCTTCAGTTTTGGTTTTAAATCAATAATATCTGTTCTTGATTGGGTAGTGAGTACACTATCTTTTATAAATATTGATATCATCAGTCTGTGCTAGCTTCATATCTTACAACTAATATTCAATTATTGTGAATAAACTGTATACACGCTGTACTGTGATAACATACAAGGATTCGTGGTCACTATTCAAGTGAAACTTTTGGGATTTATTGTGTTGTGTTACTATTATCAGTAGTCAAACAGTAAGGACACTAGCAATCGAGTTGAGTGTATAGGCAGTAGGAAGTGACAAATCCAAAGTGAGCCTAGACAAGTCAAGGATACCTAAACTAAGTGATAGCTCTAGGAAATTCATACCAGAGAAACAAAGAAAAACAATGATTGACCCTTTTGTGGAAAGGATTGCACGAACCCGGACCGACAAAGGGAAGAAAGTTTCAGGCGGAATGGTTGAAACCAGGAGTCAAAAGTCCCGGAAAAGCTATTTTTACAAACCCGGAGGTCTCCCAATCCGGAAGGGTCCCAATTTTGTTATTGCCACAGGGGGTCCTATTTTGACAATCCGGAGCGGTCCTTTTTTGCCAATCCGGAAGGGTCCAATTTTGTCAATCCGGAGGGGTCCAATTTTGTCAATCCGAAGGGGTCCTATTTTTGCCAATCCGGAAGGGTCCTATTTTTTCCAATCCGGAAGGGTCCTATTTTTGCCAAACTTAAGTAGACAGAAGAAAGGTAATTAGTGAAAGGTATTACGTTATTAGGATTCAAGCTAGGAACCAGTCACAGCACAGGTAACTTGCGTTTTATAGAAAACCAGACACTAAGTCTAATTTGAACAAGAGTTTGTCACTGACTTGTGTGGATTGAAATCCAAATCGTTTTTTGGAAAAGTGATTGCCTTGAGGATTTTAGTAGGACTAGCTCGGTCAATCCGAAGGTAGATAGGTAACACGGGACTCGATGGGTGCAATAGACGCCCACTTGAGAAAATTACTGCCTTCATGTTTTGTCTGTTTGGTGCGGCACCGAACAGGGAAAGCTAATTTTAGAAACAAGTTCGATTATAATGTTGCGACTAACTAAAATACAAAACACATACGGTTTTCATTGAAAAAATTTTCATTCTCCTTCAGTTTTGGTTTTAAGTCAATAATATCTGTTCTTGATTGGGTAGTGAGTACACTATCTTTTATAAACATTGATATCATCAAAGTGTATTAGCTTTATATCTTACAACTAATAATCGAATATTGTGAATAAATTGTATACACGCTGTACTGTGATAACATACAAGGATTCGTGGTCACTATTCAAAAGAAACTTTTGGGATTTATTGTGTTGTGTTAATTTTATCAGTAGTCAAACAGTAAGGACACTAGCGATCGAATTGAGTGTATAGGCAGTAGGAAGTGACAAATCCAAAGTGAGCCTAGACAAGTCAAGGATACCTTAATTTAGTGATAGCTCTACGAAATTCATACCAGAGAAACGAAGAAAAGCAATGAGCGACGCTTTTGTGGAAAGTATCGCACGAACCCGGACCGACGCAGGGAAGAAAGTTTCAGGCGGAATGGTTGAAGCCATGAGTCAAAAGTCCTCAGAAGGACAAAAGGGAATGTTAAAAGTAGTGGTCCACCAGGAACCTGCAATGGATGAGAACCGGGACGGACACGGAACAGAAGATTGGCTAGTGAATCTACTCCGGTAGAACAAGGCCAAGATTTGCACTTCCACCGGGACTCTAAACCGAGAAGAGATGTCGGAACTGTCCGACATCTCTAGTGAAAATGTGGCGACTACAAGATCACCCACAGACAACACTATGATGCATGGCGTGACGGAGAATGTTCTTCAGAAAGAGTGAAGAACATTTTGGGAAACTTCTTTCTATTTACCATGGGAACGGTACAGGCGATGAAGCAGAAACCCAGGAAGAGGAGGAGGACGATGACGAGCAAGATGACTTCGGATCTCAAGTCACCCTCAATAGTTCGACTCAGGAGAATGATTCATACACCGATAAAGAGACTGGCTCTATGGACCGATTTGGTGTGGTCAGGACAAAAAGCAAGACCACAAACGGATCAGGCCAGTCATGCCAGTTCGCAGGAGATGCGAACTGGGAAGAACAGAAACACAGGGCCACGTAACCCACCTGCGGATCCAGAAGTGGATCATGAAGAGACGTCGAGGTAGAGAATCAAGACCCGAGTCCCGACCAGCACCAAGCTACCTAGAACCGACAGTGTGACACCGCCACTTGTGACACTATTAGTGGACAATGGGCATCAATCGAAGAAGCCTTGACCAACAGAGTGGGCAGCAAAGGAGAACAGAATGAACAGATGTCCTGAAGAATGAGTGAACTAGAAAGGGCAGTCCACGTCGAGAGAGAAAACCTGCGGAAGAGATCAACCGCAACAGACAAGAAGTTAACAGAAGCGAAAAAAGATTGAAGGGGAGAACGGCTTAACACTTGGCCAAGAACTTGTCGCGAATGACGAGGGAAGCTGAGCAAAGAGAGTTACGATTGAGAGATGACATGGAGAAGATGAGAACTCAACAAGAGCATACTGTTGAGACTCTTGACACGAAGATAACGCGATGATGGAGAGGCGAACTCAAGCTATCATGAATAGGTTGGATGGGCTACTAGGAAGAAGGAGTGGATCGAAGACTGGGGAACCAAACTCAGGAAAACCCGGCAGGGAGCCGGGAGTGAACTTCAATGAACCACACAAAAGAAGAAGGACATATGGATCCACTAGAGGAAGAGGCATTTCATCCAGCTTGCCACAAAGGATAATAGGCAACGGATCCCAAACATCAAAAGTTCGACTGGCAACAGACCGACCTCAAACGAACGACTGACGCGAGACACACATGCGACTGGGAGATGTGATTCCAGGAACTGGAGTCATGCGAATCAAGGAAGAAATCATCCCAGCGATTCGGACATGAGGGAACATCCAGAGCCTCTCTCAGAGGGCAATGATGCTCCAGCGGGGCATTCAAGGGACGCGACATCAATGGCCACAGCCTTTGAACCTCTGAACAGGTCCTTGGAAACATTCCTAATGAAGTTATCTAGAACCAATAAACGTAGTGAAAAGTCCAGAAGGGTTTTTAAGAAACCAAGATGCTATAAAGATGAATCTGAAGGCTGTATTGATACCTGGATAGAGGTAATGAAATTGCATTTTAAAGAGGAGGACTTGACAGAAAGACAAAAATGCAGTGCGCTCACCAGTAATTTGGAAGGGACAGCCCTAAACTGTGTGATGGCCAAAAAGCAATACCAGCGGGATACTACTGAGAAAATCTGTGATATCTTGTTAAATTGTTTTGGCTCAAGGGTGCAAGGACACCAAGCAATGAGTGAACCTTGCACCCTTGAGGAAGCAATGAGTGAATCCTTGTATGTTATCACAGTACAGCGTGTATACAATTTATTCACAATATTCGATTATTAGTTGTAAGATATAAAGCTAATACACTTTGATGATATCAATGTTTATAAAAGATAGTGTACTCACTACCCACCAAGCAATGAGTGAACCTTTTGATGAAATTGGCATTAGCCTCAAAATTCATGGATGGTGTGAAGAATGATGAGCTTCGAACGATGTTAGCGACACATTACACACCACTTTCAACCAATGCGCCAACACCAGAGGAATTGAGACGCAAGTCAAAAAAAAATCTTTTACTGAAACCTCCATCGAGGTCTGGATATTACAAAAACAATTATGGTAATTTTAACAATGGACCTGCAAAACAAGGTAACAACTGGTACAAACCAAGGGACGATATGGAAAAGAGACGCTCTTGTGCAACTTGCAGTTCGACGGACAATCATGTGTCAGCATGCCCAACCTACAAACAGGGCATAAAAGCAATAGGCTTAAACCTCGAGGATGAAGATGCGTCAGAGGTCAATCATGAAGGTTTCATGAGAGGAGTAATTGCTAAATTCGGCCCAAGGTGTTTCTTTTGTAACTTGGAAGGTCATTTTAAATCGGATTGTCCACAATTTTAGGATCCTGTGGCGGAAATCAAGCATCTAAGGCCTTAGGAGGCTTTATCGGGTCTGAGAAACCAAAGAAGATGAAGGCAGTAACGAAAGAGATACATGAACCGGAACCGGTGACTGCGGCAGATGACTTCAGGATCGACTAAAGGGCAGAGATGCTTTAAACAGAGTCCAGCAGGAGTTGGTGACGAAGGAGATCGAACAAAAGGTGAAGCTCAAACTAGAGAATGGGAAAATTCAGGAAAGGCTAAACGCCTTCGAGGCATCAGAAGTCGAAGAAACGAAAGCACCAAGCAGTTTGAGCATGAAACTAAACGTGATCTCTGGGCAGACGTTCGGCATGGTGCCACAAGGAAGCGGAAAACAGTCAAAAAATTACAGTTGCGGGGCATCAGGTGATCAGGAACCTAAGTGAACCCTCAGAGGTCACTATGATGCATTTAGACACATATGCAGATTATCTGAGACAGGTAGAGCCACGCACTGAGTCAAGGGCTGTGCGAGCATTGTTGACAACGGGTGGCCCTCGAACAAAGAAATTCCACGGGCGCTAGGTGGAAGTCTCTGGACCTTATCAACTGATGTTGAACGTTGGCGGGATAAGTATCTACACTAGGACCTACGTCACAAACGATAGTGACCAAATGGGGCAGTTCTTTTTGGGTCAGGAAGAACTCAAGGTCCGTAGAACTGGCCATGATGCCATGATGGAGCAAGATGCAGTACACATAGGGTACGAGGCAGATGTCACTGCTCATCTGCTAGACACCAATGGGAAGAAAATTGGAGTAACAGGACTACTGGATACAGGAGCAGTGGTAAGCATGAAGCCAATAAAGACTTGGGAAAGAATAGGCTTCACAAGAGAACGCGGACGTAATTTAAAATAAAAGGCGGTCATTAGAGGAAGCCGCCATTCCTCATGGGGAAGGCGCAAGGCGAATGACGCCTCATAAATCGGAAGCGTGCCGAGCGGAGATAGACATGTTGCTCGAATTCGACATGATAGAACCCTCGAAGTCGCCTTGGGCTTGCAGGGTAGTCATGGCCAGGAAGATGGGGGGCAGCTCAGGTTCTGTTGCGACTTTCGTTACCTGAACGCAGTGACAATAAAAGATGTGTGCCCGATACCGCGAGTTTACGAGAGCCTCTCGAAACTTGGTGACGCCAAGTTCTTCACCACACTGGACTTGGGTTCTGCCTTCTAGCTGGTCCCTCTGCTGAAAAAGGACAGAGAAAAGACTCAGATGTGAATTGGGGTTGTACCAGTGGACCAGTGGAAGAGGATGCCCTTCGGCTTGTGCAACTTTTCAAAGACTGAGGGCTCAGGCTCTGACCAGAGTGACGAAGAAATACGGAAACGTTGTGATGTGTTACGTAGATGACGTGGTCATAGCAACACCCACCTTAGAAGACCGTATTGATCGGCTCGATGAGGTCTTTGGTTGCAAGAAAAGAGCAGACTTGAAATGTAAACCATCGAAATGTGAAATACATAGGGATTCAATCAAGTATCTGGGAAGAATGGTGGACAGGCATGGCGTAAGGCCGGACCCGGAAGCAGTGGAGGCTCTGTTGACATGGAAGGCTCTCAGAACGGACACACAACTCATGACCTCCTTCCTAGGGTTTGCCAATTATTACCGTGAGCTCATAAAAGGATACGCAGACAAGGTTTACCCCATGCAAAAACTGATGCGCAACAAAGGAAAGAAGTTCGAATGGAACTAAGAAGCTCAAGCTGCCTTCGAGAACATGAAGCGGGAACTGTGCGAAGCGCCAGTGCTAGGCATGCCTACAGAGAAGGGCACGTATGTTCTTGACACAGATGCATTAGTAGTAGCCATCTCAGGAAAACTGCATCAGGAGAAAGAGTGGAATGGGAGAACAGTTCTCTGTCCCATTGCATATGGCAGTAAAGTGTTGAGTGACACTGAAAAGATATATGGTGCACCAAAGGCAGAAATGTTTGCAGTGGTCACATTCGTGGAGAAGTACCGCGCATACTTAGGGAGCGCTTCTTTTAAGTTACGCGTGGACAATAGAGCGTTATCCTGGTTGAAGACGTACTCGATGGACCAGAACTATATTGGTCGGTGGATAGTCAGATTAGACGGCTACCACATAAAAACCGAGCACAGGATGCGTAACAAACACCAAAATGCTGACAGCCTCAGCAAGACGACTGAGTTTTATGAAAGACTAGAACAGAAACAAGCCAATCAGACGGTAATTAAGGAAGCGTTCTCGTTTCTGAACAAAGAAACCTATGAGGCGCTTCCCTTGACGAGATGGTTGTACAAATCTGGACATCCGATTCCGGGACACCCCGAGTTACAGGTGGAGAAGGCAGCGGAAATAAAAATCTTATCAAAGAAGGACCCGGCGCCTTTGGATCTGTTGCTACGTTCGAACCTGTTCCAACAGGAACTCTCTCGTATGAACAAAAACAGCCTCTTTTGCTAGATTAAACCGTGCAGGTCACTCCGCAAGTGATGCGGATGCTGGGTGAATTGTTGGAGAGAGAAGTGACTGGAGATGACCCCGAGTGGGAAGCATCCATATCATCGCTAACAGTCAGTGAGAAAATAAAGATTAAACCATCAAGATGTCATCACAAGGAAAATGAAAGGGATTGTAGGACAATAGTTCAGCAACTTGTGTCCTCGATACCCCAAAACGTCTTGACAAGTACATCATAAAAACGAAAAGAAAAGGTGAAAGGGACACAAAGGAAAACCGTCACCTTCGAGGATCAGGATCAGAAAGGCGAAGAGGTTGAACAAAACCTGGGGCAAGAAAGTTTGTCCGGGGAGAAGGACGTTGATGGGAACACACGAGTTTATCAACAAGACCAGGCACAAAAAAGTTTGTCCGGGGAGTTCAGATGGATGAGCAGAGCGCATTAAGCTGATCCCGAAGAAGAAACATGCTCAGTGGCAGATTCTTCCGTTGATGACGGCTCGAGGAATTCAGGAATTGAAACTTACTCAGACAGGAACTCGAGCACAGGATCGGAACTATTAGAGCTAGCGATCCACACGTTGCTAGTGGAGACTCGAGCAAGCGGCCTGGACAGAGTGATATATCAAGACCCTGACAGTGATCGCTACCTGGTACCCAGCGAAACAGTCTTTGACAACGCAGCAGATGATCAAGAAACAATAGCGGTATCGAGACGATCAATGAGTTTGATGCCGCAGAAAGAAGTAGTCAGGACTGATCTTCAACCCTTCAGGCAAGAGACAGAATCATTGGCGAAGATTTGGTGCGTGGAGATGGTAGATGAGAAAGGCGAAGAGGTTGAACAAAACCTGGGGCAAGAAAGTTTGTCCGGGGAGAAGGACGTTGATGGGAACGCACAAGTTTATCAACAAGACCAGGCACAAAAAAGTTTGTCCGGGGAGTTCAGATGGATGAGCAGAGCGCATTAAATTGATCCCGAAGAAGAAACATGCTCAGTGGCAGATTCTTCCGTTGATGACGGCTCGAGGAATTCAAGAATTGAAACTTACTCAGACAGGAACTCGAGCACAGGACCGGAACTATTAGAGCTAGCGATCCACACGTTGCTAGTGGAGACTCGAGCAAGAGGCCTGGACAGAGTGATATATCAAGACCCTGACAGTGATCGCTACCTGGTACCCAGCGAAACAGTCTTTGACAACGCAGCAGATGATCAAGAAACAATAGCCGTATCGAGACGATCAATGAGTTTGTTGCCGCAGAAAGAAGTAGTCAGGACTGATCTTCAACCCTTCAGGCAAGAGACAGAATCATTGGCGAAGATTTGGTGCGTGGAGATGGTAGATGAAACGCATCAGCCCGACGAAATGAATAGTCAATTGAGGGTCATGAAGACGTACTTGAAGGCGAGGTACAGACTCTCGAACCTACTAAGAGCACAAAAAAATGACCGCATGACAAGTAACTTGAAAAGGTGGATCGAAAAAAGAATACCAGACAAAGGTGACCTGTAGGAAGACAGTTACCGTATTCTGAGACAGTACTTTAAGCAAAAAGAGAGGAGGTTATACCTGATCAAGGACGGGATCGTGGCTTGTAAGAGAAGAGAAGAAGACAAAGTCCAGTAAAAATATAACCCGATAGTGTTGCCGCAACTCTATCAGACAGAATTTTTATTCAAGTCGCACGATCAGATGGGTCATGAGGGAATCGACAAAGTAACCCAGAGGTTCCTGAAGCGCTTTGAGTGGCCTGGAATGAAGCAGGCATGCCAGAAGTGGGTAACAGCATTACTGTCATGCCATCAGGTCAAGGATCCAAGGAAATTGCGATTTTCCTTGCAGTCGATCGATTCATCTGAATTTAACGAGGTGGTGCAGATACACAACTAGAAAATATGTATGACAGACAGTGGCTATAATCACGTCTTGGTCATGATAGACCACTTCACGAAGTATGCAGAGGCCGTGCCATGCATAACTGCCCCAGCAGAAGAGACGTGCGATCATCTAATCAATACGTGGATAGCGACACATGGTTGTCCGTTAATGTTCCAATCGGATAACGGAACAGCTTTCGTGGGAGAACTTACGCAAGAGCTCATGAGACGCTCACAGGTGGATAAATTTCATTACACGACATACCATCCCCAGAAGAAAGGCTTTGTGGAAAGGCAAAATCGGACGTTGGTGTCTATGCTGAGGATATATTGCTCCAGGTACATGACCGATTGGGACAGATACCTTCCACAGGTAATGGGAGCTTACAACAGCACGCAAAACTCCACCACCGGAGTTAGTCCAAAAATGATGTAACAGGACAGGAGAAGTCTTTGCCCTTGACTTTCTTTTACCCAGAGTTTGAAGGGAAGAAAACATCACCACAGGTCTACGTAAGAGATGTGATTAGACGTCAACAAGAACTAAACGACTTGTGTAGACAAAAAAATCAGCAGGCACAGGCAAGGCAGAGGAAAAAGTTCGATAAAAAAGCAGCTGATGCAAAAGCTTACTCGGTAGGAGACTACGTATGGTTATTTCAAAACGTTATACCACCGAAAGGAACGAAAATGCTCCTAAAGAAGTGGAGGGGACCCTTCATGATTACAGAAGTGCACCAGGAGGGGCATTTTTATAGACTGAGTACCGGCCGAGCAGCTCACTACGAAAATATTAAGCCACACAACCCATCCTCGGAAGACTGGTGTATAATTGCAGACATTGAAGAGGGGATTATCTGATGATGAACCCTGTCTGTGAGGTCAATGAGAAGAGCTCCAGGGGAAAATAATGATGGAAATGAGGTCTTAGAGGAAGAATCAAGTCCACCACTGGATCTGGATCCCAATGAGGTGATTGAAGCGGATGAAGAAACCTTACCCTACGCAGAAGAGGGTTGGCAAGATCCCGAACAGATGGAGGTCCCCAAGAATTTGGAACCAAATCTTCCGTTTACGATACAGACTCGACAGAGTGACAGGACAAGACTCACAAAGAAATACAATCCTTACGGAGATAACTTCGTAGTGGACAGAAAAGATCTGAAGAAGATAGTGGAAGAATTGGTGGGTCTAGAAGAAATAACCCTGTCGCAAGACATCGATGTAGTCGACGATCACGACGAGGAGTGGATCGATGACCGATCTATGCCATAAATAGAATTCGACGACGAGCAACAGCAATCTTACGAACCAAACTTGACGAATCTGCGTGTCTTGAAATGGCTAAACCAAATGACGTCGGACCCAAAAGAGATCAGTGTCACGATTCAAGATGTAGACCATGGGAGCATGAAATACATAAAAACTGAAAGAAATGATCCTTCCTGGGCTGCCCAGGAATGACAATTACTCATTCCTGCATCCAACCTCGATTTAAAATCCGGTATGCGATCGACGGGGACGTCGATGGATATTTTTGTCCGAGGAGTGGGGGTAGGACTTACCCACACTGAAAAATTATTTTAAAAAAAATTATGAATAGCAAGAAAGACAGGTGATCTAGAAGCAGAAAAAGGCGAGGACCCTAAGAAACCGGACATAGGGAGAGTAGTTTAGTCATATGTTAACTTGCCGAACGAATACTCAAGTAGCATAATTTTGACAGATAACGATTTTATACTTACAAATAGACCATGTGCGATAGCAATCACAGCGGATATGAGTTTTAGGACAGAGTTAGCAAAAGATTTTAAAAGAGATTATAAAAACATAGAACTTCTTTGGAAGCAAAGCCCAGGACTAGGAGGCGTAGCAGCCTTGCCTCCAGTGGCGTCGCAGATACTACTTATGCTTCTTGGTGACGAGAAGGACGGAGAAGCGGCATGTGGACCCGGAAAACTTGGTTTTGTCCTTGATGAGACTGAGAGACTTCCTTGTCGAAAGGGAGGTAAAAGAACTCTCGCTTCCAGTATACGACCCAAACCGAGGACGATTGCATCCACGGGAGCTGTATGCAATGATACACGTAACGTTTTCTGATACTAACGTACAAGTATACTTACATAAGAAAAATTATTTGAGTATAGGCTGAGTTTAGGTTGCATGCAGGAAGGTGTCATACTAAGTGTGTTGTGTATGATAAGTGTGTTGTGTGTGTTATGTATGTTGTGTTATGTAATTGAGACCCTGGGTAAGAAGGGATTAGTGACCATCATGAATAATCGAATGACGATCTTAGGAATAGTTCCAAAGTTTGGACTGTCCAATCTTAGGTCGAATTCCAAATTTTCAGAAATATATTTAAATCAAAATCTTTTATCTGACTGTTTTAAATAAATTTTAATAAAAAATTAGAGTGACGCTAATAAATGTGATATTTCTAGATCCTGATTGATCATTTAATCATTCATCAGATTTCAATTGACACAGTGAATTGATGGACCTAGTGGAGGCATATGTAGGACCGATGATAGATGCGATCTATCGTCGGCTGATGGATCGATAGACTTCGCTCTGGAGGATCCAGAAGTAGTCATGTTGCTGGTCGCCTTGATAAACATCTTAGGGCATGATAACCGTGGGGACCGCCCCACGGAAGTCTTATTGATGGCCGCATATGAAGAAAGAGGAGTGCTAGACCACCCAAACATGAGAGAAATGAGGTGGAGAAACGGTGCTCTCTCAGGAAGTGACATGGCGAACGAGCCTGGATTGGGAAATTCCAGGACCTACCAATCAGGTGAGATGCCTCTACTAACCAAGCCTAGGCCTGGTCTGAGAAGAATGCATCAGGAGATGAACGATGCAAGACCTCAACGGACCGATAGAAGAACTGGAGAAGACCAGAAGAGAGCTAGATCAAGTGACGAAGACTATGCTCAGTGTAGAAGAAGACAGGGATTTGTGGAAGGAAACTATTTGAAGGTTGCTCCAAGAAGCAGGGTCAGGCAATAGAACGCTTGAGGCAAAAATATAGAGAGCGATCGGAACGGCTGGCGTTGACGACGGCAGTAGGAGAAGTGATACCTACAAGGAATGTTCCTCGTGGGCAGTCCCCGATGGAGCTCCTGACCCCTCGCGAACTAAGTCAGACGACCCCCGACTACGACAGGAAGAGTAACAATCCCGGACCCAAGTGATACCCTAGGTGACCCAGTCGTGGAGCAGACAGTGAGCAAGTTGATAAAAACAGCTGCAACTAATAGGAATGCACCAGGTTCCGGGGTGAGTGCACCATATGGAAGAACAGACGATACGGGCAGAGTGGAACTTTCCCGAGAAACGACAAGCAAAACGGGAATTGACAGTGTCACGTTACCAGCAAAAACACCTAGAGCCCCTGAGAGGAAGATAAGGGAAGAAAATGCCAATGAAGAGAGTGTTTGACGTGCAGAAGAACAACCAGGTGAAGAATAACTTCACAGGAGTTCCGGATGCTGATCCACGAGCCTGCTTTAATCGATCGACTTGGATTCCGACGATAAACATGCAACAACCGCCGCTCGGGACATCTCATTTGATACTGGGTAACAGTTTGGTGCGAAGTCTCCAAAACCTGAGAACAACTTGGACACCACGGTGATGGCCTTTGGAGGTGCAATGATAGCCCAGCTTTTTCGAATGGTGGAGCTAATGAACCCAGGGAGGATCCCTATCATAATGATCCTAATACAGACGAACAATGTATCTAGAGGCTCAGATGAGGAAGAGGCACCTTGGGGAACGATGATGGTGTGCCTATTCACAACTCTCTGCAGAAATTCACTGACCGTTCGCACCGTACTAATGAGCATGAAAACGTTGACATCGACAGGATGGAGATGATGATTTTTATCTACTGAACAAAAACAATAGTAATATAGTAAATAAATAAAAGCCCTGTTTTTAAGAGAGACCTCGTGGTCTGGGGTTACTGAGACCCAGCCATGAGCTCACTGTTTTTGCATATAATTCAGTTATTTAGAGCGTTCTGATCGAAGCCGGAAACGGTAAGGTTTTTTGTCGACCCGATGTTAGAAAGACCACCAAAAGAGCTGGCTTCGGCAGAGACGGTGAAAAACATGTAGAGCTGTGTTTAGACGGTAGATAGTCGTTTTAGAACCTAGCTTTATTTTACGTTGATATGTACTTCCGGGCGAATGTTACACTGTTGTTCTAGTTGGTATCATATCAGTTGAGTAAACATTTCTCTTAGCGACTCTAAGAAAACCAAATGGTTTTTATGTCCTTTATGCGTTGATGTAAAATCTGTTAAAAAAGCAACAATAGGTAATGATTTAGTGCTAGACAATTATGTTAATACAGCCACCTCAAAGGTCCCAGTACTCAAGAGAGTACCAAAAGACTCGCGTGTTCCCTTGGCGGACAAAATAAATGACATCTTCCACAAGGTAGTAAATATTACAAAATGACCAGTTTTTTAACATTGTTCTTGTTTTTCTTTGGAGCAACCGAAGAAAAAAAAACGCAAACAGACCACAAGCCTGAGCTCTTTGATCCAAAAAAATTCGAGCAATTGACGTGTCTTTTCCATAACCCCATCCCCAAGTTTCAAGCCCGCCTCTGAGTAACCTCGAGCAGAGAATAAAGCTAATAAGTAGTGGCTCGATGAAGAAAATATGAAGAGAGGGATAAGGCTTGCTGCTTCGGTTGATAAAATTGCTCCTTAACGTTGTTCTTGTTAAACTGATAATTATCAAAAATTGTTGTCAAAGCACCCTCAGCGAGCCAGTTTGCAGCTCAAAATCCAGAAAAATCAGAGGTTTTTTCGTAACCGAACTCATCCTATACAAATCGATAATGTCCTTTCCGAACGGATCAGCAGCAGATCCTGATTAAGTAATTCCTCAAATATTTAAAGATCTTGTTAGTAAGTCGAATGGCAGTGCAGGACTTAAATTTCTGAAATCGCTTGCTAAGCTGATAACCTCATTGGAGATGGCAAAATACCCGAAACCCTGTAACCTTTCTTTTTTGGCGCAAAATTTATCGCCCTCATAAAGATAGACGGAGGGTTGAGACCAATTTGTTGTCAAAAGCACCCTCAGCGAGCCAGTTTGCAGCTCAAAAACCAGAAAATTCAGGTAGTTTTTTCGTAACCAAACTCATCCTATACAAATCGATAATGTCCTTTCCGAACGGATCAGCAGCAGATCCTGATAAATGAATTCCTCAAATATTTAAAGATCTTGTTAGTAAGTCGAATGGCAGTGCAGGACTTAAATTTCTGAAATCGCTTACTAAGCTGATAACCTCATTGGAGATGGCAAAATACCCGAAACCCTATAACCTTTCTTTTTTGGCGCAAAGTTTATCGCCTTCATAAAGATAGACGGAGGGTTGAGACCAATTTGTTGTCAAAAGCACCCTCAGCGAGCCAGTTTGCAGCTCAAAATCCAGAAAATTCAGGTAGTTTTTTCGTAACCAAATTCATCCTATACAAATCGATAATGTCCTTTCCGAACGGATCAGCAGCAGATCCTGATAAAGTAATTCCTCAAATATTTAAAGATTTTGTTAGTAAGTCAAATGGCAGTGCAGGACTTAATTTTCTGAAATCGCTTACTAAGCTGATAACCTCATTGGAGATAGCGAAATACCCGAAACCCTGTAACCTTTCTTTTTTGGCGCAAAGTTTATCGCCCTCATAAGGATAGACCATAGGCAACAAGCTGAAACGTATCCCGCCTGAATGCGCTGGAAGCAAGGCCCTCTCCGAGCGAAAAATTTTTTTCGGACACGTACAGGTAGGATGCGGTTCCATCCTACCAATTGAGACCAATTGCCATAGGCAACACGCTGAAACGTATCCCGTCTGAATGCGCTGGAAGCAAGGCCCTCTCCGAGCAAAAAAATTTTTTCGGACACGTACAGGTAGGATTCGGTACCAAACTCGGAGCAGAAATAGCTGCACACTCATTTCGAAACCTGATTGAACGCGACGACAATCCAAAATGCGCTGTTCTTTTAACAATAGATTTTAAGATTGACTTTAACTCTCTAAATAGAGAAACAAGGCTAAATCATGTTTTTATCAAATCGCCACAAATTGTATTATTACACCCATTGCGCGTATAGTAAACCTAGTTACCTTTTTTACGGAAAGCTCTGTCATAATGTCAGAAGATGGAACTCAGCAAGGTGATCCTGAAGCCCCACCTTTTTTTGCGGAAACAATTCAGACACTAGTCAAACAGTTGGAGTCGAAAATTAACATCTGGTATTTAGATGATGTAAATTTTGCCGACGACTATAAAGTAGTACTCCGGGACCTTAAAAACATTATGAAATCGGAACAAAGTTACAGCCCGAGGTTGAACACTGAGAAGTGCGAACTTTGTTTTTTGGGATCGATTACGAGTACACAGTATAATTCAATTTTAAGACAATTTCGAAAAAATTCGCCCCAAATTAAAAATAAAAACAAAAGAAGAACTCCTCATTTTAGGATCTTTATTCGGCGGACTTTGCCGAAAAAAATTGCTCAACGAAAAAATTAAGGAGCTTGAAAAAAACTCGGATGTCATCGACAAACTAAACGCCCATTATGGTTTTAACCTCCTGAAAATTTGCTTTAGCATGCCAAAACTCCTATATTTTTTGCGTACGAGCCCTCGCTTTTTGCAAAATGATTTTTGGAATGCTACGACAAATTACTAAGAAATTCGTTATGCAAGGTCACTAATGTGAAAATTGATGAAAACCAGTTTTTACAAGCAGTTCTCCCGGCAGCCGAGGGTGGCTTGGGCGTTTCTTCCGCTCGTCTACCAGCCTTACCCGCTTTTTTAGCCTAGTCAGTAGGAGCAAAAAATGACTTAGGCGAAATCTTTGGTTTGGAGCATGTGGATGGAACCTATGATGATGCGCTTAAACGATGATTTGAATTTGGAGGAAAAAAATGGTCCCGGAAAAGGAAATCAAAAAAACATTGGACAGAGCTAATTTTTGACAGCGAAACTCCAAACTTGATTGTACGACTCGAACCAACGGTTGTTAAAAAATTCAACGCGTTCCCCTATAGATTTGGCTCCCAATGGTTGAACGTATCCGTACAAAAGTTTAAAGATAAAACTGTCAAAACAACACTTCCTGTCAACACAAGAATTGCAATAGGACTTCGCTTAGGCTCAAAAATATGCAAACGGCATAAATGCGTGTGCGGAAAAGACGTTACCGAAGATTGTTGGCATGGTCTCTCTTGCCTCAAAAGTGCAGAGTGATTCTTTAAGCATTCAAACTTGAATGCCTTTTTAGAGCAGAGTTTATCTTCTACTCACATTCCGTCTGTTTTAGAACCACGACACTTCTACAGGAGCGATCAGAAGCGACCAGATGGTGTGACGCTCGTTCCATGATGTGTTGGTAAGCAGCTCCTGTGGGATGTAAGGGTGGTAGACTCCTTAGCTCCTGGTAGGATTAGTGCCGGGTCTGTTTGTATTCCTGGTATGGCTGCCGTTGAAGCGGAAGAGCGAAAAAAATAGAAAAAATTTACTAGATGATGGTTATCCTTTTCAACCGCTAGCTTTTGAGATTCAGGGCGCGGCCGGCCCCAGCTCAGAAATCTTTTCGAGCAAATTTTATAAGAATCTACGCATACGCACTGAGGAACCCAGAGCAGGCAGCTTTTTAAAACAGAGAATCTCCCTGGCAATACAGATTGCGAACGCCGCTTGCGTACTCGGAACAATAAGTGACGAAATAACTTTCGACGAAATTTTTTGTTTGTAACACTTGTATGTTATATTTTCTCGTGTCGAGTTGCGTGTTCTTATTGAAGAAAAGTAACCTGTATCAATTTTAATTATAAGGACATCAACACTGGTCATCTTTTTTTTTCTTTATCACTTCTATATCTAGAAAATTCCACGGATTTTGACTGGAATACGTGACGAAGGGCCTCCTGACTGTAACCCTGGTTACTATGATACTTTTGACCTTCTGATTACCAGATAAAAAAAGATGGTTAAACGTAAATATCAATAACCAACTACTTGCAAATATGCAACTAGCTGTTGGATTGACTACGGCCAAGAAAATATGACAATCAACCAGAACGGCGCCAAATTGCATGGCAACTTCGAATTTTTATTGGTAACAGCCAAGTGAGAGAAATGGCAGTTTCGACAGATTAACAGTATTAATCATGCAATTTGACGAATTGGGAGAGGTTAATTTGTAGTGGCGAAGTAATTTTTTAACAATCGTTTGAAATTAAAGACACGTCACGACCTTGAAATTTTGCAAACACTGAAAACGCAAAATGGGAAGAGACCAATTTTTGCTAGAAAACAGCAATATTGATTATCGATAGTGAAAATAAACGTAAAAATTATATTGAAATTACGATCGAGACTGTCCGAATTATAACGATTGTAGCTGTACAATCGTTACCGAGCAGTTCCAGAGACTTCGGTTGGGTATCCGGAGAATTATACAACCCTTCCAGAAGGACCACGAGACCGCTCTTTGTGCGGATTCTCGAATCCGGACGAAGAGCGGCCTCGTGGTCCTTCTGGAAGGGTTGTAAAATCCTCCCAATACCCAACCGAATTCCCTGAAATCGCTCTAACAAGCTAGTTGGCTGCACGTGTTTAATTTTGCTTTTTTGCATTTTCTGTGTTCTGGATTTAATTTTTTTGCTGACTTTTCCTGATTGCATATGAAAAATTGAAGTAATCCAAGATGGTTGTCAATTGTCAATTTGGCATATATCAGTTTAACTACCTGGATATTTCTAACTTCCTCTCTTTGAGTCAGGTTGCCCATTAGTGCTGTTTTGAAATCAATTTCTTGGTTAGCTTCAGGATTTGACTCAATCAGAACTTCATTTTCTTTTGGTACTGATTTGTGTTGTGAGTCTTGAAACTGTTCCTCTGACGATGTTTTCTTCGAAGGCACTGAGCCCGATTCGTTTAGCTTTATCCATATGTAACATTCGCGTGGGAGTATATACCGAGGGAAAACAAAGCTAGGTTCTGAAATGGCTGGCTAGCGTCTAAAAACAGCTTCACATTCTTTCACGTTTTTTTTCACTATCGAGAATCATCATTGCTGATTTCTAGTAAAAATTGGTTCCTTCCGATTTTTGCGGTTTCAGTGTCTCGGGAAAAAACTGAAACTTTATTTTTAACAATTGTTAGCTTCCGGATTTGTCCCGAATTGAATCAAATAACCTCAAAGTTTGTTTATGGACAATGAAAAGCTAGGAATTGTGGAAATGGTTGATCCATCTTCGATGGATATGATAATTTTTATCTACTGAACAAAAACAATCGTAATACAGTAAATAAGTGATAGCCCTGCTTTTAGGAGCGACTTCATGGTCTGGGGATACTGAGACCCAGCCATGAGCTCACTATTTTTGCAAGTAACTAAAGTAATTTATGCGATCTGGTCGATAGCCCAAAATTGTAATGACTTTGTCGACCCGATGTTAAGGAACCACAGATAGAACTGGCTTTGTTAGAGAAGGTTAAAAGCATGTGAAGCTGTTTTTAGACGCTAGCCAGCCGTTTCAGAACCTAGCTTTGTTTTTCCTCGGTATGTACTTCCACGCGAATGTTACATCTGGATAAAGCTAAACGAATGGGGCTCAGTGCCTTCGAAGAAAACATCGTCAGAGGAACAGTTTCGATTCTCACAACACAAATCAATCCCAATAGAAAATGAAGTTCTGATTGACTCAAATTCTGAAGCTAACCAAGAAATTGATTTCAAATCAGCACTAATGGGCAACCTGACTCAAATAGAGGAAGTTAGAAATATCCAGGTAGTTAAACTGATATATGCCAAATTGACAATTGACAACCATCTTTGATTACTTCATTTTTCATATGCAATCAGGAAAAGTCAGTGAAAAATTTAAATCCAGAACACAGAAAACGCAAAAATGCAAAATTGAATTATCAAACACGAGCAGCCAATTAATTTATAATCAAATCAACGTTGAAAGCAAGAAAGAGCTCAAACACACCGTATAAAGTAAAACGACCACAACTTTGCTTTACCCAGTGACCGAGTTGGAAGCACAGTTTTGTCTTTTGCGCCAATCAAGGAACACTCGTTTTTCAGTTGATTATGATAAAAAATATTTAAAATATCATTTTAACATTCCGATCATCATAGTTTAATTTTGGTAAAAGGACGTTAATTTTACGTTTGGTTTATATATTATTTTCCGCCTTTTTTAGTATCGGAACGAACTACTATCAAGCGTTTGTAGCCTTTAATAGCTAATTTTATGTCATTATTTTTATTTGAAATTGTATTTACCACATCCTTGTACTTTTCGCTTCGTTCCTTTTAAGTTTAGGTCTCGCTACCAAAGTAGGTCTAAACGACGATCGGATTCGACAACTACTACAACTGCAACGACAACAACGATCAGCTACGACAAGCTAGCCATGCCAAACTAAACCACTCTCAACCAGAGAAAATTTTTCATCGCCCAATAAGAGAGCTTCATCAGGCGAGTACGAAAAGCCATCAATGACTTCAATATGAACAAGAACATAGCGGACTCATAGACCGAGATAAAGAAAACTCTCGGCAAATTGGAAGACGCCAATATCTACCTTGTAGACCACCCGACTGAACACGCCACCGCGGAGGATCTCATCAACCGCTTGACTGATCAACAAGATGAATACGACGATATCATGTAAAAATTTAGACAGATCCTACCAGAAAAAAACAGCAGAGACAACTTCATTACAGCAGAATATTGATGCAAGTCCCCGACACCGCTGATTCAGCGCGAAATCAACCAATACTAGACCAGGATTCTAGCCAGACGTCAATAAAGTCCAGCAGCAGCCATCAGCCCAGATCATCAGCACAGCAAACAGTAGACACAAGTCCCCCGGGCAGGTTTCGAAATCAAAACAACGTTAAATCGGCCGCCCCCAGCAGCCAGAACACGACACCATTAACGCACGCCTCTGCTACAACCTAGTTACAGAACAGCAGTTCATTCCAGTAGCAGATTCTCAGACTTCAAGTTAAAGATCAAATCACATTATGACACCGCAATACATACCTGAATGTATATGCTTTTCTCGATACAGGAAGCACAAAAAGCTAAACATCGCAACGGACAGCAGCATATCTTCAACTGGATAAAAATCACCATCAGGAACATTTTCTCATAGGATATTTCGTCAACTCGCAAACGATAGACGCTAAGAAGTTGATATTACAGTTCATTCATTTGGAGATAACACTTTAGCACTTGAAGTCAATAACCTGAATACAACGGAGCCCGAAAAAATGAACAACATCTGCAGCCAAAACGACCACTTTGATGATAAATGATCTTAGACTTCAACAACAACGACCTCGCCCTTGTGATTGAAACAGACATGATCAGCCTCAAGACCATCTTCGAAGGAAAATAAAACGATCCTCGAGCAGTCCTTACAAACCTAGGAAGAACAGTAGCAAGACCGAACAATGACATTGCATAATTCTCAAGCCATCAAGCAACAGCGACCCCAATACAGATATCAATTGACGACAGACAAATCTCGGAGCCTCTTGCTTCCTTGTGGGGAATGGAAACCTACGCGACATCGCCTGAAATAACGATGTAACCGGACGAAAGACACGCTCTGCAAACACGGAAAACCATATCATTATACGACAATCGTTACAAACTCGGACTTCTGTTTCAAACTCGGAAATTTGCATCTTGCCAACAATTACAAAGCAGCAATTTCCGAAAACAACCGGATGAAATTACAATTTAGCAAGATTTCGGAAAAGCTCGCGCTCTACCAGGATACAATTGTCAAAAACCCAAGCAAGCACTACATAAGAAAAGTAAAGCAAAACTAGATACTTTCGACAGGGTGAATTTTTCCTGAAGATGGCGTAATCAACCCAAACAAGCCAGTATTTCCAATGCCAAATCCAAATTTGAAGGAGTTTGCCATGACATGCTTTTCACTGAGCTTGTCTTGCTCTGCAACCTACTAGGAGTAATTACCCATTTTCGCGAAGGAAAGCACCTTATCAATGCCGAAAATGAAGGAATATACATTCAAGTTCCTGTGAAACCCAAAGACAGTAAACCCAAACACAGTATAGCAGACGACAATAATGAAAACTATTCCCACATCCGAAAAATTGTCTACGAGAACTTCTACATCGACGACTTCTTCGAAGCCACCGACGACATAGACACCGCAGTGAAAACAATAGAAGACATTCGACACGTACTACAGCGAAGGAAGCTTCAACTTGACGAAGTGGATAACTACGGATCATAGAATTCTGCAAACAATACCAGAAGAACATAGATCAATCACAGTAGACGATATCAAGGACCCCAAACTATTTGAGCGAAATCTGGGAACACGATGAAGAGTAAGTAAAGATACACTCAGCTTCATTACTGACAAACTACAGGAATTCGCCCTGAAAAAATCGACACAACGGAACCTACTTCGTGCAGCCTTTTCAGTCTTCGACCCAACTGGAATAGCAGCACCTGTTGCTGTTCGACTTCAAATAATACAGCAAGCATTTAGGATAAAGTTTTTGAAGTGGGACAAAAAATTACCCAAGACTTGATACCCGAGACTTGATACCCGAGCGTTGTGAGCTTTTTGACAAAAGAAACGACTGGAAATACCTCGACACTACTCTGGATACATCTACGACAACATCGCTCTTCATGTTTTTTCAGATGCCTCCTACAGTGCCCTAGCAGCAGTGGCGTATTATAGGTCAGCAACAGTGCCACTCGGCAAATGAGCACCGAAAGCTCGAGTGGTTCCCCTAAAACAGCACAAAAAAAACTAAATTGGAACTACAACAGCAGTGTGGTGCTCGTCTCGCAAAGTTTTTTCAAAAAGAACGAAAGATCGACATCAGCTCTATACTAATGTGGACCGACAGCACAACAGCGCTTCGGCGGGTACAGGGATTTGCTAAACGACAACAAAATTTTGTGGCTCACAGAGTTGCAGAAATTTTGGAAAGCACGAAAGCGAGTCAATGGAAACATTGCCCACTATCCCTAAACCCAGCAGCCGACGGAACCCGTGGAATATCCCCATCGGAATTCAATAACAAATTAAGATGGTTAACTAGACCAAAATTTATATGTGAACCACAATGAATCTGACCAAAACTACAATTAAGCGACGCCACTACGGATACTTCGCTTCTGAACAGTCGAATTGGACTCATGGATGAAATAGAAACAACTACTCTAGTGCTAGCTTTTCAAGCTTCCACCGAAACGACAGCCCAAATTTATATCGAAGACGTCAGATTCTCAAATGGACCAGTTTTCTCCGAACAATCGCATTTTCAGGATTTTTAGAGATAAAGAACTACAGTCACTCAACAAAAACCCGACCACCGAACTGACAAGCAGCAACATAACTGCCGCAAAGAATTTTTCATTCAAACAGACACAACGAGACAGCTTCAAACAAGAGATCAACGCATTGATACAAAATCAACACCACTAGCAGACTTCAACACCTGTCACCCAACAATACTGCCACAACACGGATGGACAAGGAAGACTACGCCTATCAAAATAGGAAAAAATGTTCGGATTCTTCATGATATGACGCAACGAGGAATTGATCAATTGGACGGATCACAGCAAACAATTCAACAGATGATGAACAGACCCGCGTTTACACCGTCAAAACAATAGACAAACTTCTGTCAATACCAGCCATTATACTAGCGCCTGTTAGTCCGGACTATTGCAATGAACCAGCAAACGAAGTTTCACGACAATGAGAGCCTCATCATAAACCAGCCTTGCCGACGACAGCCATAGCCGATAACTTCAACCGACACTTTCACGACCACTAAGCCAGCTTTTTTCGTTTTATGCATAGGAACCACCTCTTAGTTTGTTTTGCAACTGCTAAATGAGGGAGTGTTATATCCCAATTTGACAATTGCCAACCACCTTAGACGACTTCAAATTTTCACCTGCAATCAGGAAAACTCGAGAAAAGAAATTGAAAACCAGAAGACAGCAAATACAAAAATGGAAAAATGTAAAACTGAAATATAAAACACCTGCAACCAACTAACTAATAATCAAACAAACGTTAAAAGCAAGAAAAAGCTCAAATACACCTTGTAACTAGAAATAATAACATGTTCGTTTTCTGCATGAATTAAATTCTCCATTCACAAAAAACGTTTGGCAACTAGTGATAAAATGGAAAACAACTACAGAACTCGAGCTTCTGAAATACGCAAGCAATTACTATTTAAAATGAGGGGAAAAGTCACGATTTCAAAAACATGTACAACCAACAGATAAAATAGAAAACTTCAAATTTCTGCCGTTTGTTTACAATGACCTAGCTTTTGTGAAAGTTCTGAAATTACCGAAAAGTATTAATCACAGCATATACATATCACGAGAAAGCTGCATAATCAATAATTCTGGTGAAAAAACTTACACCGGGCGAGTTATAATGGGATTGACTACCCAAAAAAAACCTCTGAAAATTTTTTTTACAGGACTGATCAAACAGTTTGCGAATGCAATACTTCAAAAAGTCGAAGAGTGTGATAACTTCTTTTCATAGTCCATGTTTACATGAACGTTCAAGTTGTATATCACTTGGAAAACAAGACAAAAGTATTCATGTGACCTTAGTGTTTCTTTAGAAAAGACAAAAACTATTTTTTCAGAGTTCAGGCAGATGTTTCGGAGATGATTCAAATGAAGCTAAACCCCTTAAAAAGCATGTCGAGTAAATTTTTTGCATTTCAGTGAAGATTTTTAGCTCCCACAGGTTATTGAAATCAATATAGCGATACGGTAGAAACAACTTCTGCGGAAATACCAATCTCATAATCAGTAACTAGTAACAATGAGGACATATCGCAGTGGGACACGGTAGTTTCTGAAAACACGAGTCGGTTTTGCAATCCACGGTCCTTTTGATATAAATTATGGAACCAAAAGATTGTTTTGACAGTTGAAACAACAAGCAAAAGATCTCAAAAATTGCAGTTTCGTGGCTCAGCTTGCATTTTTGTGCAATATTTGGCTAAGTCATTCAGTTCGACAAAAACTAAACATTGCAGACCAATTAGGTTGTAGACGTCCATGATGACCCCAACTTTTCCAAATTAATTCAAAAAATCTGATGAAAAAAGGCAAATAGCCCAGCTCTTTTAAAAACCCAGAGAAAAATTTCGGCATTCATTCTCAAATCTGATTTTAGTTCTTTGAAATATTTGTTGCTGAATTTTTTCGTCTGGTGGGAGGTTTTTTTTGTTGCTGAATTTTTTTTTCTTTTTTGGTGAGCAATTTGAAGCCTCCAGTCATTGTAACAAACGATGGACATTAAATTTTACAACGAAAGATTCAAGTACAATCTTCAATAATTTGTTTCTTCTTCTGAACATATATCTCTTTTAGGAACTTTGTTCCTTTTTTTTATTTATGCGTCGGTTAAAAAACGTGATTTGAGTACGACCACTATTGTGAAATATGTGGTATTTATTCGTTGAGGCTCAACCGGAAAAAAAATTTTGGTTTCGGTGACCTTTCTTAGTAAAATCTATATTAGAATCAAAATTTCGGCTTCCTGGTGCAAAATTTAGAAGCAAGCTTTCTACATCCTCAAGTGTTGAGGTTGTGGAAATTTTTTTCCTGGTTCGGTCGTTACTTGAAATGTTAAACTCTGAACTACCTAGAGAACAAAACAAAAAACATAACATCGACTGGTGTTTCTTCAGACTTTCCATGATTACACTAATTTTTCAAAACTGAATAAAAAAAATTTAAAAAATCTAGAGAAACTACCCGCGTTTTTTTTCTTTTCTGCCTTGAAAAAAAAGGAAAAAGCTCATACTGGAGAATAAAAAATTGTTGAATGATTGATCATTAATAACTATTTAGAAAAAATTGCGCAAATACGACATTTGTTCTCACTAAGTGCCTTTTTTGTAGTCCTGTAAATTACTTTCAATTGTCAAAAATAGGTTGAATTATGCAGAAAAGCACCGTTTTAAATCTCACAGAGAGGCAAAATTTTCAATTTTCACAGCTTACACCATTTCTTTCTTGAAAAAAATGGAAAAAATTCAAACTGGAGTAAATGGAATTGTTGAAAGATAGATCATTGATTACTTCTTAGAAACATTGGACCAATCACCACATTTGTTTTCACTAATTGTATTTTTTTGAGTCCTGCAAAATTACTTTTGATTCTGAAAAAAAAATTGAATTTTACAGATAAGCACTATTTTTAATCTCATAAAAAAAAAGGAAACATTTTCAACTTATACAGTTTACACCATTGTTTGATTGAAAAATATGATCTTCTTTTTGATGTGTCGTTCCGGCTGCAAACATTGCTGGTGGACTAATGATTTTTTCGTCAGCTAATCTTGATACAATTAACAAATCTCCTAACGGATTTCAAATAGTCAGGTCCACTTCAGTAGACTGCCTATTTTTCAATAATTATCTGAATCCGAAGAGCTATGCTGTGTCTTTTAAAGATTTGACCCTGAGTCTCAAAATTTAACGTTGTGGGTTCAAAATTTTTGGACTGAAGATTTCAATGCTCTCCCATACGATGAAAGCAACAGCTCAACATTAACGAGTCTAAAAGACACTAAAGATAGGAGATTCAAACCGCTGAAGCATCTAATCTTCGATAATTCTCAATTCTCAGATTGTGCAAAGGAGAAGGAACAATAAGATTGTACTCATATAGACCAGAAACTATTTTTTCTGAATTTTTGAAGTGAATTTGATTATTTTTCCTACTGTCAGACTCTGCAATACGGCCACCTTTATTACGTGTTTTCAAAGAACTACAGTTTTTAAGAAAAACTGGACCTTGCTACTGGGTTTGGAACAAAAAAGTATAGCTGATAACGCGTGGCTTATCAAAGAAAATTGGCCAATCTTTTTGTTGTTGGTTCCTTCCAACGCGTACGAGAAATTCAAATTTGATTTTTGAGATTCGCTGAAACACAATCCAGACAAAAAAAATAAAATCAAAACCCATGAATTTTTGATGTTAAAGCATCACAAAGAAGGTAATAGTATTCAATCAATTTAAGAAACGTTTCCAAGGCTGACGAAAATGAAAAACATTAATTTGATGTGATGAAATTGCTGAACCCTGAAAAGAAAAAAAAATATTTGATTTCTCAAACAGCAAAGAAAACTCTTCAGTACAGTTTTGAGGGAGTTCTAAGAAATTTGAACCAATTGATTTCAAAAACTAATCTAAATTAACGAAAAGAATACAAACGACCTCACGAAAGGACGTCTTCGTGAATTTAGGAATTTTCACACTAATTTGTTTTAAAACCAACCAGTGTCTGTTTCAGATGGCATATTTACTTGATCGCTGGAAAAAAATAGGAAAGAAGGGAGGAAAAATGACTAATGGCAATTCACTGGGCTAGAAGATTCAAATGCGACTAAAATGCTCAACTTGAAAACTTCTCCAGGACCAGATGGACTTACATCTGGCTTAAGCAGAAAATTTATTGAATAATATACTAGTTTTTTAGCAAACGTTTTCAATTTTACACTTCCACGTGTCATTTTCCTGCTAATTTTTCTCAGGTAAAAAATTGTTGCCAAAAACCAAAAAAGGCATTTATAATGCAAAACTATAGACCCACGGTGCTAAAATGGTTTCATTTGTGATATGCGAACGGTTAGAAAAAAATTCGGGCGATCTAATCAAAAATTGCCAATAAACTTTTTTAACTGCTTTTTTACAAAAACTGAAAAAATCAAAAAATCCTGAAATTTTAGCAAACAAAAAGTAGTCTGTAATAGAATTAGATTTTACAAAATATGACAGAGTCGACAGATCTGTGTTTTGATCTTCGGAAAAATTCAAGCATTCTTTTTTCGAGTGTCCTACTTTGCATTTTACCATAAATATTCTGAAGATATAAGACTGTGAATGTTTTTAATGGTTTCTAACGGAAAGGAACTCCATCATCTAAGAAAAGTATTAAAACACGCTCTAACTGGTACCTCGATTGTTTGAAAATATATAGAGCTCGTTGTTGCTTTTATGCATTTATGTTTTTTGCAAAAATTTGAACCTGGACGCAGCCCAATAACCGTTCTAAGCCACTAGTTTGTCATTTTCAATTTAGAATATTACATGGATTGAGCTTCAACCCTGGTGGCTCAATTTAACCCTGGTAAGCTTTCTAGCTTCAAGCAGGTACCAGCTTCAATTTTTTGAGAAATTTAGTTGTCACAAACAGGCTCATTCCATTTTTTTGGACTGCGTTTTCGGGGCTTCTTCTGTTTTGGTGAAAAATCCAAAAAAATCAATATATGTTCCATCCTGGTTCTACAAACCAAAGTGTTTTTGCTTACGATAGCTTTTGATCCTACTGTTGTGCTAAAAGAGCAATTGAAACTAGTAAGCGAGCAGAAAAAACACCGTATCTACATTTGTCTGCCGAGAGAAGTGCTCTCAAAGATTTGTCATCAAAAGTTTGTCAGCAAAACTTTTTCCTCCGATTTCAATCTGTTTTCATGTTTTTTCTATTCTTCAGCTAGGTTTCCATCATATTATTGCCATATGTTTTCTATAAACGTCTAAATATTTTCTATTTTGTCTAAAAACGTATGTACTGTTTCAGCAAACAAGGATTGTGTCTCGGTCACCTTTTTGTTTTCCTTCCTCAAACATAATGATGGGACTTCCATAAAATAGTAACCCGATTTACTGTCGGCGCAACGAGTATAATTGTTCAACTCCGGGCGGTTCGAAAGTTTAAGATTTAACATGTTTTCTCTTCTAAGCAAAATATGGGCCTTATAAAAAATTTCCAAAAAACTGAGCTTTTCGGTTTAAAAATACGCTTTACTAATTTTCTTAGGGAGTGTGAGGTAATCTAAGCTCCTCGTTTACTATCACAAACCACCTGAAAACTCCAAAAAAAAAC
>NC_087066.1:17445176-17617737 GCF_963678635.1 Symsagittifera roscoffensis | reverse complement strand
GTTCAGTGGCGGATCTAAGGTTTTCTCGAGAGAGGGCGCATTTTCAAAATATTTCAAAAATTTTGTCGACCTTTTTTTTAGGTCGACTAAATTGATGCCCTGAGCTCTGCCAAATTACTATTAAGACCGCATTTTTACCATATTTTCTGCGCCGTCGGCAAAATTTTGAAAAAACAGTCCAAAAAGGCGTTTTTAGGCATTTTTTGAAAAAGTTTGAACAACAGTTTGCGTTTTTTCGGCGCGCACTCCTCTCTCAAAATTAGTATATATTGACGCCTCTAGAAAAATTTTAGGGTCCATCAGCCAAAATTGAAAATCTCAAAATAACTTAAGGGGGGACGCTTTGGGTCGGGAGGGGATCGAATCCCTGGAGGGGTTTGCCCCTTCCCCTAAGTCCGCTGGTGCTAATGGGTGTGCAGAGATTAAAGATACCAAAAAAAATTTAACTTATAAAATTTTCAAAAACATGCCTCAGTCTCAAGAAAAACGGTTTTTAGCGCCATTTTTGTAATAAAAAACTTAAAAATTGAAATCTTTTACCAAAAAAGAGGACAAAATATATTTGAATTTTCTTGAATTTTGTTTTCGCTTTTTTTCTAGTTATTTTGCGACAAAAAATTTTGCCTATTTTACCGTTACTGTCGATTATTATCCGAAGTATTAGATTTTTGTCATATCTTTTCATTACACCACGCTCAAAAATCAAAAATATTTTGAAAAACGTCTTTTGATTTCCAACCAGCGTACAAATATTAGTGATAACATTTGAATTCCAATACTTTTTGTACTAAATTATGAGTACTTGAAAATTTTCAATCTGGTAAAGTTTGGAATACTAAAGCGCGCTATTTTCTCGTTTATCTTGTTAACGGTCAGCCTATTCAAGGGCTACATTTCCTGTTTCTTTTGTTAGTTGAGAGGAAATCCGCTCTCAAAATAGTTAGTTCCGTGTTCATGTATGTAATCTAAGAAATGTCTCAGCAATTTGTCAGTAGACGCAAACTTTATATCGCAACGCAAATTCTACTGGTGTGTTTCTACTCAAATATTTACGGTGGGGAAAAAGCGAAAGTTTTCTCCACATTCAGTTCAATCTTATGCTGAGTTTTCATCAAATTATTAAATTTAAAAAAACTGACTAGTATTCATAACGCTCAGGATTACGCTCTGGTATGAGCAATCATGTTTTTTCTCTCCTCCGCGTGGTGTGAGAAATAATTGCCAAAACAACTAAAGAATCGAGCTTTGCTTGATATCAACATGAAAATCAATTCAGCATATTGCAAAAAAAATGTAAAAAAGTATAAATGAGCTTTGAAGCCTATGCAACTTTGGCTACATACCTCTGTAATTCAAGAAAGCACTTAACGCTTTCGGGACGACTCACTGTCAGATAAACGACCAGGTAAATTTATTGCGGAGAAAACACGAGTTCCAAAATTGCTAAGAAGAATTAGAGCAGCACAACAAAAATAAAAATGAGTTGAAAAATGACCACTCAAATTTGTTTTACTGTAGTTTTAAAATAGTTTTTGAGACTAATTTGATGTCAATTTTGTTGTGCGAAAACACAGTGATTCGGAAAATTTGCTATCTATATACAGTCATAAGACATATTAGTTCAATTTTTCGATTTCGACGAAAAATTGAACAAAGCAAACGAATGATTTTTTCTTCACGTTTTTTCCGGTTCGAGTGCTACACTTACGTTTGGACTTTGAAAACCGAGCATGTGCAGTTTTGTGACTAAAACTTCCCGGTCGAGAAGGAATTTTAAGTCGAGCACAAAGCCAAAAACATACGCGATATCGGTCGAGAGAATGGAAGCATAAGCCGATCACAATAGAAAAACCAATTCCGGTTAATAAGTCGACATATAGTTCAAGCACAGTCGAAACATACCTTATTTCTGTCGAGAAATTCAAAACAGAGGTTGAGAGAAGTTGAAACATAGGTCGAGCCCAACCAGATTTTTTCAAAATTATTTTTTTTGAAGGTTCTAATTATTTAAACTCAAAACAAAGCAAAAAATTTCTGCTCAAAAAAGACCTCCGTCAGGAAGCTGCAATCAACAACAATCATTTGAGGAGATTTGCTTGCCGCAAAACTAAAGTTTTTAAGGGAATTCTTTAATTTTTTGAAATTCAAGGATTCCTGTGGCAAGAAAAACAAAATTCTACCAATTTGTTGTCAAATATCAGTTTTCAGACCAATATTTTCAGCCCAGTTTTATTCGGAAATGAAAATCAACTTAGGAAACTCATTTTGTAAGAGTTTGTTTTTGATGCAGGAGTTTCGCATTTTACTGACTTTTATAGTTCATTTTCAAATCAAGCAACATCACAATAAACTTAAGTGAAAAGTATACTTGGAAAAGTTTGCCAATTTACTCGTTTTATTTGATAGTCGAGAAAGTCAAGAAAGTTGGTCCATAAAGCGAGCACAGTCAAAACATATCCGATTTCGGAGGAGATAGTCATAATATAGGTCGAACGCATTCGAAAAATAGATGTAGCACAGTCGGACGGAACATAGGTCGAGCTCAGTCAAAACATAGGTCGATTACAGATTAAAAGTCGTTTTCTCTGCAACTAATTAAGATGTAGGGTTCAAAAATTGGCAACTGCTAAATGAAATTTATTGAAAGGACATAGTGAGGCCAAAAGTTCAGAAACACAGTTTTGAAAGCGTAAATCAGCCAATATATCATAACTAGTTATAAAGATGTTGTGGATACATCCTCACAATCAATATGAGGAATTTGAATTTATGGGATAAAAATGGTTCCTTGAGCAGCTTCTTCTTGTGTAAAAACAAACTAACTTTCATGCATGTTTTGACCTGATACTCGAAAAAGTCAACAAAAAAGTTGTCCAAAAAACTTTTGGAAAAAAGGTTGCCCAAACTCATGGACAAGATTCTCATTAACAGTCATGTTGTCCCAAGATTTTTGAATGTTTTTATCGTAAAAACAGACATGACCGTTTTTTGATGTCGGACAAAATAACACTTTTAATTCTTCTGTCTGTTGTTTTTCAGCGGTATAACGAGTAAGTCAAGCTCATCAGTTTCCTAAAGAACCAATTCTTGTTTGAGATGGTGATTCCACTGCAGAACACCTCCACAACTAATTATAATTCATCGGCTGATTTACGCCATGGAAACAGCATTTCTTAAATTTAAAGACCGACTAAGTCCTTTCAATGAATTTCATCTAGCATTTGTCAATTTTTCAACCCTATATCGTACACATTTGCAGAGAAACAGACAAAAAAATTAAAAAAAGGACATTCATTTGCTTGTCGAAAGCAAAAGCTGCAGATTCGATATACCGCAGATAAAGTTATATTTTAACAGGAACCCATCAATTGGCAAAAAATTTTGAGTTTAAAACACGAGGAAGCTTTTTGCTAGGTTTTGAGTCTTCCAAAAAAAATTTCTACCAAATTTACGCTTGTCCCTGGGGAACATTTCGTGCAACTTGTTTGATTGACTACCACGGCTTACGCGAAGTGTACTGCTCCGAAGAGATCAGTAGATTTATTAGAAAATGTTTTCTTGAGCAACATAATTCACACTTCATTAGTTTTGAGATTTTGCGAGTAAGTTTAGGATTTTGCATCCAAGCTTAGGCGTAAAAATTCGATTATAATAGATTATTATGTCACTTTTTTGACATTTATAATTGATTATAATTATAAAAGAGGATGATCAAAAGAATTATAATGGATTCTAGTCGTGACATTTTCCAAGAGATTATAGTTGATTATATTTCAAACAAAAACTCAAAAAATATATAAAATCAATTGTAATTCGATAATAATCTCCTTTTTGGCCAACATTTTGTCAGACCGAAAAAAAAACACTTTATGAATTCTATTGAGTTTTTTTTCTGTCAAATAAAAAAAAGAAATTGAAAAAAGTTTACACAGAAACCGGCCAAAAACTTTTTTTGTGCTTTTCATAGTTATATTCAAATAATTACATCAGAAAAGATGTTTTCCATTTAATGGTTTTTGTTAGAATTAACGATTAAAACTTTAGTAAATCCGATTGAATTGATCGATAAATTAGTTCTTTATTTTTCACTGGCCAATGGAAATTTTAAAGTTCAATCACTTTGTTGGCGGCCTGAAACTTTTTAGGTTATAGAAAATCTACCATTCATAGGCAAAACAATATATTTGAATTCAGGCCAAGCGAAGTCTAAACGCCGTAACCCTTTTAGAATTAAATACATTAAGTTTTTCTCATGAACAACAAAAAATCAATACTAAATGAAAACATTGCCCAGCAGACAGTTGGAAAAAAGCCAATGAACACATTTTACCAGAAGAAAATAATAGCTGGTATTTTGGAGAAAAAAAATATCAACTTTCAAAAAACGTTTTTTTTTCAAAAAAAATAAGATGACATTAAACCTCGCGGAATTTCTAGCCCAGTGTGTGATTGACACTTTTTGACGCAGAGGCGAAGCTAAGCTTCGCAAACACTTGCGAGAACACGGCCAAAAAGCAGCTTGATTAAGTGAAATAAGAAAGTAGAAATGAGCCTCTAATAAGCAAAAACTCGGCTACGTGTAGGATTCGAATCTGCGACCAACTGCAATCAAGAGATTTTGAGTCTCAAGCACTATCAACTCAGCCACGCACGCTAAATAACCGACAAACAGTATATATAGTGTTAGAAATATTCTGAAATCGAGTTTTCATTATTGTACTGCTGTTTGAAACAAATCACTGTTTTCGGTTCATTTGATGAATTAAAAACCCATCAACTGTGTTAACTTATGACTATTCGAATGTCAAAGCACATGTTATGAAAAAGCTTTTAAGGTGCCCCAAAAGTGACACCAATATTGTAATAACATTAACCCAATTTGCAAGTGTAATAACATTAACCCAATTTGAGAAAACTAGACCAATGGGCAAATTGAAATCAAAATCGGTCGTTTTTGTGACCTTTTGCTGTTTGATAGTGGAGTTAGCCTTCATTTCAACAACGGTATAAAAAAACTAAAAAAGTCATCACGACCTACATAAGAGTCTGAACTATGTGCGGTGTTGAAACTCCAACAAGTAGCTAGGAATTTTATGTCCTTCCCTCTGAGCCACACGCTTCACTAAACCTACTCTAACGGAAAACACTGGCCACCAAAAAAGCAGAGAACAGATGCTATGAATTTTCCAACACTACAGATCGTGATTATAGCTTGTGCCACCAATTCATTTAGCTTTTTTAATGAACTCTTTTAAAAATTTTCCTGGCTAAAAACCCAAAATTAGGGATAGTTCACTGAACTCGTTATTGTTCAGTTTAAATAAAAGAAACACAGGACACCACTAACGTCAGAAAGTTCACTATTGATTGAATCGAGCTATCGTATACTCAGAAGTCTTGAAAAGAAATTCGAGGCTGGCTAAATTAATATATAGCACATATATCTACATCAAATATGTACAACCCACTTTAACAGTCAGGTGATATTTACAAACAAACAATCTGCAGATAAACAGCATTTTAGTACAACAAACTACACGTAGGGTTTTAAGTTGATTCGTCATCAACTCCGTTTATACTCAACGGCTTGACTAATTAAACAGGAGAGCAAGGAATTTACTTGATGGTCGTCAGAACCTATGTCATCTTGATTTTTGTATCAACATTTGTGATTCCATCATCAACTCCTGTCTAATGAAGAAGAAAACAATAAAAGCTAAGGTAAGGAAAATTGGGCAATTGAAGCAACTTTTTAAGTTTCAAGTTTCATTTCAATGGTTGGCTCTAGGATGATATCTTCTTTTGTTTTCAGGCGCTCACTGTTGAACCAGAATTGGCTGAAACAAAGATTTTCATCTAGCCTGAGTTAAGTTAAGATTCATGGATGGCTAGCTCAGAATGAACCAGCAAAATCATCAAAAAATGTTACATTTGATAGTAGTTTTTTGTTTCTTCCTCGTTCGTTCATTCGATTAAATTAGAATCTTCGAAGGCGAATTCTCATCCTATATATTTGTTCGTAACCCTATGTATTACTATTACTTACTTTCTTAACATCTTTTTTTTTTGCTTTTTGCAGTTATAATTTTTTCTTGATTTTAATGGTTTTCGAGTTCAGTTACATTGCTTTCAAAATAATTACGGGCTATCTTACACCATTATCATTATCAGTATTATGACTTAGGATCTCTGTAACTATTATCACCTTTTTGTAAAGTGGAGGAGATTCGTTACTAGGAACAAAACTAACATCGCTCAACCATTGATTTAGTTCTTTATAGTAGGGGTGTTAAGTCGTGACCAAGAACAATAAGGGGGAAATAGCTAAGAGATCCATAACTTTCAATCTTACCTGAGCGCTTGCTGCTCTTGCGTCTCTTAACTGTGGGAGTGTTGTTAGTGCTACTCGAGGCACTCTTGATCGAGGACTTCTTATAATTCTGTCCCCCTCCCCCTCCCCCTCCCCCTCCGTTCTCCCTGCTTAGGAGCTGTATTGCTGCTGTGGTGTCGTGACTCTCCTTTAATTTTGTTCTGTGGTCCCCACTGCTTTTTCCAGTCGCGTACAGAGAAGTATTTGGCGTGTTTTTACTGTTTTGTCCTCCTATGCTTCCAGTTGACTTCTTTTTCCTGCAACAACCGAAAATGGTTCACTTAGTTCTCAAAACTTTTAAACTAGAATCGCCTGGCCCACATAAATAATCGAATGATGCGAGAAATTTCGATGACAAGGTTTTTACTCGCCAAAAGCACAACACCGAACAAACAAAAATAAGTGAACCACCAATAAATTTTTCTTAGGCGCAAATATCGATTAACTTCGTGGTAGCGGGCGGTGACAAAATTTGTGGGTTATAACCTTCCAAAACCTCCCTCCCCTCTTCTTTTTGAATCTGCTCCAAATGGTGCTAGAATTAGTTCGAAGTAAGCAAGTTCTACCGCTATCCAAAGTGACCTAATTTACATTTAGTTCAACTTAGTAAGGCAATAAACTAAAACAGAAAGAATAGTTTGATTTAGAGACGTGTGACCTACTAACTCGTGGCTCTTTTTCCTCGGAGGCTTGGGAGAGCTATCACATCTAAGTAACCTCTTAGTTTTGCCGCTAAAATAAGTCAAATCTGTACTAGTTGAATGAAATGTACTTATTCGTACACAGAGGCGAATCGGAGCTTCGCAACACTTGGCATACAATTAAAACATTGCATTACAAGAGGTCAATGTTTATAAAAAATTAAGCTGAAAAAAGTAGAAAAAAATGTCTATAGAAATTTTTACAACGTTGTCTCGGGTGAGGCTCATAAACAGCCTTAGCAAGCATTTATAACTAATGACCGAGCGGCAAATAAGGCGAAAAACTTGGGTCGACCCTCGTTACTGTGGTCATAAAAATTAAAACTGTGGTTAAACTACGCAACATAAAATGAATAAGCCGATACAACAAAAGCCGAACCCGCTCAGCCGATAAAAAAAACAGCCAACTGACTGTTGGAAAAGAAATGAACGCAGAAACAGAAGACTTTGTTTTTTTAAGCATCAACTTGCACATTTTGAAGAACTAGTATAGGCCATTAAAGCAATTTCACGAACAATTTATGTTTGACTTTTTTTGATAAAAAGAACCGAATTTAGGAAAACTTGATTAATAGGCAATTTTCTTTTATTTCGCAGGGTAATCTGACAATTAAATTCCATTTTTAACAACGGAAATGAAGTGAACTTGAAAAGAAATCAGAAGTCAAACCTCAAAAATCAAAACTGAGCGTGAATAAATTTTAAGACTTTTCCCAGAAAAAATTTCTTAAAAAATCGCCAAGACCTATATCAGAGTACTCACTACGCTCATTACTCTTAATGACATGATTCCAAATCAGAGTTGGTAAAATTACAAAACAATTTTCAATTATAATACGAGGATCCCATCTAAAGCTGAAGGTACCTGTTCTATTTTATCCGAATTTTTGGTACTGATGCAGGATGAAATGGTTTTCAGAAAATTCAAAAGTTGGGCTTCACCCATAACATTAATTGTTTCACAAATAAAATAAGCAGAGTAAAACTTTTTACATTTACAATTTAAATTATCCCAAGGACCTAATATTTCTCTTACAACAACTTAAGGATTCGCCACTTCTGCAGGTAAAATTTTTGCATGTGGTTCTTTCTATTGAACTTTTACGAGGGCGACGACTTTTTGTAGAAAAACGTGGAGCGTAACAGCTTAAGCAGAGGAGCTTTCCAACCTGTTCTATCAATTGAACTTAAAATGTCAGATTTGGGAGGGTAGTTTGAGAGCATTTGGAAAAAAAAATCAGCCGACCAAAACTAGGCCGAAAACCACATAAGTCCAATAAAATCAACAATTTTCAACATTATATTAAAAAACTAATTGATACCTCAAATGAACCAAAAAGTGGTTTTGTTTGAATTATCAGAAAAATCAGCATGTCTTAGCAGCAGCAAAAATTGAGCAACAGAAAGCGCAATAGTTGTTTATGGGAAAAAGTCTAGTTCCCGATTACAACCCACTTGCTCTCGCAAGTGAAAAAAGGAGACACTTTAGGGGCTCTTTTCCAGTTTCCCATCCCCTCAAAAATTTACAAAATAAAGCTGTTCAGAAGTTGTTCATACGAAATTTCGAATGAAAGAAATGTTCTAAAAATTTGTTCACCTGTTCACGCTGACACGTTTTGATGTACTGTTTAAAATTAAAAATCATTTTAAAGACTTTTTTAAATTGAATTTCAAAAAAAATCAAAAGGGCGGAAACTGGAAAAGAGCCACTTTAGGGGATGCAAACATAAATACGAATGAGAATAACAAAGACAATGATAGACAAGAAGATCATGCAAACGATGAGGATGTTGAGAATTACATGCACGTGACATATTTACTTCACTTTTCTCTTTGTAGTCTTGCCTCCCTTTGATTTGGAAGAATAAGACAAACTCTCTGGTCTGCAAAAGTATCACCATTTATTGATAGCAAGTTCAAAAATAAAACCAGGGATCCGACCGACCATACTTTGCAAACTACTATTCATTTTGCTTTTGACGAAATATAGAAGGTGCTTAACTTGAGCTTAGTATACCTTATGAAACTTTTGAACCACATCTTCGAACTCATTTCCTAGTCTCAACTTAACTGTAGAAAGAACTGTAGCTAACTTTAGTCCCAATCAGTAGTAACTCGATAGAACTCAGTTGTAATCCTATAGACATGCACAAACTCTATTTGACAAAGACAATTTTGGACACTCACTCTGACTTCCTGGCGGCAGATGGAACTCTCTCAAACATAGTCACATTCCCATTCGATTCTGCCCCCGTGGCCCCCCTGGGAGGCACAGAGGGGGTGGCCACCACCTGTTCTGACTTGTCCCCTGTCATCGTTGCCATTAAGAGTGCCGACTGGTTGTGACTGGAAAATCCTTCCAACAGTCGCGTGTCCGAGTAGTCCTCGTCATTCTCGAAACTCGAGGCACTTCATTCAGCAAACGATTCAACATGAAAGACCGTGCGTAACTCAAGTTCCTTTTTTTACACATCAAAAAATCGAAGACACTATGTCAAGTTCCCAAAGTTTTCCCTTTTTGAACTCAAATTTTCTATTAATCGTCTTTCAACAAAAAAAAACGTTTCACAATCGGCACTACTTCAATCAGTATGAAGACATTAAGGAACAACAACTGTGCATTTTAACCTGTTTAGTTTTAATTTATTAACGTAGTTGTGACCGTGATTCAAACCTGATTGGTCTTCTATACTGCTTCAGTCGACACTGTGTCGCGAAGGCATCGTTGCTGTTATCTGCTCTAATCTGCCTACTTGGTTGCTGCTGTTGTCCTTTTCCCACATTTGTGAGATCATTCTGGGAGTAGGATGTCTTTTTTAACACGTTTGAATGCGTGTTGTTTACTGGGGTTCCATTGGATCTCTCAAATGCAGCATAAACAGAGTTCAGATCCATGTTCTAGAAAAGATGACACGATTGATATCGAGTTTTAAAGTCTAATTCAAATCTTGATTTATGGTAATTCTATACCTAATCGAAAAATCAAGCTGGTTTGTGATTTTCATTAGATACATTTTTTCACATTTCATTGCCTCAAAAACAGCTTATCAGGACAAACTTGATTATTATCAAGCCATTTGGGAGACCATATCGCCTCTTAGTTTCCCGCGATGTAAATGTTCATTCGAAATTCATTCGCATCACATCTGAACCTTGGTGAAACTTACATGTTGTGCGTTCACATTAGAAGAGCTACCCGCCGAAGAATACATTAAATTACTCGCATGATGGTTTGGGTTCGGCTGTAACACACTAAGCGATCGGTTGATTCCGAGCTTCGACCTTGAAAACGGAGCTAAAGTTTGTTGTTGATTAGACCCAGGTGGCGGGTTTCCCTTTTGAATATATGCATGTGCCTTCCTTGGTGAAATAATAGCTAGCCCTGCAATAGTTGAACTGCCTCCAGGCTGGTTGTTCACATGAATTGGTAGATTTTTGTTCAAATAATTCATCGCCGAGCCCGCTTCGAATTGAGGCCCCAGCAAGGATTGAGCGTAGTTATTATTCGTCACCGGAAGATTGTACACGGCTCTCGAAGTGTTCGGATTAACTGAGTTCCGTTGTTCATTTGATTGCTGTTGTTGTTTGCTTGTGCTGTGCTGATGATTCAAAAGTTGCTTAAGGGCGGTCGGCTGTGTCAATATGGGCGTGGTACGCGAATTGGATCCGTCCTAAATCGCATAATCGAATTAACCTTTTATCACCTAAAAAAGCGTCAGTGTTGGCTAGTACTGTAATTCAAATCATGACACTTATCGGCATTTTTGTTCCGATGACTCGAGAAGTCGAAAGGAACTATGGCAGAGGGTAGTTTTTCGCGCGTTATAGATACCCCAAAGAAAACTCTAGGGGTAAACTGAGGTATCAAAGTACCACCTATGCCGCCCTAAAATATCTGTACATAAAACCTGGTCGGATGTATGCCTTTTCAGGCTCTTTTTCTTCCCCCCACCTGCGATTTTTTGAGTTAAATTTTTGTTCGCATTAACCGATTGTTATGAAAATTGACATGCGAACTAATTAAGCTATGACAAACACATTTGGTCTTCATGATTAACCTTGTAAAACCACTCGTTACATCATAAAAGTGTTGATTATGTGATGTGGGGAGAAAGGAAAAAGAGTCCCTTTCGGACTCAAAATTAACTAAAAAGTGAGAAGTCATAGCCAACAGAAAGTTGGAGTGTCAATGAAACATAAAAAATCGAAAAAAAAAATGAATTTAGAAATTTTTTAAAAAACTTTCAATAACAATTTACAACACACTGAAGCGCTTTAATTATCAGAAACCTTTTAAAAAGACTTTTAATCTTTCGAAAAAAATTTAGATCACGCTATAGATATTTTAGAACGTTTTATTCCGCTGGGAAATCTTCAAAATGAAATCCTCTCGAAACTCAAAATATTTCACGTTATTTGTGCGCCATTTGCACATTTGTTTTTGGGGACCGCAATTGCCTTCCTCTGAGCAAATAAATTTGAATTAAACTTGAAAAGAAATCAAAAGTCGAACCGCAAAAAAACATACTTGAGCTTGGGCAAATTTCAAAAACTTATCCCAAAAATTTTTCGTGTTTCTAATTTCGAAGAAAAAAATAGAACTCAAAAGCTCATTGAATTTCAAAAATTAATTATGATTGGCAGGTTTTTCTGGTATGCAGCAAAACTGAACCAGCTATAATGCTAGCATAAGTGCCACAATATAAATTATTTGAGACTTGGGTTGGAAAAAATAGAGTTCGTGATATGACTGATCCCTACGGTCCTTGTGTAAATACAGTACAAGGTAAAATTATCATTATCCTGCCTCCCACCTGGTATATGAAGTGGTTGGGCGTTGACGACATTGATGCTGCGTTATTATTTGCATCTTGACTGCCTCTACGATTGTTGGCAGTATTGCTATGATTATTACTGCTAGACGACGAAGATCCACCAGCATTGCCAGCCGAATTCGAAGTGTTGTTTGCATTTGCCCCTTGTGGATTTGTTCTTGTAATTTGCAGAAGGCGCTGTCTCCGCATTTGGAAAGCCTTGTTTTCTAAAAAAAAAACTCATTACCACATTTAAAGCAAATTCAAACGGGTATTTGTATCAGATAAAAAGTTTGCACTATGTGTGTAGATAGATACATAACATATTAAATCACAAACGAACAGTGAAGATCAAATCATAAAAAAAAATTGGTAATAAATTCCTTTAGTAGCAAAACGCAATGTTCAATCAATTTTGACCCAACCTAAGAACATAGGCAAAAATTCCTACAAGGAAAACTGGGCGGATGCCAACTATAATAAGACATTCACCTTAAACTACATACTTAAGGGAATGTTCAGTTCCGTCATTCACAAACGAAGCAATACATAAGCTAACCTCTGATCGGTCCCAAATTCTTAGAGACCTGAGGCCCTGTAGTGCCTGAAGTATTTCCTCCAGCTGCACTTGCGCCGCGTGTCGCATAAGAATTACCAGAATTCACATTACTACTCGACACATAGTTGCTCCCTCCTCCAACTCCAGGGTCAGCAACAGATACGCTGAAACAAAATAGCATATAATTCGAAAAATGAACAGAGACCTTTTATTGCCGCGAACTGTTTACTTAAGCAATGCCATCACTTAAAACTACTATAACTAGCTTACTACCTTCGCTGGTCTATATTCAATCCACTGATCTATAAAAAGTGAAAATTAGGCTGAAAAAGTGTCAATGAACTCCAGAAAACCGGACAATGACTGGATTACTTTTGAATCATTTTTAAAGAAAAGAAAATATGGCCTCAGAGGCTTTTTGAATGCAAAAAAAATCTTCTATAATTGACAATCATTCATGAAACCAACCCATCTGAAGCCCAATCTAAAGTCAACTTTTTCATTCCTAGAATTGCGAACCTAGACACTGAGGTGCACGTTTGAAACTAAAAGCCAAATGTTTTTTTTTCGGGCCAGTTGCAATTTACTTATTTGAGAGTGTAATTGTTTTAGTTGATTTCCATTTAGCAAAGGACTTCAAAGTGAACCACACTGCTCGTATCGGGCGAAGCGCGCTGAATGTTCCGACTGCATTTTAAGTTCCATGGAGTAGTTTAAATTAAACACAGAAAAAGTGGATTAAGGAAAAAGATAAAAGAATGAAAATACACCTTAAAAAGTTTTGGACATCAATTTTGAGATTTGGGGTATCACATTATCGCATCTGCTCTACCACCGCTTGTAAATTTATTAACACTAGCCACCAGTAAAAATTCGCAGCAAAAACTCGGGCAAAAAAACTATTTCAAGGTTCCGGATTTGAATATCCGACCTGTTGATTACGAGTACAACATCCCCATCCTCGCATCTACCCCACGGTCGCGCGGATGTAATTTAGTGGCGCAGCTAATGCTGGATCTACCTGTTCTAATATTTTTCATCATATTTCATACTGATACGGAAATGCGTAATTAAACAATGGACTTTACGTTAAATCCTTGTGTTTCTCTGCTTATATAGGCGACTAATCACTCATTTGAAAGGAGAAAACTACAACTCGATCTTTCAATTGAAGTCTTTATCTCACATTTGGCTCCGTAGTTTTCGAAAAAAAGAAAAAGATTCTAAACATCTATCTAAAATTCAAAAATGAACACAGACCTTTTATTGCCGCGAACTGTTTACTTAAGCAATGCCATCACTTAAAACTACTATAACTAGCTTACTACCTTCGCTGGTCTATATTCAATCCACTGATCTATAAAAAGTGAAAATTAGGCTGAAAAAGTGTCAATGAACTCCAGAAAACCGGACAATGACTGGATTACTTTTGAATCATTTTTAAAGAAAAGAAAATATGGCCTCAGAGGCTTTTTGAATGCAAAAAAAAATCTTCTATAATTGACAATCATTCATGAAACCAACCCATCTGAAGCCCAATCTAAAGTCAACTTTTTCATTCCTAGAATTGCGAACCTAGACACTGAGGTGCACGTTTGAAACTAAAAGCCAAATGTTTTTTTTTCGGGCCAGTTGCAATTTACTTATTTGAGAGTGTAATTGTTTTAGTTGATTTCCATTTAGCAAAGGACTTCAAAGTGAACCACACTGCTCGTATCGGGCGAAGCGCGCTGAATGTTCCGACTGCATTTTAAGTTCCATGGAGTAGTTTAAATTAAACACAGAAAAAGTGGATTAAGGAAAAAGAAAAAAAGAATGAAAATACACCTTAAAAAGTTTTGGACATCAATTTTGAGATTTGGGTATCGCATTATCGCATCTGCTCTACGACCGCTTGTAAATTTATTAACACTAGCCACCAGTAAAAATTCGCAGCAAAAACTCGGGCAAAAAAACTATTTCAAGGTTCCGGATTTGAATCTCCGACCTGTTGATTACGAATACAACATCCTCATCCTCGCATCTACCCCACGGTCGCGCGGATGTAATTTAGTGGCGCAGCTAATGCTGGATCTACCTGTTCTAATATTTTTCATCATATTTCATACTGATACGGAAATGCGTAATTAAACAATGGACTTTACGTTAAATCCTTGTGTTTCTCTGCTTATATAGGTGAGTAATCACTCATTTAAAAGAGAAAACTACAACTCGATCTTTCAATTGAAGTCTTTATCTCACATTTGGCTCCGTAGTTTTCGAAAAAAAAGAAGAAAAAGATTCTAAACATCTATCTAAAATTCAAAAATTTGACTTAAATCCTAAATCCGTGAAACTTTCTCTACTAAAGCCAAAGAATAGCCTCCAATTTCCACTCCCTGATTTTAAGATTGAATACTTCCGCCCCCTGACTTTTTAGATTGAACCCTTTATATCCGATTTAGCTTGTAGTTTTCAAAAAGTGACGAAACTTCTATAAAAAAAACAGTGAATTTTTCCGAAGTCCATATCAGCTTTTCTACAAAAAAAAGGTTATAACAGATTACGCAGAGAAAACTTAAGCACCATGTTAGTTTCAATGAACTAATAACCTCAGAATCAGCAGTTTGGTTTTTGAAAAAAAAAATAACTTTCCAAAAAAACGGGCAACATTTCAAAAATTGGACATTTTCTACGGCCCAATTTTTTTTTTCAAAACGCAGGGCATAACATCTTGCGCATTTAAGATGCGCATAATTGATTTTTTTCCCGGTCCGGTTAAACTCTTAATCTCCGATTTAGCAGGTAGTTTTTGAGAAAAGTCGAAGTTTTGAAAATTAATCAAAATCTCGAAAATGGGCTTGTTAAGGGCCATAATTTTTTTCAACCGAAATTAGGGAATAACCGCTCGAGAAGGGTAGATCCCCATAATTTGTTCTTTTGATTGAAATTTCATCTCAAATTTGCGACTTTAATATTTGAGAAAATGAAAAACTTCCAAAGAAATAGGCCAAAAATCCCACTATTGAAACATTCAAAAGCCATAGAAATGAAAAGCGACTAACTGAGTAGGCACATAGATGAGCAAGTGGTTAGTCCATTAGTACCATTTTTGCGATTTCCGAGAAAAATTGCAAAAATTTTCCAAATCGTTACAAAAAACAACAAATCCCATACATTTTCATATCATCTGTTTTTCAAACATGAACTCACACTAGCCAAAAATAAAGCAAAAACATATGCTATGAAATTGCCTATGCTTGAATAGGCTTAAATTGAAATATACCAAAAACGCCACCAAATTAGCTCTTTTTTGCGACTGACCTTAGAAAAAAAATTGCGTAATAAAAAACTAAATGCGTAAATAATTGGAATTTTCAAAAAAAAATGAAAAGTCAAGATAAAAAAAATATCATTTTTGAATATAAAGTACGAGTGCTATATCTGCATATAGCAAATTATTAAATATACCAAAGAGCATGCCTCAATCCAATTTGAAACGATTTCTAGGATTTTTAATTGCTAGTTAAAATATCGAAAATTGTATAAAGAAAAAAATCCGCCTCGAGCACAAATATTCCGTCATTTTCTTAGGAAATAATCTGAAAAATAAAATAAAATTGCGAAACATAGCCAACAGAAGGATGTATATCAAAAAAAAATTGATTGAAAAGAAAAAATTTGATCCGAAGGAAAATATATATTTATTTTTGACACTTTTTGAGAAAACTAACCCAATATAGAAAAAGCGGATTAATGGGTAAATTTTTTATTCCGCTCGGAAATTTCAAAATTCAAACACACTTTCGAAAGTTAACGTCTTTCACAATTTTTCGCTCCGTAATTTACTTAACTTTTAGCAGATGAACTTGAATTAAATTCAAAAAGCGGATATATACCAAAGTTGATTCATAAATACAACATTCTTGAATGCACTTCTATAGGTATTTCAAGACTGTTAGAACATTTTAAGACCTATATAAGAGAAAATTATTTCGTTCTTTTAGACTGAAATGACAAATATCATTAAAAGTTGCATATTGAACCTTGGAACTCATGTCCTTAATATTTCAGAGATGCAACGTAGATGGATTTGATCAGAGGAACACTACCTGGATGCAGTGGTCTGGTTCTGAAGTTGTGCTTCCCTTTGCATCTGTCTGTTGTTCCTGAGGGGGAATCTGTTGCGAGAGAGGATGGAAGACACTCCACTCTGCACGTCTTCCTTGTCCAGGTGAGACAAATAGTTGCTGAAATGGCAATAAATTTTACAAAATAGTTGCTGAAATGGCAGTAAATTTTACACTACTAGTTACTGGAATGTCAGCAAATTTTACACAAATAGTTGCTGGAATTGCAGCAAACTTTACACAAATAGTTGCTGGAATTGCAGCAAATTTTACTAAGAGCTTTTGAAGAACATTTATGTTTTACACCGTGATAAAGCATACATATATCTCTACCGTAATTGATGGAAATCAAACAAAATTTGGAATATTTATGACAGCCTATTTCATAATTTTTACACAGAGGCGAAGCTGCGCTTCGCAAACACTTGAGATAAGACGACCGGGGTCTTATGCACAAAACGGCCCAAAATCAATTTTTCTTCATCGTAAGCTGGAAATTATGCGATCAAATTTGATTGGGTAATTTTAGCCAATCAAATTCAAGTTATACGGTCAGGCATTCCAATCAACTTTTCTAGCAGATAAAAATATCAGCCGAAAAAGGTGGAACTTTGAGTTAAATTATCAAACTTATTTTGAGTCACTTGTAAAACCTTGCCCAGACAAGCAAAATTTAGTAAAATGGCTCGACAAAACAAAATTCAATTTTCTTTATCATTTCGTCTACAACTAATAATCTGCTTGAAATTTCAATTGAAATGGCAGAAAATGTAGATGGAACTTGATTGGCTAATTAGCCAATCAAATTCATCCACAATAATTTCAGTTCAAGAGATGCAGTAATATTGAATTTGGGCCGTTTAGTGCATATGACCCGACGACCGAAAAGCAGCTCTAGAAAGTCCAATAAGAAAAACTAGAAATAAGCCTCGAATTAGCAAAAACTCGGCTAGGTCTAGGATTCGATCTGCGACCTACATCAATCATGAGATTTTGAGTCTTACGCACTATCCACTCAGTCACGCAAGCTTATCAACCGACAAAGACAAGTCACGAATGAAGCAGCTACGAATGCTTAGAAATAGCCATAGCAAATCATCAAAAGTTTCACCAAATACAAATAGACTCAAATTTGCAAGTAATAATTTGGATTATAACAAACTGAAGGCATCCACACTAACTTTGCATGTAACACATCGCAAAGCATAAAACCACATTTTGTAAATTTATGCTTTTCAAAAAATTGTGAGATACATTGAGTTGGAAAATTTCTATTATCGAGCTTTTAATCATTGTACTGCTGTTTGAAACAAATAATTTTTTCGGTTCAACTGATGAATCAAAAATGCATCAACTGTGCTAACTTATTACTATTCGATTGTCAAAGCCCATGCTATAGAAAAACTGTAACGGTGCCCTAAGAGTGGCACCAATATTTTGAAAAAAAGGAGGTCCGTACTAATACACTCGCTTCGCAAGTGTAAAAACTGTATCCCTCCATTTGAGTTTCTGCTATCAGCAAGTTCTTTTCCGACAATTCCCATATCAATTTTGACAAATTATATCGTCGCAGCCACAGGTTCAATTGATTGAAGTCCAGCTGGTAAACATTTAAATAAACTGCACTCCATATTGTGTATGGAACAAATGTAAAGACAAAGAATGAGATAAAAACAGAAAATTTCTGGGTAGAAGACGAGCATCTTACGAGTTTCTTTCCGAACGTGCAGATTGGCTCTTCCTATAAACCAGACCAAACTATGATTCATTAAATGATTACATTCAGCGCACTATAGAGCCTGCCGAACTCTTCTCACCTTGTCAAGGTCAAACTAGTACATTCCTAGAAATGCTGATGTTATACTAGGATCTACAAAAAATATTTTCCTTTTTGCATAATCGAGGTTATTCAGCAGGTAAAAATATTGCGTTAACTTTATCATCGTGTTCTTGGTGAATTATACCGAATTAAAAATCTATGTTCAGCAAGCAAAAATAATTTAAAATATAACTGAATTCCAGCGTAAGTTTGATAGATTTCAGCAAGAACTACCGAACAAGCGGAAAAATAGCAACTCTTCAAAATTCAAAAATGCAAAAAAAATGACAGAAAATAAGTCACGAAAAGCTTCGGAAACTACTAGATTCGAGCAAGCAGTAATTAATGCGCTTTAATTAAGCGGATGAAGCTCGTGATACTTGAAATTACCAAATATAAGCTAAACTGTACACTGAAATTAAGCACAGAACCTGAACACAAAAATATGCGATTTAAATTGGAAAAAATAAGATTCAATTATGTAATAAATTTAAAAAAACCAAGTCAACTCACTGTGCCATGGGCTTAGGTCCACTGTTTTTTATGTTGGTCTTCCGTGGGACCCCAGGTCCATTGTAGAGACCCTGGACAAATCTGTGCACCCACAGTCTGCACGCGTGCACATTCATAAACTCACTCATCGCTATCCTGGACCAGGGATTCATTCCCATCATATCCAGGGCCGCAATTGCAACTGCCTTGCCAACCTACAAACCAAAATCAATATTCTTGAATGCAACAAATGATGCCTACAATGATTAAGGCGTAGGCGGAAGTTTCACTAGAATGACGTTGCAAAAACCTAAATTTTAGCAAAACAAAATGAGCAACGCAGTCAGCAAGATTTTTTTTGAGGCAAGCTTACAGAAAATTTCATTAAAAATCAAAACCGCCACAAAACCTTTTCTCAAAATCAACCATGTGGGGTTAGTGAAAACAAAGCATATTTTGCCCCAATCACGAGAACATTCTATTGTATCACGACGCCCCATTCTACTCACATCCTCATAATGACAAATTCCATATCTGGGCGGAAATGCCACTGGCGGCGGAGGAGTTGCCCTCCCGTCATCATTAGCCGCAGACGCTATACAGTTAGTCTGTCTGCCCGTATTATAATTGCACTCCAGTGTATAACTATGAGTCAGTCCGAGTATCTTAAACATGGCCACTCGACCTGCGCCTTCTTTCGAAGCACCGTCTCGTTTGTCTTTCATGTACATGTTCTTCTCTGTGAAGTTGCATGCTCCGAAGTCGAAGTGAGCAGAGTTGAGAGAAATGAGTTTTGGGTACAGTAGATTCTCAACCTGGAAAACATTATAAGAAACTTACTATGTTACTCCTTTTTACATTATACTTTTAATGAAAAATTACAGGAAAAGTTCTATGAATTCACAGAAAATCTTAGAGACGCAACATCAGTGTATAACGACCCTCATGATCATAATTTAGCGAACCTCATGATCATACGCAAAGCATTAACAGTTTGAACGTAAATTTCAGATGTTTTTGCAATCAACTAACCATTGCGAATTTTGAAACAAATGACTAAGTTAAGCAACGGTAGCAAAACTACATACGTGATCAGCCATGTTCTCCATATGATTTCCATACATGAAACATCCCCTCTTAGAAGCATGTCCATGTAAGTCCACGTAATAAGCTATTCCACTACTTTTGTTCCCGATACTGGACAGGAACTCGAGATCATCCATCTTCGAAATCGGTGGATCTGCAAAACATACAATTGCACTTGCTGACTTATTTAACCAAGACAGAAAAAAAATAAAAAACTGACCAAAAAACAGTCGCTTTTCTGAATTGATACTTCTTAAGGCCATTTTAGCCGTTTTTTTCATGTTTTGTTTTTGAAATCGACCGAAATAAAAACAGCAAACAAACAAACAAACAAATCTTGAACTTTTGCAAATCGAAGCCGTAAACTACAAACTCAATACTATAGACTCCTCAAAAAATTATGTCTAAGAACATTTGAACAATTCCAGCATATGATTCTTTTTAAACCTGAATTCACACAAACAAAAACATTCGGTAAACAATTTGAAACGCAACTTTCGTCTGTTTATTTTATTCCTTATATTGTTACTTTGAAATCTTTATTTTTCAAAGACTATCATGGACTCTATGGATCAGCGTAAGGAGATGGTGGATGCAATGATTGACGGACCAACAAGAAGGGTTTTGAGTACAATCATAACGGATGCGATAGAAACAGGAACTTTTTTCAAAAAATGAAAATTTGCAAGATTTTTGTAACGAGATTGATAATAGGCTACGAGAGCAAGAACGATAAACGTAATTTAGTATTGAAAAAAAACCAGCCGGTAATTTAGTATTGATGAGAACCAGCAAAATGACGAGTTACTGAGAAATATTTTGGGAATATATTATCAGCAAATCGTTTGAAAGCTTGGAAAAAAAACGCTGAAGTTTTCCCTCGATTATCATTAAATTCGTATACTTTGATGATAAGAATGTGGTGTTTCGAAAGAGGCGACATTTGAAACAGTCGTAGAAAAACATCATTTCAACAGAAAAAAAAGACATGGGTGAAAAAACAACTCCAAAGCAATGGATGCAGTTATCAAACCTGATTTGACAACTAGAACGCATAATTGCTCCATATCGATTCTTTGCGAAAGCCGAAACGGATCGGCCAATTTTGTAAAATTTGAAAACGAAAAAGATAAGGATAATTTGAAAAAATCAAAAAAAAGGAGAGACGTGGCAATGGAAATGTAAAACAGCCGAACTATCAATCTCGAAACGCTAACAACAAAAGTGTTTTAACAGACGAAGAACGGACTATGCGTTTGTATGCGTCAATTTCTCCTGCGTATGAAAAAGCTTTTCTGGATAAAATCAATACGGGCGAGGATGAAAAGGGTTAAAAGAACTTGGGATATGGCTACAAAGCAAAAAATGAAGAGTGATTTGAAAATCAATTTGTGCTAAAGCTGTTCGCTAAATTCGTTGATGCAAATATTTTGGCTGAAACAAAAGTGTGCTTAGAATACAAGCAAAAATGGTTCCCGAATAAAAGTTCAATGTTTTAGTGATTTTGGTTTTGAGCTATGCTTGTTTTCTCTCTTTTTGCTCAGTTTTTGACCAAAGACAAAATGAAAAAAATTAAACAAATAATTTCCTTTAAAAATTCGAAAACTAGTTTTTTTTCTTTGTATTTGGTAAAGCAGTTTAGATTGGCTAGTAGCAAGTTACTGTGATTTATGCGGTAGCTGGTTTCAACAAAATCATCGTACAAACCCTTTCATGCTAACTGCTTCTTTCTTTCATGTTTACTGCGATTTCCGTGATTGCAAACAAGATTATTTTTGATCTTTAAATGTCACTTATCGTTTGCTTTGATTTCCGCGGTATCGGTCACAATGCAAAACAGAAAAAACTTCGATCCAAAAAAATTGTTTGAACTTCGATTCCCTATGTTGCATAACCCAAGTTCAATCCAAAAGTTACTGGGAATGTTAAAATTTGAAATAATTTCGATCAATTGCAAAAATGTCCACAAAATGTTTCAAAACAACTGCATGGCAAATCATGAAAAAAACTGTTACAAAAAGCTTAGCGGAACGCTCGTTGAAGGGCTATGATACAGACAAGCTAGTAAGTAATGATGACCTCAATCTTTCAACAAAACATCAGATCAGCAAACAGTCATGTTCAAGACTTGGAAACTTTTGATAGTAGCTTGCCTCAAAACCCGAAGTATTGGAGTAACTGAGACTTGCATCAGAATGGAATAAAAAAGAGGTGTTCCTCTAATCAAACCTCTATTAACTAGTTATGGCAAATAAGAAAGTCCGAGGTGGTGGAGTCGAATAATACGTCAAAAATACAATAAATTACAAAATTTTAGCTCAAACGAACGAACCACCAGCCCGCAAATTGCTCATAAAATTTGATCATTACCTTTTTCAACCATTTACCGAACGCCTAATTTTGGCATTGGAGAGACTCAGATGTTTTACAGGAACATAAGAAGCTTACCAGCTTACGAGAAGATATGACAAGAAAAAAAAGACTCAAATGAGATATAAGCATGATTATGCGGTGACCTGAACATCAATTTTCCAGAAGACAAAAATTAATCATAGTAGAATGAATACTGCTGAAAAACACTATAAAAACAAGGTCTAGAGTTGGAATTAACAAACGTAGCCGCAAGGCAAACCACATCGACGAATACCTGGATTGATGTTTCCCTTGCAAATGTCGAGGAATTGTCTTTAACATAAATATCAAGGTAAAAAAATCGAAGAAAAAGGTCTATTAAAACAGTACCTAGAAAACACAAACGAAAAATTTTGCCAGATATTCCTCCTTCAGAAAATCGAAAAATCTAACATGAGATCAAAACTAAACGATCAAAAAAATCAGTCAAAGGCACTTATCTCTCCAGCAAAAGATATTGATGGGACAAATATCGAAAGTAAAAAGTGGAGAGAACCCAATCAATTATATAATTTTCTTTCAAACATTTTCTTAATTTTTATTTAAAAATCAATAGTTTTGAGACCAAAAACTGGATGTGAAGTTTTTAATACAATAGCAAATATTCAAAACAAAACATCTTTGAATTTTAATGACCTAAGGAATTATGTATTCAAAAAAATTAATCCGACCAAAAGAGCGTTTCTAGATAATTTTAACATATATTTTTTGACGAATTGTAGGTTGCTTACGACATACAGTTTTCAAATTTGGAGAGAAATTAAAAAGCGGAAATTACAGACCGTTATCTTTGCTGCCAATTTAAGTAAGATATTTGGAAGATAATATGCCATCGCATAACTTCTTTCCTACAAAAATTTCAACATTTTAAATTTGAAACATTACTGGTACCGAAGCAAAAAGAGTAAAATTGATGCCATCAAATATTTGGTTGAATTTATTAATGCCTGTTTTAACAAAAAACTCCAACGGCATGCCGTCTTAATTGATCTATCAAGGGTTTGATACAGTCGATCATTGCAAACAAAAATTTCAATTGATTTGAAAAGACTCATTGCTGGATTATTACAGTCGGTATCTTAAAAAGAGAACACAATATATCCAAATTGATAACCAAAATTCAGACTCAAAACCTAAATTAAGGGAACCCCACAGAATTAATTTTTGGGTCCTATTTTGTTGCTATTTGACGGTAAAAAAAGCGAAGTTATTAGCTTGGGAAACAAACACGTAAATTTTCTGGTGTCAATGGATGACACAAAGCTGAAATTAATTCTGAAATGAAGTATTTAGTAGTAATTTTAGACGGAAACTTAAAAACAGAGGCAAAGCGGAGCGTCGCATCATTTGCGATACAATACAAACAATACACAGAAGTCGAAAAAAAACATTTAAGAAAAAAACTAGGTCTAATGAAAAGTTTTGAATACAATAGCAAATATTCAAAAAATATATCTTTGAATTTTAATGACCTCAGGAATTATGTATTCAAAAAAATTATTCCGACCAAAAGAGCGTTTCAAGATAAATTTAACATATATTTTTTGACGAATTGTAGGTTGCTCACGACATAAATTTTTCAAATTTGGAGAGAAATTAAAATGCCGAAATTACAGACCTTTATCTTTGCTGCCAACTTAAGTAAGATATTTGGAAGATAATATGCCATCGCATAACTTCTTTCCTACAAAACATTCAACATTTTAAAAATGAAACATTTCTGGTACCGAAGCAAAAAGAGTAAAAATGATGCAATCAAATATGTTGTTGAAGTAATGAATGCCTGTTTTAACAAAAAAAACTCCAACAGCATGCTGTTTTAACTGATCTATCGAGGGTTTGATACAGTAGATCATTGAAAACAAAAATTTCAATTGATTTGAAAAGACTCATTGCTGACTTATTACAGTCGGTATCTTAAAAAGAGAACACAATATATCCAACTTGATAACCAAAATTCTGACTCAAAACCTAAATTAACGGAACCCCACAGAATTCATTTTTGGGTCCTATTTTGTTGCTATTTGACGGTAAAAAGAGCAAATTTATTAGCTTGGGAAACAAACACGTTAATTTTCTGGTGTCAATGGATGACACAAAGCTGTAATTAATTCCGAAATGAAGTAATTAGGAGTAATTTTAGACGGAAACCTAGAAACAGAGGCAAAGCGGAGCGTCGCATCATTTGGGATACAATACAAACAAGACACAGAAGTCGAAAAAAAAACATTTGAGAATAAAACTAGGTCTACAAAAAGTTTTTTTATACAAAATCAAATGTTCAAAAAAAAATCTTTGAATTTAAATGACCTAAAAAATTCTGTATTCAAAAAAACTATTCCGATCAAAAAAGCGTTTCCAGATAAATTTAACATGTATTTTTTGACGAATTGTAGGTTGCTCACGACATACAATTTTCAAATTCTGAGAGAAATTAAAATGCGGAAATTACAGACCGTTATCTTTGCTGCCAACTTAAGTAAGATATTTGGAAGATAATATGCCATCGCATAACTTCTTTCCTACAAAACATTCAACATTTTAAAATTGAAACATTTCTGGTACCGAAGCAAAAAGAGTAAAATTGATACAATCAAATATGTGGTTGAAATTATTAATGCCTGTTTTAACAAGAAACTCCAACGGCATGCTGTTTTAATTAATTTATCGAGGATTTGATACAGTCGATCATTGCAAACACAAATTTCAATTGATTTGAAAAGACTCATTGCTGACTTATTACATTCGGTATCTTAAAAAGAGAACACAATATATCCAAATTGATAACCAAAATTCAGACACAAAATTTAAATTAGGGAACCCCACAGAGTTCATTTTTGGGTCCTGTTTTGTTGCTGATTTATGCTAATGATCTATCAAATACTTGCAAAAAATGTGATGTCACAACGGTTTATGATGATACCAACATTTACGGACAAATGAATGACCAGTAACGAAACTTCGAGTGAAAAAAAATCCTCAAATTTCGAGTGATCTATCTAGCAGGATTGTATGTAATTTTGATGGTAAAAAAAGCGAAGTTATTTGGTTTGAAAACAAACACGTAAATTTTCTGGTGTCAATGGATGATACAAAGCTGAAATTAATTCCGAAATGAAGTATTAAGGAGTAATTTTAGACGGAAACCTAGAAACAGAGGCAAAGCGGAGCGTCGCATCATTTGCGATACAATACAAACAAAAAACAGAAGTCGAAAAAAACTATTTAAAAAAACTAGATCTACTAACAAAATTTTAAATACAGTAGCAAATATTCAAAAAAAAACATCTTTGAACTTTAATGACTTAAGCAATTAAGTATTCAAAAAAATTAATCCGACCAAAAGAGCGTTTCTAGATAATTTTAACATATATTTTTTTGACGAATTGTAGGTTGCTAACGAAATACATTTTTCAAATTTGGAGAGAAACTTAAATGCGGAAATTACAGACCGTTATCTTTGCTGCCAATTTAAGTAAGATATTTGGAAGATAATATGCCATCGCATAACTTCTTTCCTACAAAAATTTCAACATTTTAAAATTGAAACATTTCTGATACCGAAGCAAAGAGAGTAAAATTGATGCAATCAAATATGTGGTTGAAGTCATTAATGCCTGTTTTAACAAAAAAACTCCAACGGCATACTGTTTTAATTGATTTATCAAAGGTTTGACACAGTCGATCATTGCAAACAAAAATTTCAATTGATTCGAAAAGACTCATGGCTGACTTATTTCAGTCGGTATCTTAAAAAGAGAACACAATATATCCAAATTCATAACCAAAATTCAGACTCAAAACTTATATTAGGGAACCCCACAGAGTTCATTTTTGGGTCCTACTTTGTTGCTGATTTATGCTAATGATCTAGCAAATACTTGCAAAAAATGTGATGTCACAATGGTTTATGATGATACCAACACTTACGGACAATTGAATGACCAGTAACAAATTTTCGAACGAAAAAAAAATCCCCAAATTTCGAGTGATCTATCTAGCAGAATTGCATGTAGTTATTTATATCAGAATTCATTTTTGGGTCCTATTTTGTTGCTATTTGACGGTAAAAAGAGCGAAGTTATTAGCTTGGGAAACAAACACGTAAATTTTCTGGTGTCCATGGATGACAAAGCTGAAATTAATTCAGAAATGAATTAATTAGAAGTAAATTTAGATAGAAACTTAAAAACAGAGGCAAAGCGGAGCGTCGCATCATTTGCGATACAATACAAACAAAAAAACAGAAGTCGAAAAAATATATTTAAAAAAACTAGGTCTACTAAAAATTTCGTATGCCTAGATAGAAGTCCATTCTAGGCAAATATGCCAGACATTGAATGTTAAATTAGCAACGGAACAAAACTTACGAAGAGGAAACGAGACAAAAATTTTTGAGCAGAACAAAAAAGCACAACACTTGCACTTGCAGTTACAACGAATCTTACTTACAGCCCAAGAAAAGTCCGTGATGTCGCATCGAAGCCGACAATCTTAAGCAGACAGCAGTTAATCCGATTTTTTTAAAAGTTTGAAGTCCCAACCCTGAAACTATAATGAAAAACACTTGATCATTACAGCATAAGCAAAATCCCTAATGTAGCAACTAAGCCAACAAACGAAAGTGACAAATCAATATTTATCGGAATTATTTTCAGTTGCATACAAAAAAACAAGCTCCGACAACAAAAAAACAAGCTCCGAACCCCTGATCTTTGTGTGAAAAGCCGATGGTGTTACCTCTAGGTCAAATAAGAACGAGCCTCGAACTTGTTAAGCTTCAATAAAAAGCTAATAAGAAAAACAATTAAAATTACTAAGAAAAGTTGTTAACGGCAAAAAAAAATTAGTTCCCAAATAAAGGACACTTGCTCTCGCAAATATTATTGTAAAAACCACGTCCCATACTTACGCAACAAAGAGGCCAGTCTATCATCAAAAATATATTACTACAAAAAATTATATTGAACATGGTACCATTATTCGTCTTTATAAGTCTTTCAATGAACCAGTTATACAGCCAGGTGTTTTGCTTAATGGGCTAGAAAATAAAGCGGCTTAGGACAAGTTTCAAAATCGAAAGCTAAGGTTTTTTTTTCATAGCGAACGAACACTTTGAACTTTAACATAAACAAAAACAAGTTTTACACAATTAGAGAATTACATACTTAGGAAATGATAAAAAAACTCTTGTTGAAATTATGAATGAAAAAATCCATGTATTAAAAAAAAGCTCTTTTATAGTTGAACTGGGAGAAGTTTTGTATGGATCAAAAAAATTTAAAATTTGAGAACTTTGAACATAATTTCCAGTACTAGTAGAAGATGAGCTTATACAGTAACTGTTTTTTTTTTTTCAATTTTCCCGCAAAAATGACAGAAGTTTAATAGCTGGTCTCATTAATTAATAAAGACACATTTGAATAAAACAAGATGCTGCACAAGTTCAAGAATGTTTATATTCAAGACAATCAAAACTTTGTTCATTTATTTTGATTATTTCTTTTTGTTTTTCTTTGTTATTAGGAGTACATCACAGAACTTAGACTATGACATACATAAAATAATATATGTAACTTATACATATAATTTGCTCGTTAAATGCTATTAAACATCTACGCTTTTTTGGTCAATAACACGGAAAGTTTTTTACAGACCAGACTGTTTCGAAGCAGTAAACATTTGCTCAGAGGCGTCACATTGACGTGCAATTGCCTTTTGACAACCTCTCAAATTTGTTTGTACTAAGCTTAACTTGGAAACTAATAAGTTTTCCTTACAAAAAAGTTGATTTATTTCAACTCAGAAGCGCAGCTGCACTTTGAAAACGCTAGCGACAAAAACAGTCAAAAAGGTAAAGGCACTTTTTAGCTTTGGTAGACTACGGGATTTCAACCGCGAAACTTCCGGTCAAAATTTACTGCAGCCACTCATCTTTTGCTCGCTGATTAAGCTATTTTCATATATTTATTACACAGAGAAGCTGCGCTTCGCAAGCACATGCGAGAACATGACAAAAAGCAGCTCTATAAAATGAAATAATAAACAGTAAAAAACGGCCTAGAATAAGTAGGAAAAAATTCTTTCACATGACAGATTCGATCCTTCCACCTGACGATTACGAATAACACTCCCAGGCTTCTCAGCCACGGACGTTTAACCATCAGCAAACAGTAGCCACAGTTCAAGCAGACAACAGATGCTATGAAAGTCCTAATGCTACAGCTCGTGATTAAATCAAAAGTGCCACCAAATGAGCACTTTATTTGCGAGGTAGGTTGGAAATAAGAAGGTTCATACAAATACACTAAGCTCGCAAGCTCACTGGCGTGAATAGTAACTATCAGGCAGCTTCAATAAAGCGCATCACGCTAAGACTAATGCAACTGCTTTGACTTACCACTACGACAGCAAAGAGCAGATTTCCCTTTACCCACGATACACGGACACTTTCTCCCATCTCCGCTACCACTACTGCCCCCACTGCCTGCCGATGTGGGAATCATTCCTGTTCCGTTCTCCTTGTCACTTCCACTCGTATGCCTCCCGCGGGAATCTGTGGGATTGGCGACTGCGTTGAACACATGGTGGTAGAATAAGATCTGTCTGGCGGCGTAGATCGGCGAATGGTAAGTCAAGTCAGGGTTCAAGTAGACTCGGTTTAAGTTCACACCTATAACAACATTCTGTTTGCTTGCTAGAATGTTAAATAGTTTGGAGTTTCGAAAAGGTCCTGAGAGCTTCTAGGAATTATAGATTATTTTGATTTTTCATCGCAAAAAAAAATAAATATTGAATTTTTGCCTAGACTCATGCCTGCTTTTTAAAAATCTGAGTTACTTAATACTTAATCTTTCTCAGAACAGCAAATTGCTTTTCGAATGAGCTACCTCTCGTTTCAAAATCGAATCATCTCCGTTTTAACTTAAAATCTTTATAATTGGTCAATTAACGCCGCAAAAACAAACTAGCATCCATAAGTAAGAAAAAATTGGATCACGTTAACATACCCCCCCCCCCCCAAAAAAAATGCTTTATGGCGGATGATGAGGATGCCAACTTGGATCAAAAATTTTTAATCTTGAAAATCTAACCCCGTGAGTCGGTCCTGTAGTGTCCATTCATAACTCCGTCTGGGTTGAGCATGGGCATGAGTTTGAACACGAACAAGCGTCGGAGTGCTATTGCACGGGGATCATCTGGTCTGAGGATGAACTTGAGGAAACCATTAAACACGAAGCTGGCAGGCGTCTCACCTGGATGAACACGACTGGACAGGAAGAACACCTGAAACATATTAGTTATTTTGAAAAGAATGCATAACAGATATAATTGTCATTTTTAGCATCGTCAAAAATGGTTAACTGCCTTTCGCTAGAAAACAACGACGCACTTCTCAAAAAATTAAATTCACCACAAAAAATATATCCAGCATGCTTATAAGACTTGTTATAGAATCTAAATAACACTTTGATAACAATTTAGTTCAAGCGTTTATTTAACTTTTTTTGCTATCAGATTTATGCGGTAGATCTTTCGCGGTAAACATTTTGCGGTAAATAATTTAGGGAAAGATCATTCAGATCTTAAATTAAACGTTAATAAAATTGCACGGGAACGTAGATGCTAGCGGAAAAAATATACGAAACCAAATAGGTTAAATGTCGCATCCACTATCCAATACCACATCCTGTATAAATTACTAGGTTTAAATCCAATGAATCGTATACCAACAGAGTATCTTTTCCGAAAAGTTTTAAAACCAGTCAATCAGCTTAAGAAAAACGCCTGCGATTAAAACTGTCATTGAGCTGAACTGTACTTTATCTTTGTTAATAACTATTTAATCATATCCTACTGATACCACTTTTTAACACAGAGGGAAACACCCGTTCTATTTAATGAAACCAAAGTCCAAAATCTCAGATTTGGGAGGGTAGTTTTTGAGAAAACGTTTAAAAATCTGAAATATGAATCAAATACTCTCCCACAGACATTTTCGAAGACTGTAGAAAGACGTGTAAAGTTCAAAGAGACTACGGTAGTATAAAGACACAGGAAAGTGTGCGGTCTTTCCATTTATACCCTGTTTTTTTGAATATCGGTGGAATAGTTTTCAAGAAAAACTAAAATTTTTACAAAAAGTGAAAACTTTTTCAAAGCGTCCCAAAAACAACCAATCCCATACATTTTCATAATAACTATTTTTTACCAAGAGACGAAGTTGCACTTCGCATACACAAGCAGAAATATGACCGATAACGCTACTGGAAAAAACTGAATGAGTAAAACTGAGTCTATAAAACTTCTGGCGCACGCCAATTATGAGTCTACATAATTGCTAAGTGATGCAAGCCAATTATGACGCATTAGCAGTACAAGTCACTTTAAAAAAAAGAAATTACCAACTAACCTGCTTCAATTTATAGAGCGGACTCATTTTAACTAGTATACGAAAAAGTTCATTAAAACATCCGACCCTGCCCAGGTTTGAACCCTCTTATTTTGTTGCGGGTCTCCTTCCCTACCTCTACGCTACAGATCCATGATACCTTGTAGCTAAAATTCTATTTGTAATATAATACTCTGTGTTAATATCCTTAGCATTGGCTGCATTAATAGCTGGTTATTGGTCAAAAGCAACACTTGCAAATAAACACTAATACTTGCGACTTAGGTTGGGAAAAAAAGAATTCATACTATCACACAAGCTTTCCTAGGCAAATTCTAGGCAATATGCCAAGCAATAATTTTGAGTTTTGATTTATCAACGGAACACAACTTACGAAGCGTACACAAAACCGACCATCTTTGAGAAGACACCAGTGGAGCCGAAAAAAAATGATTTTATAAAAAAAAACATTACAAAGTTTCAAGGTCCCCCTGAAACTACAATGAAAAAAATGCCACGATACTTGTTTACAGCATAAGAAAAATCCGGTATGTGGCAACTAAGCCGACAAAACTAGAGCAAATAAATGAAAGTCCAATCAATTTTTACCAGAAAACAATTTTCATACATGCTAGAAAAAAAAACAATTTCCGGCCGGGATTCACAAGCGAACCGTAAGAAACTTTTAAATGCAAAGGTGACGGCTTTAACTTTAGATCAAGTGCGAAGAAACCAGGATTTTATAAAAAAGTTCTTTACGGGAAAAAAGTCTAGTTCCCGCCGATAACACGACACTGGCTTTCGCAGGTGTAAAAATGAAAACATTAAATTTTAACAAAAATTTATGGATCTTCTCCATTTCCTTTTTTCAAGTTTTCATTCCTTTTTCATAGTTTTTTTACGTGTTATTATGACTAAAGGCGTGATATTACGCATGAATCAAGCGCAGATAGACTATTCATTCCATGAATACCTTTTTGTGTCTAAATCTGTACGGCCTGGGACTGTTCATACTGGTGTCTGGAAATAGACAGGGAACATCATGCTCTCTCTCCTCGCAGATTCCATCATAACTAGAGATAGTTATCAGATCAACTCTGTTTCCATCCAGAGACTTGATGGCCAGTTCTCTGTGGTAGTAGATGGCATCCGGCGTAGACTCCCTGCACGAACACGAAACGATTTAAAGGAAACTATTTTCATTTAAACAATTAGCTAAATATGTACATCAAATCATTGCAAAAGCTTCAGCATACATACTTTGATGAATTAAACCGGCATTCGTCTTTCCACATTATTACCAGCGGATTAACTTGGCAAATCTACTAGTGCGATTTCTATTTTAGAACATTCCGTAATTACTGAACACAATTTTTTTGAGAAATTGAGCAAAATTAAAACCGACTCAGCAAAATAAACATTTATTATCCTCGTTGAAAACCAGAAACGATACAAAATTTTGATGAAATGATTATGATGAATGATCTAGAAATTTTTATTTAATTCTGCAGAGATGCGACAACCAGCAAGAACATTCAGCTGTTACCGTGTAGTGATTGGTGGGTTGTCGTGACAGGGTGCAAACTGTGTGTCCAATTGGGTCATCCACTTCTGGTACTCAGAGTAGGAGAAGGGGAAGCAGAAGGCGAACTCTACTGTGCTGTTCTTGTGCTCAAATCGGTGGCAGAACGAGATCATGAAGTCATACTCGTCCACGTTCTAAACACAGGACCACATCTTAGCCAGGGACAAATTTGTTTAGGGAGGGGTGGGGCGGACAATCTTTTCCTTAGGGATTCGATCTCTTTACCGCCAATAGGGTCCTCCTTGGATACTATTTTAAGTCAGCCATTTGCAGCCGATTGACACATGTTTTTTAAAGGGGCCTTTGACGCAACTGCAGAGTTATTGTAGTGGTAATCATTCGCAAAAAACGCACTTTTAAGGTCAAAACCATCCTAAACAACATTCTTAACCATGAACAAATTTAGAATTATTGCAGCGCAAGAACAATTTTCAAAAGCCACCACGTATTTGCTCAGTCGAACTTTATTTAAACAGTCCGAAAACAGTCTCGAATGACAATTGTTTTTAAAAGCCAGTACGTCAATTTTTTGGACTGTTTCGGCTGCGGCAGCTTATCTGAGAGAGAAGGCGGCAAATCTAACCGTTACTCATCAGATAAGATGCCCTGCTCACTTCCTACCGTGGAAGCAGTCGATAGCGAATCAACAAGAGGATCGCTGGTGGTTTTCGCCTTCTATGAAAAAGAGTCAGCAGAATAAAATGGAGAGCAGCCAACACAGGAAAAGTCGAAAGAAATCACGCAGCAAAGAAAGAGTTTAAAAATTAACTCAATGTTAAATCGTTTTTTTTTCAGGATACACTTCAGTTTTCAAAATTGGCAGCTGAATTCTGAATCAACATCGGCTAGGCTAAAACTGTACCATCTAATTGTGAATTAGCAATGTATGAACTTTCTGCTTCCGATGCAAATTTTTTAAACTTATTTAAAAACAAATTTGGATATCAAGCTAGGCAGATATTCTAGAACTTCTCGGTTTTCATCACAGCGTACAAAGCAGAAAAACAGATTAAGTGATAAATAACTCTGTTCTGTCTGATCAATTAAAAATTCTGACTTGGAATTTAAACTGGCTCAGTTTCCTTCCCGCTCCCCCACCTCACATAAGCATACATAAGCATCAAATTTCTGGTGTAACGAAGAGTTTTACAAGGTTGGGTATAAAGACCAATTATGTTTGTCATAGCCTAAATAGTCCGCATGCCAATTTTTAAGCAATCGGACAATGTGAAATGTGAACAGATAAATTACTTTTGAAAAATCGCAGGTTTTTTTTTTTTTTGGGGGGGGGGGTGCGCTAAGAGCTTTAAAACGAGCTGAGAGAAAAGAGCTTGACTGTTGACCGCGGGTGATAAAACTAGCAAACCTTTGGCAATAAAAACTTCAACAACTACCATATTATTTTCATCAAAATTGCTTTACTGTTTTACCCAAACATCAATTACATGTAAATTGTTTTTTCCTTGGACAAATTCCATGAGCAACTGCATTATGTTCAACCAAAGGTATTGCATTGCGTTTTAGTTTGATGCTATCATTATTTTTGAGAGAACATTCAGAGGTAGAAAAAACACCATTAACTGCAATATCGAAAATGAACGATGTAGCTGGTAATTATCTATAAGTGCTTAGGAAATGCTCAGTTAAATACTAACACAGGAGCACCGAAAATAGCGATAGCTTCAACCACTTGGTTTGTTTTATTTCCGCTATAAGCTCAACAGCAGCATTTCTCCGAGTTTAAATATGCCGCATCAACTTCGATTTCAAAATTCTGCATTAATTCATTGGTAAAAATTTGATTAAAATGCGACGAGGGAAGAAAAAAGTAAATACACATTTAGCGCTTCTAGTGCACTTCAAAAGAATGCAAAATTGAAACCGCTTTTTGTGAATAAAATAACAACTAATCGCTGAAAGAAAAAACAACCAATTTTCAACAATTAAGAACAAGAGGAAGCACTTAAAACAGAAAACATTCGTTCTCTAAACATGAAGAATTTCCACGAAGTTGCAGGTGAAAAAATGAATCTAGAGCAGTATAATGACACAGAGAGAGGCGAAGCTGCTCTTCACAGATACAAAAAAAAGCTCAAGAGTCAGTTGTCGTAACCATTAAAACACCGCTGATCTTGTTTTCCTTTCTCCTGTGATTCTCTTTATATAACTTCCGTCAATATATTCCAATTGTAATTAAATTCGACTAAATGTAATCCAAACATAATTGCTCTTCATGCTCAACATAGCAAAACCCTGGATTACAACAAAATTAATAAATTTGCGTGGGAGGAAAACCTACTTTCATCCATACTCTACTATGACCAAAACTACTGGCATCAGGATACAGTCATGCAAGTTCCGGTTGCCCTTTGGCGTGTCTGAAATAGCTTTTGGCTGAAAAAAAGACAAATTAAAATAGAAGACTTCGTAACTCTTTGCTGGTATGATTGATACTTCGGTTTATAGATCGTTTTAACACGATTAAATTTAGCAGAAGGTAGAATCAGATCTATGACAAGAACCGATAATTGCTTACGACCTAAAACGCTTCAAGAAGTCCGCTTTCGGTCTCTTTTGTGGTCTTAAAACTATTGAGAGAGAAGGATGTTTGATAAATTGCAGCAACCACGGGAAAATAACAAAACCATGGACATCAGCAACTTTTGTGATATGAAGTTATCGGGACCACCTTCGAATAAAAGAGGAGAGTAGAAGCACTATGACGATGGTAATAGTGGTAATGAAGATGAATGCTAAAGGGCAGGACCGATAGAGGTGGGAGGACGAGGAGGCTGGAAGAGGACTTAGCATCCAAGGAGGGTGTGAATAAAGCACCAGCGAGAAGAGGGGACAAACATTTAGCGCTTCTAGTGCACTTCAAAAGACTGCAAAATTGAAACCGCTTTTTGTGAATAAAATAACAACTAATCGCTGAAAGAAAAAACAACCAAATTTCAACAATTAAGAACAAGAGGAAGCACTTAAAACAGAAAACATTCGTTCTCTAAACATGAAGAATTTCCACGAAGTTGCAGGTGAAAAAATGAATCTAGAGCAGTATAATGACACAGAGAGAGGCGAAGCTGCTCTTCACAGATACAAAAAAAAGCTCAAGAGTCAGTTGTCGTAACCATTAAAACACCGCTGATCTTGTTTTCCTTTCTCCTGTGATTCTCTTTATATAACTTCCGTCAATATATTCCAATTGTAATTAAATTCGACTAAATGTAATTCAAACATAATTGCTCTTCATGCTCAACATAGCAAAAACCTGGATTACAACAAAATTAATAAATTTGCGAGGTGGGAGGAAAACCTACTTTAATCCATACTCTACTATGACCAAGACTACTGGCATCAGGATACAGTCATGCAAGTTCCGGTTGCCCTTTGGCGTGTCTGAAATAGCTTTTGGCTGAAAAAAAAGACAAATTAAAATAGAAGACTTCGTAACTCTTTGCTGGTATGACTGATACTTCGGTTTATAGATTGTTTTAACAAGATTAAATTTAGCAGAAGATAGAATCAGATCTATGACAAGAACCGATAATTGCTTACGACCTAAAACGCTTCAACAAGTCCGCTTTAGGTCTCTTTTGTGGTCTTAAAACTATTGAGAGAGAAGGATGTTTGATAAATTGCAGCAACCACGGGAAAATAACAAAACCATGGACATCAGCAACTTTTGTGATATGAAGTTATCGGGACCACCTTCGAATAAAAGAGGAGAGTAGAAGCACTATGATGATGGTAATAGTGGTAATGAAGATGAATGCTAAAGGGCAGGAGCGATAGAGGTGGGAGGACGAGGAGGCTGGAAGAGGACTTAGCATCCAAGGAGGGTGTGAATAAAGCTCCAGCGAGAAGAGGGGACAAAGCATACCGTGAGGAGATCACCACGGAAACCACAGACCATCTCGAATTCCATTGTTCTGGGCGATTCAATTAAATATGGGAATTTAAAAAATTATCAAGAACGCGAAGGTTGTGACTTGTCCCGGTGCACAGATTCAGCAACTGTCCGAGAGGAAGATAATGGACAATTTTAGTCGCCTAGGAATTAGGAAAATCGCAATTCTCGGCGGGACAAACAACATTGCACGGAGAGACGGCTCAACACATCAGACATCAGCCAGAGGAGTTCAGTGACAAAATGAAGGATCTAGTGGAAATGTATAAGAACGAAGGCTTTCAAGTAGGAGGAGGCACCGCGAAGAAGAAATCAAGAAGATCAACAGGCAAAACGAAAAGATAGCAAAGAAGGCGAAATGTGAGTTCCACAAATACCGACGGTTCTCGAAAGCCCATATACACAAGAACGATGGGGTGCATTCAGCCACGGACTACATCCAAATCCTGGCGAAGGAAATCTATCAGGCTCTCCAGAGGCTGTCCACTGATAAGTCCAATGGAGAACATACTAGTGGGGCCTCAAAGACCTGACTAGTTCCGGAAAAGGCATTTAGGTCTCGAACGAGACGTAACGGAGAGACAGAGAGAGAGAGAGAGAGAGAGAGAGATGAATGCTAAATGAAATTTGCGAACAGAAAACAAACGGCATGAAAACACTGCAACCCAAAAACTTGGGGAAGCTTGTTAGTGTGACCCGTTTCTTTCATAGGCAGCGGGTTTCGTTTTTCTATGATAATCTTCATCTCCGGAGGAGAGGAGGGTTTATTTGTGGTTGCTTCGACTCGTCCACAGTCCGGTGTCATTGGCCCCGACGGGGTATTTAGGACATAACACATTTGAGGGTTACTTAAAGATTATTTTGACAATGGACGTCGTCTAAATAGGTCTCTCGCTTTGTTGTGCTGTTGTGAAGCCAGCATCTTCCGACAAGCAAATTATTTTTTGAAAGAAGTTCAGCTCTCCCGCTCCATCGTGCTACATGAGCTGGAGGTAATCAAATCAGCTACAATGAAAGGGGTCAGTCCAATGACTGAGGACTTCTAAATCTGACGGTCGTCCTCGACAGTAAAATAAAAAATTGATATCATGAGGGCCTTGAATTGAGATTGCACAAATATTAGGGATTTTACTGTCTAACCGACTCCGGTATTTATTCAGTAGAGGAGAGTTCCCTAATCGGAGCTGAGCAAGTTTTCACCAGGCGTCACGATCAATCTTACTTTCACTAACGTCAAGTTCAGCAGATTTAAGCTGAGTACTTTGTTAGGGTAGTTTTCGGTGATATCTTCAACTGTCTTAATACTGAGATGTTTTAGGTTTTTTTTTTACAATATGTAGGACTTGTTTGCACTGTTTCTGGGATGAAAGAAATTTTGCGGTGTTGGTTTGAGTGCTATCATATTGCTACCTACTGTTGTTTCATGATCCGCTCGACCGGGAAGGTGACTGCAAGGAGGAACTGTTTTGAGAACATTTCGTGTTCACGCATCGAGAGAACCTTTTTCATTGTTCAGGTGGTCTACATTTGTCATTTTTACACAGCCGGTGACAGTTCTCAGCGCGTCAGTTTGTTCCACTTGCAGCTTATTTCTGTTAGTAGCACTGAGAATAGTTGGCCATATTGTTTCCGCGTAGTTCATAACACTATGACTGATGGCCTAGTAAGATGTCGACAAGGTCTTTTTCGTGCATCCCCATTTGGTACCGGCTATTTTTCTAAGCACATTATTCCCTGATTGTACTCGTGAACAGATATTTTGTGGGTGCGCTTCGAAATTAAGCATGTAATCAAATGTGGCACACAGTATTCTAGGATTTTTGGATGATTTTGGTTTTTAGGCGATAGCCCCCAATATCAACCTTAGTTTCGAAATCCACTTAAGCAGACTGTGGTAAATAATCTAGCCATTGAGTTATCATCAAAAGATTTAGATGTCTATCTGAGCCATGTTTGTAGTTTTTGCATATTGGTGTTCATAGGGACGGGTAGTAATGTGTAGTACCGATGCATTGGACCCAAACATGAGAAAAGAAATATCATCTGCATAGATGAACATTTTAAAGTTTTCAGTAGGTTGTGGCACGGAGCACATAAACAGGTTGAAGAGAGCCGGTGAAAGAACAGCACCCTGTGGGACTTAATTAACTTTATGCTTGCTTGATGCCTGACTTCTTAACTTGACGTAAAAGCGGACTTGTAAATATGACAGCAGCCATCGTTTTAGGTTGTTAATGATGAAGGTACTAAATATGTCAGTCGGACGAGCTCGCTGCTTAACCGTATCAAATACGGCGGCAAGATCTAAAGCCACAAGTAACATTGTATGACACGGTTTCCCTTTGTTAAGGCCCTCAGTTATTTTAGTTAGTTAGTGTGCAGTTGATAAAAGTTACGAACGCTACTGTCGACCGTGCTTTTCTGCAGCCATGCTGATGGTTAGACAGTTCAACGCATTGAGTCAGTTTCGGTAGGAGTAGTCTTTATATTCGTTTCGCTACGGGAGATAGCAGTGCAATGGGACTTTATCTACAAGTTGCGTCGGTATCTTTACCTGGTTAATGTGGCAGGGCTGTAAAATTTGTCGTTAGGACTTTTTTAACTGTTCAAATGTAAAATATTCGAAAACAACATGTTAATGAACAGATTTTTTTGTTAAATATGGGTTTTCACAGTGAAAACATCAACTGTTTGAACAGGAAAGGCATTTTTCCGGCCTTTTCGATTGCAAGAGAGCTTCGAAGTTTGCTATCGGTTGGACCCATTGTTGAAAATTATCGTTACAAGCCGACGGTGGACGGAATTGCGTTAACCAAAGAGTACCAGCGTATTCCAAAAAATCTTTATCATATCCAAGTTTTTCTCCACTTTTCCACCAAGCCATGGCTGATACGGTCTTATAGCCCTCTTCAAATGCCAGCTTCACGTGTAAAAACGTCAATTGCAGTGCGAGCATGTGAGAAATAATTGCACGGGCAGATGGAAAAAATTACAGGTTCAGCGAAATAAACAATAAAAATAGATTAACAAAATTCAAATAAGTTTAATAGATGCGAAATGTCAACAGGTTTCCAATTTTTTTCAATTGTTAATTAACACTTGGACCCTAAAAAACCTGTTTAAATCAAGTTGAAAATTATACTGTTTATAACACTTTTTAAACAACGAGACATCCTTCTAATGTAGTGGGATACTTGAACCGGCCTTCCAGTTATGTGCGATTATTGCGTTATTTAGTGATACGTTAACGACGTAGGTGATGTCTGTTATGCCGAGCAGTTCAAGGTAGCAAAGATTTATCCGGACCAGAGCATTGCCCTTTTCACTTTCTAATTGCAGTTTTTACTTCTTCAGCGGTGAAGTTAGTAACTTTGAAGTGAACTTTATTATTTTAAGCAGATTATTTCTTTTTTCTTTGTCAATTTATGGGGTGTACTGTTACTTGAAGCGCTTGGCGCATACTTTATCATGCATTCGTGGTCCATCATTGAAAACTGTTGGTGGTTAGATTTCTTTGGTGGATTTTTTTGGAAAGATGATTTGAAAATTGACCATAATTTTGACCATAAATTTGACATATAATACAAGACAATAAGCGCTAAAAATAGATTTCATTCCGAGAAACATGTGACCACCGAGTACAGTCAACTGTACTCGGTGGTCACACGTTTCTCGGAATGAAATCCATTTTGAGCGCTTTTTGTCCTGTATTATAATATTTATTTTGTGACTGAGGGCTGTGATGTTGGGGCGACATGGGTGTTCTTTTCTTAAGTAGTCTTTTTAAAGCATAAATGTTTGTGCCTCTCCAGGACGGTTAGTGGTCATTTCAGATATGAGGCCATGTGGGATATACTGTATTGCAATTTTGTCGCTGATATCTCTGTAACCTTTTTGATTCTTGAGAACATTGCCTGAGATTCGCGCTTTTAAAAACACATTGGTTTCCTCAGTGAATCTCAACCAATTACAGCCTACTTCCCTGAAATTATTGCTGGTGCGTTTCTCTGCTTTTAAATTTTCTCAATTAAGACTGAAGTTTAAATATCAAATTTCGATTTCAAGTGTATCCCCTCTTTGACTTGGTTTTATAAGAGAGCACCAGAGCTCATTGTGTGCGTTAAATTCACCGACAACTAGAAACAATTTCAGGTCTAATAAGTGTTTTACGGAAGCCGTACAGCCTGTGGGGTAGCTTGAGTTTTTTGGAAAGTATGTTTATCAGGTTGAGAAATGAGTTGCGTGATTTAATTTGAATACCCATTGCTGGTCAGTATGGTTGTCTGATATGGTTAGTGAGGATAGGTTGAATTAGCGAAACTTAACGTTTTCATCGATGATGTGATGAACTCAAGACATCCGCCTTCGCTAGGCTCCTTAGGGCAGTTGGTAGTCACTTCTTGATACCCAGGAGGGTCTTTTAACGCTATTTTGATGTAGTTCGTTTTCATGAAGTGTATGACTCCGTCAATTTTATTTCTTAATCCGTTGACATCGAACTGGAGGATATTGGAACTTGTTGTTTCTTTGGTGGGAACATGTTGTGAAATGTGTATATCAGGTGGTCGGCGCCAAGTGCAGGCTCCACACACAAAATTGCTATTCCAGTGATTAACGGATACGCTTGTGGTACATTCGAGGTGTTCCCAGCCACCGTAGTGACACCACACCTATACTGAAGCCTTTTGAATTGATGAGTGTGAACAGTACAAGCTTCAGTTCCGGGGTTCCTTTCTATTCATGTTACTAGCAATAGCAATGCGACTATGATACCAGCCACGAAGTTCTTTGGGAGCAATGGGGCTGGTTTTTGCAGCTACTTGCTTAAAAATACGCTGTCTGTTGTTGAAGACATTGAAAAATTTTTAACGGGTTAGATTAAAATCTCTTTTGCCAATGAAATCACCTCATATAAAGTGACTTAATCGATATCCCATTTGCCGAAACCATTTAATCCGAATAAAACTTTCAACAGAAAAACGTTAAGACAAAAAATGATTGATACAAAATAAAATTTGTAAATTACAGGAACTAATCGGAAGGTCTGTCAATTCTTACAAAATTTGATTCAGCCAGAAGAAAATTGAATGATTTGTTACGGAAGCTGACAAACAAAGTCCGGTATTTAATTATCTCCCAAAAAAAAAACGATTTTATCACAAAATCAGCTCCTGGCCAGTATCGAACCCAATATATTTGTCATCTCAAGCATGAAGGTTACCTGCAAACTAAACAGGCCAAACTGTTACTTCAAGCTTGATATACTTTGAGGTAAGGTGAGCAAATATTTCAAGTTTTTTGTAGTATTACAATGTTAGCGACTAACGTTAATAAACGAACTCAAAACCCGAAAAATGATTTTAAAATTATAAAAAGAATTTGTAAAGCTTAGTTTTTTTTCAAGTTTTCTTTCGATGGCTTGTGGTTTTTCAAAAAAAATCGCGTTAGATTTAAACCGCTGAAATACAAAAGCCACGAAAAATAATGGAATAAAAACATTAGGAAAATAAACCGAAAGATACTAAGCGGACCAAACTGTGCCGAAAATTTACCAAAAACTTTCGGCACAGATAAAAGTTACTTGGCAATACTCAGCGTTCACCCACAACACATATGCAGTTCATATACTCCAACCACGCTAGTTATTTACGAGAAAAAAAGTACCCTGTTGCAATACCCTAGCTTATCGCAATGGTAATAAAACGTTAATTAAAATGAGCAAACGCGTTCCTAGCGTAAGCTTAGATAACATTTACAAGAGGAAAGACCTCAAGTACTTTGAACACCCGATCATCTTGGTGAAATTGGATATTTCAAAAATAGAGTAGGGTCCAATTTCCTGTACAGGCTAGATAGACTCACCATGTATGTTGGTTTCTCTCTGATTCTGTCCCAGTTTGGCTTCTGTGGCAGCACTCTGTAGACTGGACACATGCCCTGCTGGAACAGTCGGAACTGTCTGTTCAGATTCATCATGTTCATCTTCACATACTTTCCCGAAGGCGCACCCTTCACTGCAAAGTAGAACCAGGTCCTATAATACAACAAAACCAAGGACCTTAATCCAGCAGAACTGTTTAATTTTGACAAATTTTTGATTCGAAAATTTACGAGAAACTACTACTCGTCACTAGTTGCGAACAGTCCCCCCATTTTGATCGAATGTGGATTGTCACCTTATTCAAAAAACCCGAAAAATAGAAATATGAATGCAATGGCTTTAAGCGGAAGACGATCAGAGTGCATTTTGAGGATTCAGATAAATGCAGAATCAAATTACAATTTTAAAAAACTAGCCTGTCATATTGCCAAAAAAATAAATGTTTGATGCTACTCGAAAATGATTTTAAATTTTAATATCATTCACAACAAACTGAAGGTTATTTAACTCGCACAAACAGAACATAACAAAAATCGTCCGGAATTCCATGTTTTATCTGGTTAACTATGCGGCTGCTGCTTTCGTACGCCTGATGATATTATTGCAAGACCTCGGATAAGTTAGACACCATTTACGTTAGACTTCTAAAAACACTCTACGGACCTATTTCCATTTTCGAACTCGGTTCCAGCAGCGTCCCTTCTGGTCCAGCAGTTCACTTCCAGGTCTGGCACGGTGCTCGAGAATGCACCGCCTGATGGGTGCTGCTGAGGCGCATTACGCAATGGCGACGTCTGATCTCCGGCGGTCCCTGTAGGATTCGAACCGGGGTTGTTTGTGTTGTTAGATGAGGTTGGGTTGGATGAAACATACTCGTGGTCTCCACCCGATAAGGTGTTGATTGAACTTTGTTGAACCTTTTCTACGTGAGCTAAGTTGCCTGAGTCGAATTTGGAAGTGAACAGAAGACCTCCTATACGGAACTCACTCATCTGAAAAAAAAATTTCAAATTACTAGATACCTTTATCTGATTAACACCCTGACAATAACAAGCCCATAAAGAATCATATTGCCATCAATTTATAGAAGCTTCAGAACAATAAAACAGATCAAACTCTGCTTTTTCAAATGCTGCTGAATGCAAATAGACTTAAGAAGAAAACGCCTGACATTTCGTAGTAACTTAAAATCTTCCAAAGACACAAAACCAAACTTTCCTGAAAAACTATACGAAAATGTGACTTTAACTTCTTATTCTTGTACGCTCAAACTTCTTATTCTTGTACGCTTATTCTTGTACGCTCAAAAAAAAAACTATACGAAAATGTGACTTTAACTTCTTATTCTTGCATTACTGTCAGCAAACTAGTTACGCAGGTTTTCAGACGCAAATTAGCATGAATGCAAAACATTGGCGAATTATATAGGGCAAGCAAGAGTACTGATTAAAGATATGTTCACTCCCTAATTCGGACAGACTGGCGTATTTGGGAGTGAACATATCTTTAATCAGTACTCTTGCTTGCCCTATATAAAAGGAACCCGATGAAACAAACTAAAAATAGTTCGAAAAGGTTACTTGAACTCGAAAAAAAAAATAAAAACTACTGATTTATAAGGGATAACTTCAGAAAGTGAGTTTATTAAGACAAGCTGTAGCTTAAAGCTCTTAAATTTATTGAGGTTTTATTGTGTACTCTTGATAGAATAACTAATGTGTCCAAAACTTTATACTGTTTTCTTGGGTATGAGAGGATCGTGCTACGCTTCAAAAATAGGACAAAAATAGCTTTAGAAAGATTCAAATACAAATAAAAAATCAGATTGTAAGACCAAAACTTCTCGCTCTTTCACTGTTCATGTGAAAAATTAAGCTGAAAAAACGGGAAAATATCTGTTTCTCTCGGAACTGCGATATTGAAACAGCCATTTGGATAACTTTTGAAGCAACTGAAATAATTCCAGAACATTTCTTCGAGCTCCGTAAAGTGGTCACAACAAAAACTGGATCCGTTCTTAATCATCCCGATGCTTCAAAATAAACTCCCTTCGAAAAAAAGGTGAAATCAAGTCTAGATTTGTTTTCACAAGATACTAGAGAGAGGAAATAAATTAAAAGCAGGAATTTTTTCTGAACAAGTAATAGCCAGCTCTGTCCAAGTAGCATACAATGCTCCAAACACTGTCATTTTACCAAAAAAAGTTACACTGAGGCGAGTCGGGGCATCTTAACGATAAAAAAATATTCCAGCCAAAAACATGACAATGTGAAAAAAACTATATCTCTATATCTCTTTACATATATTTCATCAAAGGGCTTTTAGGGAAGGGAAAAAAATACTTGTAGAGAACTTCAACTTCTATTCATATATTTTTTCACATTTTTTTTCTTTTGTTGATATATCAAGGGTCTTTTAAAGAACTAACAAGTAAGCGCTCCAATTTTCACTTGTGAACTTGTGATTCACTTGTGAACTTTTCTCACGTTAATCGACTATCGGGTAAACATTCATCAGGCGCGCATTGCGCCTTTTGTCTATCCCCTTCCAAGCCCTATTTTATAATCAAATGTATTGATTTTTGAAATTATTTGAACTAAATTTCAATGTCAATGTTCAAGTTTTATATTTCAGCTTTTAAGCCTACTTATATAGAACAACTGAAAAAAAAAACGCAAACCCAGCCAATTGAATGCGCCGAAACAAAAAGAAAAAAGAGAACAAATGTATAACATAGCCAATCGAAGATTGGAAAAGAGTAATGAACGCAAGTAAACATTTAAAAAAACACTGACTTGCTTTAAAAAATCTCAACTTTCGAAATTCGAATAAAGATGATTCCCTTGAAGCTCTGTGAACTTCTAGAACAATTTATGATTGGCGCTTTTTTAAAAACATCAACCCAACTAGAGAAAACTGGATCAACAACTAAAGTTTTTACTCTGCTGTAAATCTAAAAATTAGATTCCACTTTCGAAACTAGAAATCGTTCGCGTTCTTCGCGCAATTTCCACGTTCGTATTTGGAGAGTGCTATTTAGGTCCCTTTCAGCAGATGAATTTCAAATTAACTCAAAAAACGCATAAATATTTAAGTGCATTCATAAATGCATCAATGTGTTGCGATAATGCATCTGTAGTTATTAAAGCATTTTAAGACTTCTTGGAAAAAAAAACAAAAAAAAATCAGCAAGACCTATATAAGAGTCTTCACTACGTTCATTACTCTTAACATGATAATTTCAATGTCGCTCACTATGTAAACCGTCCCGTAATGTCACAACACGAGAACATGATCACTTGTGAAAAAACTTCATCTCAGACACAATGTTGATAAAAACGAGGAAAAAACAGTTTCTCCACGAAGTGCGCATTATAATAAAAACGATTTAAGTTCAGCTATGAAGCATCTTGAAGCAGAGCACAAAACAAACCCTACATTCAGAAATATTTAAAGACTATACAAAAAACACTAGAGGGCCAGCTAAAGCTGGAGGTACTTGTTTGAAAATTTTGAATTTGTACTGATGCGGGATGAAGTAGGTTCTTTCGAAAATTTAAAAATTGGGCTGCTCCGAATAGCTTAGTTGTTGCTCTATTAAAATGAGTGAAAATTTTTATTTTGAAATTTTCTCAGAAAGATAAATTTTTTGTTCGAATTTTAAGTCGTAGCATGTTATGCTCGGAGGCTTCTCACAACCTGTTGCCATTAAACCCTTGATATCAGATAGATTTCTTTTCGAGAAGTCAAAAAGTTACAAAAAACGGACATGAAATAAAAGCTTTTCCGACGGTCACAAACTTTATATGAAAAAATTGGGCGTAACTGTATATGCAGGAAGCTTCACACAACTCTTTCTAACCATTGAAAACATTATCTCAGATTCGGGAGGGTAGTTTTCGAGGAAAAAAAACAAAAATTTGAAAAACGGTCAAAAAAATCGAAAACTTGACTTTTCTGAGGGACATAACTTTTTGTGTAAAAAAATGGGCGTAGCCACTAACGCAGGGGATCTTTTGAACCCAAAATCTCAGATTTGAGAGGGTAGTTTTTTGAGCAAATGTGAAAAATCCGAAAATATGGCTCAAAAATTCAACCCACACACTTTTTCGAAGGCTGTAAAAAGTGTAGCAATGTAAAAAAAAGCCTACAGAATTATGCAGACACAGAGGGTAGAGGGCGGACTTCCCATAGCCAACACTTTTTTGAAAGTCGACAGCAGTTTTTGAGAAAAACCAAATTTTTTGAAAAAGCTTCTCAAAAAAATTTTTCAAAAAAATAGAAAAACCCGATCCCGATAACTTTTTCATAATACTTGTTTTTATCAAACAGGAACATATTAAATTACTTTTATTCGAAACTGACGCTAAAGAAAACTTTTAATACACAGAGGCGAAGCTGGGCTTCGCATCACTTGCGATACAAATTTGATGAAAATCAAACGGAAAAATCTGAAGAAAAAAAAATCAAAGAAATCGTTTTTGTCAACTAAAAATTATGTCACCTCTACGCCAGATCGAATTTGAAGTTATAATTATCACGTGGTAACAAAATCGAAAATACTTGAGCAGAAACCTTTCATGTCGAAAAAAATCAAAAAAAATTCTAAGCTAATAAATTTTTCCCTTCAGAGCACACACACACACAAACTTTTTTAGACCCCGGAAAGACGCAATAAGAGGCCACTAGGTCGATATAAAGTAAGCCAAAACTTATTAACCCGATAAAAAAGGCAAAAATTAAAAAAAAAATTGACAAATCGAGTTGGTAAAATTACAACCAGTATTAAACACAAATTTCGATTCGGCCTGATTTTTAAAACGCCAAAAAACTTAAAGCAATTACAATGAACATTGTTTACCGCAAAAAAAACGATTCATAGATCTAATAACTAAGCCGACGAAACATATGCAGACAAATAATAGGCCGATTTTTTTAAACTGGAATATTTAACGTTTAAAAAAACAGGTCCTAGTCAGATTCGAACCCGAGACCTTTGGCGTCCCAAGCGTATTAGTTACCTCCTGGCTAAGTGTGCAGGAAACACCAAGAAATTTTAATTCATTATGAGCCAAGGTACCACGAGTCCAGATGAGTCCTGTGAACAAAGTTGTTTACGTGAAAAAAAAGCCTAGTACCCGATTGCAATAACCTTGCTTATCGCAAGGGTAATCAAACTCAATTAATTTCTTTTAAACCCTGATTTTGACCTAATTTCTAAAAATTTATGAAAATTGCTCGCCTTAAAAAAATGTAGTATTTAATTCTACAAATTCTGACCAGGAGTCTCCAGAAAAACTTTGAACCGGTGAAGTTCTTTTATGTTTCTTTAAAGGAGCTCATCGAATGTTAACTTGACTAAGATCAGAAAAAATATATAAGGGAATTATACTTGCGGAATGAATGCCGACGCCCAAAACGCCGAATTTTTTTTCCAAATTTGAACCAAAAAAAATCGAAAAAGGTTAAAGGAACAAGTTTCAAGCAAACGTTCCCAATTGCGGTCACGTACCGAAATTCACTTTTGCTCCCGTAAATTTTCTTTAAAAAAAAACACTTTTTTTTGTTGGCGATGGGGTATAATCATCTTCCCTGTGTAGATAATGAGAGCATATTCAATGCAACGAAAAAAATATTCAAGCGATAGCGTATATGAGGACTGACTCCTCTTTTCAACTTCATCCTCTGTAAAAAAAAACATCCGGGCCCTTTCATGACAACTAGGAACACTTTTCTAAAAGAAACAAGGATAGCCGGTTACTGTGCAAGTAGCACAGAATGTTCCGACCAGAGGCTTGAAAAATACAACATATCTTTTTTTTCAAACTAGGGTCGTTTTTCGGCGCGGTGTGATAGAAGGATCTTAACGAAAACTAGAGCTTAATTATATTCGACAGTCATAGTAAATTACGCAAATTGTAAAACAGTTTTGAAGAAAAATTACTAGAAAAAAAAGTAAAAAGCAATCAATTTTTTTGCAGGTTTTTGAATTTTTGATTCCAAAAGTGCAAGTTACCGCAAAAAAAACGATTCATAGATCTAATAACTAAGCCGACGAAACATATGCAGACAAATAATAGGCCGATTTTTTTAAACTGGAATATTTAACGTTTAAAAAAACAGGTCCTAGTCAGATTCGAACCCGAGACCTTTGGCGTCCCAAGCGTATTAGTTACCTCCTGGCTAAGTGTGCAGGAAACACCAAGAAATTTTAATTCATTATGAGCCAAGGTACCACGAGTCCAGATGAGTCCTGTGAACAAAGTTGTTTACGTGAAAAAAAGCCTAGTACCCGATTGCAATAACCTTGCTTATCGCAAGGGTAATCAAACTCAATTAATTTCTTTTAAACCCTGATTTTGACCTAATTTCTAAAAATTTATGAAAATTGCTCGCCTTAAAAAAATGTAGTATTTAATTCTACAAATTCTGACCAGGAGTCTCCAGAAAAACTTTGAACCGGTGAAGTTCTTTTATGTTTCTTTAAAGGAGCTCATCGAATGTTGACTTGACTAAGATCAGAAAAAATATATAAGGGAATTATACTTGCGGAATGAATGCCGACGCCCAAAACGCCGAATTTTTTTTCCAAATTTAAACCAAAAAAAATCGAAAAAGGTTAAAGGAACAAGTTTCAAGCAAACGTTCCCAATAGCGGTCACGTACCGAAATTCACTTTTGCTCCCGTAAATTTTCTTTAAAAAAACACTTTTTTTTGTTGGCGATGGGGTATAATCATCTTCCCTGTGTAGATAATGAGAGCATATTCAATGCAACGAAAAAAATATTCAAGCGATAGCGTATATGAGGACTGACTCCTCTTTTCAACTTCATCCTCTGTAAAAAAAAACATCCGGGCCCTTTCATGACAACTAGGAACACTTTTCTAAAAGAAACAAGGATAGCCGGTTACTGTGCAAGTAGCACAGAATGTTCCGACCAGAGGCTTGAAAAATACAACATATCTTTTTTTTCAAACTAGGGTCGTTTTTCGGCGCGGTGTGATAGAAGGATCTTAACGAAAACTAGAGCTTAATTATATTCGACAGTCATAGTAAATTACGCAAATTGTAAAACAGTTTTGAAGAAAAATTACTAGAAAAAAAAGTAAAAAGCAATCAATTTTTTTGCAGGTTTTTGAATTTTTGATTCCAAAAGTGCAAGTTACCCAGAAAAACTAACAATCCTCGAGGAAAAATATCTTTTTACGGCTTAAAACAAAGTATTGTAAGCTTTGAAGCCATTGAAATAGGCTATTGCAGGCTTATTCATTCGCTCGAATTAAGACGAAAAATCAAAAAGTTCGACACTTGGAAAAACTTTCTCAGATACGCTATAGTCAACAGTGAGTTAGATTCGGATACGTGAAACAAGGAATACAGACACAAAATTCATGAAATAAGCAGATTGCGACAGCATGTCTATATATTACTTAATTGGCATTTCACTAGACACGTGTTCAAGAAGACTCTATGTTGACATCTTTATTACCACAGAGCCGAAGCTGCCCTTTGCGAACACAAGCGGCAAAACGGCTCAAGTAGCTCCAAAAAGCCAAAAAAAATAGGAGACAAGATTAAGCTTTAAGAACAAAACCTATGTCATTTGCAGGAATCAAATGCCGACCTGGAGCTTACGAGTCGAATGTCTTCCCATCACTAGAAATAGGTAGGCTGATCGACATTAGCAAAATAAAGCATATCGAACACACAATATTGAATTGCAAACGATATGCAGCATAAAAGCAATTTAAATAAAACAATTTGAAGCAAGTTGGTTTTAAAAACACCATTGTAAAGTTATGTATGAATTGATAATGGGAGACAATGTTTTTAAGTATTCTATGAAAAAAGTTGAAGTACATGTATTTATTCGTAGAGCGAAACACTGACGTCTATTTTCCAAAGTCATGTACGTACAGTGTTGAAGCAAGAATACATAAAGCCAAGTGTGCATCCTTCTGTTTTTCAGGTAGCAAAATTTAGCAGTTTTCTTAGTTTTTTCTCATTTTTTATAGACTTCATCTTGAACTAGTTTTTTTTTACTTGAAAACATGAATTAACAATGAAAAAGACCAATTAAATTATAAGTTAACAATGATATAATATTCTTCTAGTTTCAAAATCCAAAATCTATTATTGAATTGAAAATAACGATCTTAGAAAGCAACGAAGATAAATTATTTATTTTTTGGAAACTTGATTTTTGGGTGTTTTCTGAGGTGAAACCACAAGGCTCGAAAAAACCCAGCTGCTAAAATTTTGAAGTACTTTTTCCAAACAAAAAATGGATATGGCTAATGGTACGAGCAAGACTACCTTAAAGTTGCATTCGTGAGGCCTGAACTTTTTTATATACTTAGATTTTTTCGAAAATTTTATAAAAATTTTCTTTACAAATAACTGTTTCCTAATCAAGTTTATTTATAATTGTACTTATATTTAGCAATTGACACGCTGATATTAAAAATATCTGAAAACAAAATAATGCTTTTCTCGAAATAATAATGAAATTTAAAAACAGGCTCTTTTTCCTTTTCCCCCCACATCACACGAGCATCAATTTTATTGTCTAACGAGTGGTTTTACAAGGTTGGGTATGAAGACCAAAAATGTTTTCCATGGCCTAATTAGTCTGCATGTACTCAACAATATATTTATTGCTAAATTCTCTAACTTTCATTTTCGGTTTTTCATAGCATTGGATATTCGGTTACTACGATACCGAAATGGCCTACCTTTTACAGCCACCACCCCCCCCCCCCCCACTCGCCCACAACACTAAACAACTACTGTGGTGGGGCTACAATTTTTTGTGACAGGAAGGGCATTAATTAGAAAGAGCCAATGATTTTGAGACAGCAATTTCCAGGTTTAGCGATTTGTTTTGAAGCTGTGTGGGTGGGAGTTTTTTTCATTATTTCTACGTCAAAAAATAAACCTTTTACAGAAAATGCAGGAAAATGCGAGTTCATAATATAACAACTCGTTTGTGTAAAAAAACATGCAATATTGATCTCTTGCAATTTATTAGGAGGTCAGCTAAAAAACTGTTTCTGGTGCCTCAAAAATTAGCTTGATCATTGAAGGTTCATTTGAAATTTCAAATTAACTTTTCAATAACAGCTAATGTGTTAATTTTTTCACAGAGGTTTGCGGATCAAAGAACAACAGCACATAAATTAACATGATTATTTATACCTTCTAAGTGGATGTCTGATTGCTGAGGAAAAACTAAGTACTTTTCGGAATATCATTTCAAAATACAACTGGGATCTATGGTCAAAATAGATGATACTGTATCCGTATACTATTTACAAGATTATCATTTGTTTCTTTTCGATCGCAGACCAAATTATATTACTTTTTTGTATAAATTAGGTATTTGGTTCACGCGTCAAAAACTGACGAACTATTGCGTAGTTCACGATTATCGTCTGAAAGACATTAGATGATCGAACCGGTTCCGAAGCAAAAGCTCGCAAAGAATGGGTGAAAGATCTTCAATAACTCATTAAACATTGAACTGAAGAGATCTTTTTTCTTGTTTTGCACTCAGTTTTTATGCCTTTCAGACAAATGTACGAGATAAATTAAGTACTGCACACAAATAAACTGACACTAGTGGCACAAAAATTGAAGGAAAATTCAAAAAATAAACGGATGAGTTAAGAGCAAGGAAATGGCGAAATATATTGATAAATTAAAGATCATTTAATTGGCAATCGGGAACCATTTTTGAAAAACTTAAACAAACTCATTTTTTGGACCAAGAGAACAATCTCTCTCTTGAATCAAATTAGAGAGGAGATCGCTCACTTGCATAAAAGTAATATTTTTCAGCCAATCAAATTTGCACATATTTACATGTAGGCCTAATTACTTGAATATCCCATTTAATTTTAGGGGTAGGGGGACTGTTCACCTTGTCTAATTAGGGAGAGATTTTTCATATGAGCCCAATTTATTTTATCAGTTTGGGAGCATCGTGTGAAAATTTCGCTGATCGATTGCTATGTCAATTATCTTATTATTTCAATGGTGAGGTCGACATTCTACAAGATAAGGACTTTTTGAGTTACCTTCACTCTAAGATTATCGGAAATTTAGATAACTTTTCCATTTCTCAAGCAAAAATGTTTACAAATTTCACGCTGGATTCCGATTGCCATTAATTACGTTAAGTTATTTATACGGAGGGAGAAAATCAGTAATAATTGAACTTGATGAGCTTTGTTTACAAACAGCCTAATTAACCCCAGCTGACATTAAGACGAATACTTAAATAGTTTAGTCATACTTCAACCGTATAACAACATCAATAGGGTACGTATGACACACGTGACATATCCACTCATTTCAGATCACATTAGCGGGTAATCAAACCCCAGCTGACTACAAATTGGAATTTACAAATTAATATTCAACCAATTTCTGTACACTTAGTTTAAACCAGACTCGTTTTGATACCTGACATGTACATATTCATTCTTTTCACTTACTGCCGGGCACGTGACCCAAATGAGGCGAACTGCTCTTTTCATTTTGGTTCCTCGAATTGCTGTTGTTCGCTGACGCCTCAGCATTGTAGATTTCCTGCAAAGACATTCGGAACGCTTGCATTGTTTTGCCTTCATTGGTAATCTTCAGATAGTACTTGTAGAGCTGCATTGATACGAAACAATCTCTTAGCACGTCGCTTCTAGAATACGAGATCCCAAAATAGTTAGCTAGAAACTTCAGTGAAAGCGTTCTATGTCTCGACAATCGATAAAGAACTGCGGTGTCTTGAATCTGCTCTTTCGGAACATACAAATTGAACATCCGTAGCTTCTTCTCTATATTATGACCTATGAACGTGACTTTCCTACTAACGAGGTATTTCAACTTCAGAAATGTTTGCTTGAATGTCGCCAAATGCTTTCCGCCCTGGATGTCGAGCGTTGGTAGCTTGTTAATGTACTCAACGACCGTCTCTTTGCTCTGAGTGTGATCATCGATTAGCGGAACTGAAGGCAAACTGTCAAATTTACTGCCTCGGAAACATACAACTCTAGTCACGACAATGGAACTTTCCGATGACGTAATAAGCTTACATGTTCCGTCTTGGTTTATATCGGTTTCTTGCTTGCAATTCGAGACTATATTCATGTCTAGTCCAATAAAATCCGAGCTTGAGAACTCTTCCTTCAGGCCGATTGGATTGAAAATTTTCCTCAATCCCATGTTCATTTCAAGCAGTTTTCTCTCGTGAGACAGAAACTCTCGCCTCACAGGATTCGGTAGTTCAAGGTCAGTTAATGATGACGACAAACTTATGCTTTTGTAAAACATAACACAAGGCACCATCCAGTTTAGATTGAACTTGTTGAAATCGCATTCCTGAATTTCATTGACGGTCGTGTCATTAACCAGGTAATATTTTCCGTTAATTTTCACCCTAGAGACGACATGTCCTCGTGAAGTTGTCGCTGGGACATGTAACACAGCTGCGACAAGTTCATACTCTTTAGTAACAGCTTCAACTGTCTCTGAATCTTCATTTTCAGGCCCAGATGGAAAAGTATCAGTTGATATCTTCAAAAATCGAGGCGCCCACGCAAAGTCATGCACTCCGCTCTTCAGAAACTTGTCGATATTGCTTTGAATGTCTGAGTCTTTTTCATGTCTGAATTTGCAGTCTTTCCGAGAACAGGTATTACCGAAGCGACACATTCCGGCTGTTGTATTTGGAGCTTGCAGCTGTGATTGACACATCGGGTCTCGAGCCAGTTTCTGCTGGACCTTCCAGAATGAAGTCTCTCTGGGTTTATCCAGTTGGCAATTCAGACTGAGTAACTCCGGCAGCTCCAACGTTTTCTTTTTCTGACAAGTCGGTTGAAACTTGTGGCACTTATTACACCAAGACTGAGTCGTTGACTCGTTTGTTAAGCTGTACTTGACAACCTCTTCGAATGAATATATTTTAGGTTGGGACCCAGAGCTGAACAGATCCGGATAAATGAGCGGTGTCGTGAAATTAATCGATTTGCGACTGATTTCGTTACTACATTTGCACACAGATGTCTGTTCTGTAACTAGGCCCATTAGTTTATTTATAGCACCACTTAGAGTGAGTTTTGAGCTTTCAGGCTGTGGAATGGGCACAGGATCTGATTGGGGTTCAGTTTTGATTAGAATATCAGGTGAAAATTCTTTCTCCCTTTGAGCTTTCAAAGGACTCTCAATTCCTCCAGGCACTCCGACAATTTCCTCATCTCGTTGAAAGTCCTGATACAATTGCTGCAGCAAGAACCGATTGAAACTTTGCAGCAATTTATTATAAGAGTTGGCCGAGTTCAAATTGTCGTCAAACTCGCTTATGACAAGACCTAGTGCCGTGGTCTCGGGCAGAATACAAAAGACTCGCAAAAAGTTGTGAGGCGTGAACGAGTAATCAGGAGGCGCTGCTTTCAGAGTATCAAACATACAGGATACCTCGCAAGTTAGACACAGTTCCCGCTTGCATAAATGCGACCTGATATAGCCCGCTAATGGCTCGATATATGATATGGCGTACATGAGCATACTTGCGTACCCGTTGATCGAGTTGTTCTCGATTGTGGGAAAGCAACGCGCAGATGTGATAGTTATTGCTGAGGATTTATGAGTAGGCGCCGAGTCTTCTTGAAACGGATCCGGTATATGCGGCGAGACAACTTTGTGATACATAGCAGGCAAGTCGCTCGGATAAGCATTCGACCCGTTTTCATCCAAAGGCGATCCACCACGACTGGACACTGACTCGGGTAAGTGCTCGAGGTATTCTGGAGGCCTATACGGTACCTGGTTTCTAACCCAGCCCATAGGATAGGGAGCATAGCCGATGAAGTCAACATATTCGATTTTCTTTGATATTTCCTCCGGTATCTTTGGAGGATCATAGTAACGTGGCTTTGTGAGTTGTGCTGGCCATTCTGACAGCAACGGCTTGGACGCTGCCGTAATTGGCAATGGATACGAGGAAAATGGCACCGAGTAATCGTCGTAAGATACGTACATGTTTGTCGCAGGAGGATTCGGAAACTCAGTCGGGTTTTCGAATTCATTAAACGTCGGCTCGGCGCTGTCTCCGTACAGTTGCAGTAATCCAGAGCTGTCTCCGAACACAATTGCATGAGAAGTTGACGAAAGGTCACAAGATGTAATGACTGTATCTGGCGAAGGCAATGCGATTTTATGTAGAACCAGGGATTCTGGAATAGCCAGTCCACTCGGATCCACGATCTGGAACTGTCCTAGCTGAGACAAAACCATAGCTCGATTGTTATACATCGGAAAAAATCTGACCATGAAAGGATCCACGTTAAATTGATGTGAGAAGATTAATCTGAAATTACGAATGTCGAACACGTTCACAAAAGAGTCGGCCATCATCTGGTCGGAGACTGCTGAGAATCCACACGAGATCAAAGAATTTCCAGATACAGAGAAATCAGAAAGGCTTCCAGTGTGACTTTGCAGACAGTGTGTTGGGTTGAGTGTGTTCGGGTCGATGACTGAGATCGAACCGTTCGAGTGGCCGAAAAAGTAATTAGAGTCAGAGTACCTGAAACAAAAACAAATTTCACGTCAAAATTGAGATAATTTATCTCGGCTATCTAAAATAAAAATGGATTACAAAAAGACAACGACGCCCGTTCATGAAAAAAAAACTGATTTTTTCAAAAACTTCAACCAGAAATCTTGTACAAAATTCGACGAGCGGTTTGCAAAAAAAGCATTCAGGTCAAAAAATTATCAAAAAATGACTTCTTCACAAAAATGGAGCTATTTAAACAGAAGCAAAATTGAAAAAAAAACATAGCCAACAGACAGTTGGAAAAGAGTCATGAACGCAAGGAAACAAAAAAAAACAGCCTAATTATCGGAAAAACTTCAATTTTCGAAATTTAAATTTAAAGGTAGATGGCCTTCAAACTCTTTTAAATTTCAAGAACAATTTATGATTGACACCATTTGATAAATTTAACCCAATTTGAGAAAACTGCATCGGTAGGTATATTTTTTTATTCGCTTAGAAATATGAAAATTAAATTCCACTTTCGGAACTAGAATTCGATCACGTTTTTCGTGACCTTTACACTTTCGCTGTTCGATGATGGGGTTAAATTTCCTTTCAACCAAGGAAATGAAAAAAACTTGAAAAAAATCAAGCCAAACCACGGAAAAATCAAATGATAGTGTAAATATTTTCAAGACGTGTTCCTGAAAAAAAATCACCAGGACCTATAAGAGGGTAATCACTACGCCAAAATGTTGAAAAAAATATATATCTACTAAAATTTTTAAATGTCTCAAAAAAACATGCCACGCAACACAATTGAATGATAAATAAGCAACAAAAAAATGAAACAAAGCCCACAATCTGTGACCAAATACCAGTTGAGTCGAAAAAAAAATTATTTCAAAAACAAAAAACTTTCAGAAGTGCCCCTAAAACAAAATTGAACAAAATATGCAACAGTGACAGTGATCTGTACCAGTGAAACCTGCTTACAATACAAGGTAAACCCGTGATGTAGCAACCAAGCAGACAAAACTTGAGACAAACGAAAGTCCGACAACTCAATTTTTACCGTAAAATAATTTTCAATTTCAAACAAACTGAAAAAAAAACAAGTTCTGACTGTGACTCCTCGGCCCTTAAGAATTAAAGGCGACCGTGTTACTTCTAGGTGAAGGTGGAAGAAACCTGGAAGTTGTAAAGGTTCAATGAAAAAGCTAGTTCAAACTTTTACAGATTTGTACGAAAAATTGTTTTCGGAATTTAAGTCTAGGCACCTATTACAAGAAATTGTTCTTACAAGTGTAAAATAACGACACGCAGTGCAAACACCTTGATTCGATTGCTCGAACAAAAATTTTGACAAAAAAAAATCAAAAACCATGCAATTAAAAACATAGACAACCGACAGTTGGAAAAGAATCAATGAACGCGAGGAAATAAACAACAAAAAGTGACTTTCAATTGTACGGTTTCAAAGCAAAAATTATGTACGGTTTCAAAGCAAAAATTATGTACGGTTTCAAAGCAAAATCTTCAATTGTACGGTTTCAAAGTAAAAATTATGTTTTTACAGCTCTTTGAATTTCAAAAACAATTTCTGATTGATACTCATCTGATAAAATTAACTCAACTTGAGAAAACTGGATCAATTCAGCTGGGAACTCTGAAAGTTGAATTCCACTTTTGAAACTAGATGTCGATGACGTTTTTGTGATGTTGAAATTTCTTAATTGGAGAACCCAACTTACCTAAGCTTTAGATGTTATTGAATGAAACTCAAACAGTGGATATATAACTTAGTGCGTGCATAAATATGTATGAATGCACTCCTGTAAAATATTAGAGCAATTTAAGACTTTTCCTCAAAAAAAAAATCATCATTGCCAATATAAGAGCCTGAACTACGTGCATCTTCAATTACTACGAACTTCAATTTTATGTAACAGAAACTCCAATTCTTTACTTAAAATAGAAATTACAGTTTTTGTGAAAACAAAAAACATGAAATATTTTTACGCTGCTCAAAATTATTTTAAAAATTAAGTAAAAACTTAAAAAGTAAGGTTTTCTGAAATACAACACCGAACAAATAAACAAATAAAAATTAGGACGAAACCCTTAAAACCGAAAAAAAAAATCTTTCTAACGAGAACGTAAAAGACACCCACTGTACTTTAAACTTAAGCAGATTCTAGAACATAATAGATCCTTCCTAAACTATAAAAAAAAAAGAACGAAAAACGCTGATACCAAAAATTGCTGATAATCTTAAAAATTTCGTGGCACAGCGGTACTTTCTATGCACAGGCGAAGCTGAGCTTCACATCACTTGCAACACAGAAAAAAACTTAAAGAAAATTAAAGTTTGGAATCAAGTTCTCTTTGAGGAAAACACATCCAGAAACACAATTGACGGCAATTCAAGAAACTTCAAAAATTAATGAACAAGCGACAACTGAGCCAATTAAACTTGAAGTTTTCAAGTTTAATTCTTCAAAACCGAAGTCTTCAAAACCGATAATGCAACTTTTTTCATGAAATTTTAATTAAAAATTCATTTTCAGAATTTCAGCATTTTGTGCAATCCGGAAAGAAGCATAAAGCTTATGGTTCCCAAGAAATGATACAAAATTAGGTCACTAAGCCGATAAAAATAAGCCTAAATCATTTAAGCCGATTATAATTTTTAAGCAAAAAAAATAACAAAAAACAGCAGAACATGATACAAACTAGTGAAATAAAAAAATGCATGAGTAATTCAAAACACTGAAAGAAACTACATTGAAAATTGCGTTAAAAATAATTACACGATTGGCATCTAAGCCGACAAAACAGAGGCAGACATTTTATTTGAAAGGATATTTCCAATTTGAAAAAAGTGCTAGTCAGATTCAAACCCACGACATTGGACATCCGAGTCATATTCTCCACCTCCAGGCTAAGTGTCAGACACGCATAGAAGGTTGAATTCATTATGAGGCAAGATACAAGTGATTCAATTATTCTGTTAAACAAGTTGTTAACCAGAAAAAAATCTACTCCGATTTGATAACGCAAGCGCAATTATTGATAACAACGTAGAACTGATAGTTTTTACCAACAAGCATTGATTTGTTTTGAAACCGTTTGCTTAACTTCGTTATTCGGTTTCAATGTCCCGTACCTATACTATTTGCTTTCATCAATTGTTTAATCCAGCGTGACTAAGTAATAAACATCAACCGAACTACTTATAAAAAAAATATATTAAAACGTCAAATCTCAGAAACTAAAAAAAATTGAGCAGCCAATTTTGAAGGTCACATCTACCACCCCTGTGAAAATATTCACACTATCTCATCAGAGGGCGAAGAATTTCAATTTTTTAGAGATAATTTTTAAATTTGAGCTTTTTGAAAATTTTCGAAATTATCACAGAAAAAATCAACTCTCAACAACTAAGAGGATTTGAGCAGTTATACATGAACAACAGAATTTTAACCCCTGAAAAAGCCATGAAGGGAACTCCACTAAAGTGTCTTTCAAATTTTGTGAAATAAATGTTTTTCTTAAGCGAAAAACTTTTACAAGTTTGCGCGGCGAAAAAAGTATAAACTATAGAGTAAAAGCATTCGCGCTCGTAAATTGTTCGTATGGATGAAAAAATTTGAAAACAATGACTACACTAATAAATTTCAAAAAATTGTGAAATATTGGCATTTTAACATGTCGACTTCTTAAACATGTGTCAAGTGATACGCCAGTAAAATAACTTAGATTCGAAAAAAAGTTTTTCTTTATCAGCTCTGGACCCCGATGCAACCATAACACAGAAGCGAAGTGGAGCTTTGTATTACTTACGATACAACGAGTGCGAAGTATTTCAAGCGACGAAATAGACAGTGAGATGGAAATAACTAAGTCGAAAAAAAACTTATATACGAAAAATTCAATGTCAGAAAAACAGACAATAAACACAACCAGTAGCATGAAACAAACTTTTAAAATTTTCCGAGCGTTTACAAAGACGAAAACTCTTATTTAGAACCCCCATTGATACGAAAACAATTATAGCCAATCAAAGATTGGAAAAGAGTAATGAACGCAAGTAAACATAAAAAAAACTGACTTTCTTGAAAAAATCTCAACTTTCGAATTTTAAAGAAAAAACTAGATACCCTTTAAGCTCTGGATCAATAGGTAAAGTTTTTATTCCGCTGGGAATCTATAAATTAAATTCTAGTTTCGAAACTAGAAATCGTTCACGTTTTTTCGCGCCATTTGCGCCACTTTCAGCAGATGAATTTCAATTGAACTCAAAAAGTTCATATATACCTAACTGCAATCATAAATGCATCAATATGTATGAATGCACATCTGTAGTTATTAGAATTTTTTAGATTTTTCCTGAAAATAAAAATCAGCAAGACCTATATAAGAGTCTTCACAACGTTCATTACTCTTAAAATAGCCAAAGGAAAACAATTTTGAGCGAATAAAAAGTTCGAACTTTAAATTTTATACTATCAACCAACTTGATTTAGTTAAAACAAGAGTAATCATTTCTTATACTTTAAACGATGCAAATGAAGTTCAGTAAACCGATAAGACATGCGCCTAAATCATTTAGGCCGAATACAATTTCTAAGCCAAAAAAAACAATAAGACGGAAAACATACCAGTCAGGTATAAATTTTTCAAATCAACGACTCTTGAAACTACAATGAAAACTGCTTACAGGCACTAAAAAAACAAGGTCCGGTCGGGATTACCCATATTTTAAGGTGTATATGCATCGGCATTACCAAAGGCCAAGAGAGAACAGGCCTGGAAGTTGCTACGAATCGATAATAAACAACATCAATTTCAATTGAAAATGTGTAAGAAAAGTTGTTTACGGTATGAAAAGTTTAGTTCCCGATTACAAGACACTTTCTCTCGCAAGTGTAATTAGGAAACACATTAGCTGAAAGTTCATCTTGACTTTAATTGGATATTCTAAATTGGAGATCCGGTGAACAAAGATATTTACGGGAAAAGTCTAGTACCCGGTTGCAATACACTAACTTACTGCAAGGGTAATTATTGGTACGCGATTAGCAATGTCAGAAAATACCTCATGAGCACAATATCGCTTTGCGTGTTGGGTATTCTGGTCACATTCTGAGGCGCATTGAGATCCATGAAAAGTGTTGACGTTTGATGACCACCCAACAAGATGTTCGACTGATCCAAGAGCAACATACATTGTAGATCGCAGTCATAAAAGGGCGAATCAAAGAGCGTCATTCCTCCTCGTTGGGTTACTCTCATAGCATTTTGGGTCAGAGATATGACTGCGTTCTCGACAGTCTCGATTTGTCTAATAGGGTGACTTTGATGTACTTGAAAGGACGAAAACTTCCGAAGCTGAGGTCCAAAATAACTGGTGACATGGCCAACAGAATTGCCTTGCCAGATTAATTGTTCATGGTGATCAAACACGACTGATACTACACCAGCTGAGCTATGCCGCGAGCCAACATCAACAGGTATTGAATTCAGCTGATTGTAGTATGATGGCATTATTTGAGAGCTTACGTTTCCATTTGGCACTTGCGGTTGGCCTGAAATGTTCATGTTCATCATCGGATCCTGAATCATATAAAGGCTTGGATCCTCAGCATCAACAGGTGCAGCCATTGTTCCGTACACACTGGATTGCATTACAGTTGCATCGACCATCGAGACAGCTTGGTCTTGAAGCCTCTGTTGTTGTATCTCTCTCGGAACAAACTCAGGAATTCCATTTGCCAATGAAACTGAGTGAAAACTAGATATTGAGGAGTCTGTTGTTGTTCTATCAGGGCTCTGGTCCGCCATATCAGTTCCTCCGTCACTAGTGCTGCTCATTTCAGCATCCTTAACTAAAATGACACCATACAAGTTCATATATACTTTTTTTTGAATTTTGAAACAATCAGAAGGTCGAAAGTATCATAATAACCGAGGTTACAGTCAGGGGTCCTTTCATCACATTATCCAGTCAAAACCCTCGGAATTTTCTAGATATGGAAGAGTAAAGTATAATGTGGATACATGTAAAGGGAGTCAGATGGTTGGGAATCAAGCCAACCAGATTGAGAAAACTAACACCAGCACAGAATATACCGGAGTTGAAAGTGACTCAAAAAGACTGGTCTGATGAGGCTACGGGTCTATCATACACTTATATAAAGCTGCGCTTTTGTTCCCTTGACTCTACAAACAAAAAAATTCTGCAAAAGTAGTTTCTCATTACTGTCCTTAATTTTTTTTTTTGGATAAACTAAATTACAAAAGGGGCCCTTCCGTTTAGTTACGGTAAGTGCACAAGCTGGATAGGCCCATACCAGCGATATAAAAATGCATATATATCAGCAATGAAGTCATAAATCAGCATTAAATGCATCGTCGTAATGTTAATTTATCTTAGCCGTCCTTCCTCTACAATAGCGCTTATGGAGTTGTCGATAAATTGAAGTTTGCGTAGCGATCTGCACCCCCTTATACAAAGTATAGAGCTCCTCAGGAGCGCGAAGCTTATTTTAGTTCTTATGTAGTTTATAGATTCTGGATAGCTTTCTTGTCTTTTTTCAATTAGTTTTTCGGCCAATCGCTGCATCGTCCGCGTGGCTGTTGGAGCAGCGCCACCGGTGCATCCAAAGAATAGGCCCTATAACCATTGGCTCAGGAGTCAGGGACACTATCTCTTGTGTTTTTCTACCTCAGAACGGTCGGAGCCAATTCGGTTCACTTTCGACATGAGACTAGAACCCGTTACAGCTTAAAGGCCACTACCAAAATACCCCTCCCACTCTAGAAAATAAGAACGTCCCCATACTTAGGTCTCAAAATACCCAAAATACACGAACACCGTTAAAAACAGGGTCGGAACAATCCGTTAAGTTACTTTTTAATGGACAGTGGAACTTTGGTCCATTTCAGATGGATCAACCTAAAACTCGCCTTACCTCAACATACTTATCATAAAATACACTCGGGAAAATTAAATTAGGTACTTACATAGCAGCACACTTGAGAATCAGAGTAATTGAGCTAAGTAGTAACTCTAGCATAAATATAACTGAATATAACTCGAGAAGTTTTCTATCAATGAATTCCAATCGAAGGAAATGAGTTTTAACTTGAGAATACAGTTTTAGGTCTGAACCATTGAGAGACTTCAGTTGTCTACCTTTCCACTGAAGGTTTACTCTGATTCAGCTGAATTTCGATCTTCTTTCGTAATCACCCTGTCTCCTATATCAAGATAGGACAGCTCTACTCTCGTGTTTTATTATAATCTCGAAAATTGCGAATAGCAATTTCCCGCTGTTTTTTTGTCACTTTCCCGCCCTTGCGATTTGGTCGTTCTGTTTTTATTTCTGATGTTTTCAGTTGTCGCGAGAAAACTGAGCACGACAGGCTCAATTCGAATTTTTGAAAATTTAAACTTCATCCCAAAACTAATTATTTCGTATTCCTCAAGGTCAAACTTCTAGATATGACCGACTGGCACATACTCCCCGGACTCAAGATCGATGTCCTCATCGCATGCTGTTGTCTGTCAGTGAATCCCCAGAAACCCGAGTATTGCTCAAGGTACAGTGCCAGTGGTCATTTACAGAAGTTTGCAGCAGACTTAAGTTTATCTACACCCCAAAATTCACAACCATGTAAAATTTTCACACTATCGCTAAACTGCAATCAAAACCTGCACACACCTGCACCATGAAAATTTTGCTTTTTAAGCTAGTAATTTAAAATTTCTTTTGTCCTATTCAATCAGGAAACTGTCATGCAGCATTTTGATTTATATAATAATTATAACATATTAATAACAATATCCCATTTGTTAAAATTTCTTTTTCGTGAACCCAGATTTCATCCAAGTTCACCCTCGAGCCCCTTTCTTTCCCTCTCAAGACTCAAGACTCTAAAATTTCCCATTGAGCCACCTGTTCATCTCGCGTTCTTCTCCTTCGAGGTACCCGGCCCAGATGTATTTGACACCGTAATCTGTTTCAACAGTGCCTCTTCATCATCGGAGCTAATCACGATCTCTTCCCAGGCTTTTAGCTGTTCATAGGACCGCATCCATTCCCTTTGCTCCCGCAATCTCTTTGCTTGGTTCGGCAAACTCTTCACCCTCGACTCTCGGTTCAAACAGAAGGAATTGTGCAGACTCAGGCTCACGTTCTTCGCCAAGTCTTCCTCCAGTATCGACTCTCTCGCCTTGGTTTTGTTTCTTGACACCCTACCAACTCTTTTCCACCCCGTCGTGGTCGCATTTCGATGGGTCAGCAGAGGTCTCTTGAAAGCTTCCGGTCCTATCTCGGCCAGGAACTGTCGATATTCTTTTTGATATTTTTTTATGTGATCCTTCGTTACCATGTACAACCAGGATGTCAACGTCGCTCGAAACCAAGGAAAGAACCTTATGCGGCACCATACGTGTCTGACCTCCATTGGTATGGCGAATACTTTGCATGCAGTCTCAAACAACTCAAGTCTCCTGCTGTAATCTATCGCGTATATCGACTCGGCCGTTGGCGTCTTCGACTCCCGATATTTCGTCACATTTTCCTCAACCCATCGTAGAGCCAGCATCGTGCTCACCACCAAGATGGTCACCTTTTGCTGATGATCGGGCAATCCTATCGATCGAATTTCTTCCACATCCCAGACCAGGCAGAGGTTTGCGTGATCCGGATACCACACAGTTTGTGCCAGACAGTGGCATGGACATTCCTCATGTGTGAGGTCAATACTTCTAAGGTTGCGCTCTCCCGAGGTTTCTAGGAGAGGTTCAAGTTCCATCGTCTTCTCGTGTATCATATCTTTTTCCTCCATGTTTGGAGCACCACCCATCGGTTTCCCGATCACGTTTTGTCTCTCGTGGTCACTTGTGTTTTCACTCTCCAAACCCAAAAGTTATTCCCCCCAGATTTCACTCAAGTCATCCCTCTGCTCTTTCGGCACTGTTCCTCGGATTTTTCTTAACAAACTGTGTGAGTGATGCGACATCCGAGCCAACCTTACGCATTTGGGCACTGAGAAGGCCTTGTCTATCAATACTCTTTGGCTGGATACCTCCACCATCGCCATGTGCAATGGATAGTGGCTGCCGCATAGGTTGGCCATCACTGACCCCACTAAGGATTTCGCATTTAGAGGCAGACCATAGGCTTCGCTCATAGGAAATCCCATTTCCGCCTCAAGTCCGACCTTCCAGCTTTTGATGTGTTTCTGGGTTACCTGCAACACCCCGGGCCATGACTCCACGCTCAACGCGGTCACCAAATGGTGTTCAGACTCTAGCCTCACCAGTGACTGCAGACTGCACATCCTTGAGACGAAACCCAGAGCTGTTGCTATATTCACAGTGGTACTCGCGTAACACTAAGCCACTATCTGTACTTCATTCTTCTCCCTTTCTGTGATATCTTCAAACCAAGTGACTAGATCTTCTTTTTGGAAGGATTGTATCCTAACGCATGACCGTCCATTACAGGTGTGCTCGCCACTCCCACACGTCGAGTCAAGACAACTACCCGGCTCCATTTTCTTCACCGACCCTAGTTTACTCGTCGCTTCGCCTAACTCCTTCACCTGAGGCAAGGTCAGCTTGTGCACTATACTCAATGTTGCCAGATCCTCGTCCTCCGCCGGTGCTAACCTCACTCGTTCCGTGACTTCCTCGATCAGGCTCGCATGGGGATGTGGACATCAGGTGGGCCTCAGCAATTTTCACACCACTCCCAGATTCGTGACCAACATGCCATTCCCGTTACCCATCTTCAGCTCGACTCTCTTACTTGAGCGCGGTACGCTTATCACCTCTGGTGTTTTCTCGAGAATCAAACCCAAGCTCGGTCTCTCTCTCTCTCTCTACTGTGTCTATTTCCACTATCTTCTCTGTACAAAACTTTAGTAGCTCCGCTACCTCGTAGTTCCTGTGAGCGCCTCCGGCTTCCGAGTCCAGGAAAGGGTTGTACGCCAGACATGTTGCACTCCAGACATGTACTGATATTCTCCCTTCTTATTGGGTTTCAAGTACTCTCCTGACGAGGCCAAGTTACCCTGTACGTCGTGTCCCTCCTCAAACTTCTTGTTGTAGAATCTCCGTATCTCGTCTAACTTCCTGTGGCTCTCTAGAGACTGCCTGGAACCATCCTCCTTTTCTATCCCTACTCTGGTATACATTCAAGATGACTGCTGAGATTCTCCTTTGCACTGTCTTACTTCCGATTGCTCTTTGTTGACATGCTAGGATGGTACTGTCGGTCATCACCGACATTATCCACCTCAAGAAACAAGTAGCGTCTTTCCTCCTTGCCAGGCGCAAGCCTGAATTATCCCTAGCAATAAGTTGCATCAATGTCTGATATATTTCTAGATTTTTTCCACCCAATTTCAACTTGTCATGCGAGGTCAGTTTTTCTAATTCTATTCCCACCAGGCTCCACGCGAACATCAGTTGTCCAGCTGTTCTAACGAAGGGATTCGCCATCAACGGCGACGCCGATGAGGTTGTCCTCATCGCTTCTTCAAAATGATCCCTTAACAAGTTCTGCCAAGTTCTCTTAAGTTGGCTCCCCAATTCTAATTTGTTAATCTCAGCCTTCTGCTGGGTAGCCCAGTTGCATCGCTTGCGTGACACTCCACTGTCGAGTTTCTTTAGGCAGTCTTCCAGTTCCTTCAATGTCTCCAGGGCCACCCACCACGGCCGGGAGGTTTTCCTCGTTTTATTCTTCTCAAGAGGATCACTAGTTACTTGCTTCCCCGTGGCCTGGTGTTCATTTGAGACCCACTCTTTGCCAACATCCACTTCCCACGTCTGCCCGCTCGTTGAACCTCGTTTCATCTTCGTCCTCCTGGGCTTGAAGTCTTCTTCCGTTGTCAAGTTGGTGGAAACCTCCATCTCTCTTTCTACCTCGAGCAATTTCCTTGGTTCGTAGCTACTCTTGTAGGCTGCTGTCTTCCACCGTGCCAGAACCATGGGAGCCGTCTCTCTCAGGTTTTTCTCTGAGACTGCGTCCGCTGAAGGACTACCCAACCCTTCTACCTCTCTCTTTCTCCTGCGAGACTTCACGTCTTTACTTGGGGGCGTTTCCGTTATCATCACTGATTCGACCTCTTTGTCTCCATTCAACCCTTCCAACTCTTGCCTCCCCCTGCTCGAGCCTTAAGGATATTAGTACTTTTAATTATATGACTAGTCTCAACCTTATCCCCCCTTACATCTTCAATTATTTTATCGACAGTTTTTTGTTTCAGAATAGTGCTGTCTTTACACTCGTCTTCTTTGGTCTTCAGTGGCGCCTTTCTCATCGACGGTCTTGCTCAGCAGCTCTCCTCTTGCTTTTTCATCCAGACCTGTTCCCATCAGGACAGGTTCACAGAACTTCACCACCGTGCTCCAAAATTCTTCTTTGAAATTGTCTAGTGTGATCTCGCTATTCACCTCTCGATTAAACTCTCTCAAGAATTCTCGTCAAGCGTTCTCATCTAGAGTCCCTAGGAACATGGTCTTGTTTCCCTCGAAGGTATTCTTTTCGCTTTCCTCTGCACTCAAGAGTATCATTCCCATATTGGAGGTCTCGCTCGTCAGTGGCAACTCTAGATTCTTGCGGGGAAATGAAGTCAGAGGTGGCGTGGCAGTGTCTCCCCAGTCCTCTCCGCTCAGATCTTTCAACAGTTCTTGAGTGGTGAAATCCTCCTCTGCTGGTTTTGATTCAGGCGTGTTCCCCACTTCCATCTCCTCTCCTGCCTCACTGAGAGTCTCATCCATGCTTTCTTCTCCTGACTCGACTCTCCTTCTCTCAAGTATCCTCCTGAACCGATCTTCTACAGGGCCGCTTCCTTTGTCTCCAGGGGTGCCCACTGATAGGGGTGATAGTGTCGTTGGATCTCATTCCGTCAGGGCCACATACAACGGGCCTGCTGCATCCAGCTCCTCCCCTTCCTGTCTCATCTCCACCTGTTCCAGTCCGTAAGGCGCCCGGTATTTTCTTGTGGCAAACTTCATTTCGTCGTTCAGCGCAATGTGTCCTTCTTCTACAATCATCCTGCCATCGTCCCACACCGGTAACATATTCTCCAAACCCGCCCGAGCAAGCGTTCTCAAGATCTCTCGCACCTCGAATTTTGGGGGCTTTGAGCCTCTCATCTTCTTCGCTTGAGTCGTCCATGAGTTTATTTTTTATATCACAGGTGTGAAAATAGACCGCTGCGGTATAGCCGACGAATAGGGGATCCCAGGCATTAGTGAATTCCCTTTGCTGCCTCTCCGCCGCTGCTCTCGCGAGCAGGGATGGGACCACCAGGGAACTGTTCATTCCCATGGTCATTCTCCTGACCGTTGGGAACTCGGGAATGGTTGCTGGCAAGATTTCCTTCTCTAGTATTGCCTCTAGCTCCCTTTTCACCAACTCGAAGTTTTTCTTCCATGCGGGAATTCTCAAGATCTCTTCTCCACTCGCCGTCAGGGGATTCAAGTTCCAGAACTTGGGACAAGTTTCGATGGGGGCTTCACGTTTCCCCCCATCCTGCACTGCAGTTGCCCTCGGAAATTATATACCATCAACTCGGGATCTTTCACTTTTCCAAAGAGTACCGTGTTACTCATTTGCGCCCTCAGCACCTCTTGCTGACACCAGTTGAGTGCCGTCCCATCCAACACACTTATCAGTGGGTAAGCCGTCACTTGCGGTAAGCCGTCACTAGAGGATCTGGAAACGCGTATGTTACAGCTGGTCCGTAAATGCAGGTTACGACCTCCTCCAGCCGCCGAATTATCCCCATTGGGTCCGATCTCATCGCCAGGCACAGTTCTGTCAACAGAGGCATGCCACCATTCACTTGTCTCCATTCATCTTTCGTTTTCGGATTCTTTTCCTCGCCAGTCATATGTCGATTCTGCATCAGGAGATACTCCACCAGCAGCGTCTTCAGTCCCGCAGCACATTTATATGAGTAGGTGTCTATGCTCGAGTGGGTTTTCCCCATCGACAGGGGCTCCCCATATTTCGTCAGTCAATGAAATGACACCAGCTCACCATGGGTCAGGAGCACCAGTGCCAGATATCCGTCAATCCGTAGTGTTTCCACACCCCGACTGAACATATACGCTGGACCCATGTTGAATAGGTACCTTGGGTAAACTAGGTACAGGGCCAACAACAGGCTGATGAGCATGCTCAGTTTTTCTTGTACAAAGGCTCCAAAAATGGTCTCCTTTGCACCAAACACTCCAGCCATGAATTCCTTCTCCCAACAAGGACTCAAGAACTTGAGAATCTCGTGATCTTTTCTTGTCCTCAGCTCGCCCTTTGCGTGCTCTCTCCAGAATCCCCCGATTGTGACCTCGTTTGCAACCATGACGAACCTGGTCACCGTCATCTCCCTGCCCTCGGCCACTTCCAACTGCTCCTCAAGAAAACTCCAGATCTGCTTCACAAGAGGTGGGGCATTCTCCTTTGTCTTCTCTGCGGCGTTTTCTAACCTTGGTGTTAGAAACGGCCACGTGCCCCTTTCTTGCGTCAGTCGGTACACCATCGACTCCAGTTGCTTCTCAGTTGCAGCCACATTTTTTCTCTCATTAGTTGGTCCCCTTGACTTACTGGTGGAGCTCGTGATGGTCAAATCCATACTTCGAAACCACAAGCTGGCCGTTAAGTGAATTATTATTGGGTGGTCATCCCCTACAGCCGGACTGAACTTGAGTTGTCTGGCGAAATTCGATATCTCTAGCAAGAGGTTTTCATCCAATACAATGAGGATATCTGCTAACTCATAGAAGCCCCTCGACGCGTGGGACACATCCGCCCACGCCACCGCCAGTTCTGACCTGCGAAGCCTCAAGTTCGTCGGTTCCAACTCTCGATTGGGAGCTGCCATCAGGATCCGCCATGCATTCCCCTCGGCTATTAAGATCAGAACCGCCAACACAAACTGCAGAGCAGGAGGCATGCTCGCGTACCCGGGGGACGTCGTGAATACCACTCTTGTCTTAGGTCCAAATCGTGAGGCGACGTTCTCCTGCACCTCATTCATCGCTGCTAACAACGTCTGGATGGCTTCCCAGATTTTTTTTGGTCCCGGCTCATTGCCCTTGAGTTGCTCAAGAAACCCAGTCGCATGCAGGTGGTCATTCATTCCTGCAGGCAGTAGTAGCTCGGGCTCGCAAGGCATCTCCGATTTTATCGCGACCACCAGGGTTAACATTTGGTTCAACTCAGCCCCTGGCAGCGAGTAAATCAAAGTCTCCGGCCAGAATAACTTGGGAGACGTTCCCCCGAACTCCGATCCCGCCACGATGATCACCCTCGCGGCAGCTGGATCTGCTCTGTCGTAAACTGCCAAGGTCTTGGCCAATTGGGCGTTCCCGCAGGGTTTCCCATATCTAGGGTCGTCAGCCAATCTCGTACCCTCATAAGCGGCATCTGGCAGTTCCATTTCTCTTGGGTCCAATAGCTTTCCACCACCCTCAACTGCGCTGCAGTTGCCAACCTGATTCTGGCAATGCTCGTTCGGTGCTTAGGGGGCTCCACTATGAGTCCCGGACTCCCCAGCAACTTGAGAGGTCTGTAGTTTATAGGTCCCATGACTGATCTTGTGGGAATCCTAGTCAGATCCGCCGTCTCCATCATTCATGCTCTTGAGAAATGCGTTTCGTGAGCCTTCAACCAGTCCACGCACTGGTGTCTACTTAAGTCCTCGTGTGACACGCGCTCGAGGCCCAGAGCTTCCGCCAACTCTTGTCTGCACTCCAGGTCCTCCAAGTCCAGCTCCTTGACCTTCTCCAGATATCTCGACCGGCTTGTCTCCGCCGGTCTCTCCACCCTCTTGCTCTCTACCACTACCACCGAGGACACTACCGAACTCTGGGGCGTTGGTGACGTTGTTTCCTCGGCTTCCATCGGTGCGGCACCCGGAGGCGAGAGTTCTTGAGGCGAGGAAAGGGGATTTGGAGGTGGACCGAATGTGAATTGGGCCGTCTCAAGCAAGTCTGCCTCCAATGCACTTATGTGCCTCTGGAAAACGTCATTCAACCATTCCACCCCCCTAGGCCTGTCAAAATGGATTCCATCTGAGGATGCATCGTCGGGGAAGGCGGCTCGCTCCATTTGCTCGGCTACATCCAGCAATCTAATGGGAAGGACACTCCTCTGGTGTATTTGCCTGATTATGTAGCCTCATGACCTTCCTTGACTCTACCCTGGACACGTCATTAGTCCCGATCATTAGAGTTACCGTGTATACTCTTGCCATCCCTAGCATCTCAAGTGATGCCAATACCTGTGAGGTTGCAGCTCCAGCGAAACTCAAGATCCCAGTCTGCCAATGCGACTGAATCCAGGTCAGCACCAGCAGCAGGCTGTCCCCTATGATTAGGTGGACCGTACCCTCCGGCACACGTGGCTGCGTATAGTATTCCACCCAAGCCGCGTCATGGAAGCAATCCCTCCTGACTCTTTGTGCTGTGCTCCAACCCATGCGATTGTGCCTGTGGTATCTGCCCTCCGTGTTCTTCTTGTAACTTGAGATTACCACACACCTGATCGGTTGCTCCCTCCAAGTCGGGGGTAACTCCACTCTGGCTGGACTCTCACGATTTCTTAGCTGTAGTCTCTCATTCAATTCTTTCAGACGCGACGAGCTCCCGCTCACCTGACTGCCGCTCGGGGTTGAACTCGGAGTATATCCCGGCAGTGCGACATCCATCAATGGGTGTATCGGTTGTGTCTCTAAACCATGCAGGGAGGACGTTGACTCAGTCGGTATCCATACGTCCAACCCCTCGTACATGTGTTCCTGAGCTGCGCGGTCTAGGTTAAACCGTCCCTTCGATCTGGGAGCCTCATCCACTTCCATAGGTGACTCTGGTCTTGAACCGGCAGCCGTTCGCTCCTTGGGCCTGGGCCCCTCCTGCACGTCGAGCTCGCGTTGTCGCCGCTGGATTTTCTCAAGTTCCGACTTCACCTGTTCCGAATTTGCCGCATTCTCTCGCACCCTTTGTTCTTGCTGGTGCTCGGCCTTTAGCATGTCGAGTTCCCGCTGCGCTTGGTCCTTTATCAATGACCGCCTGATCTCTCTCTTGATTCGCTTGATTCCTCTCGAGCTTCGCTTGATCCCGGTCGAGATTCGCCTTGTTCCTCTCCCTCTGTGTCCTCTCAAGTTCTCTTACTCGTGTGTTGTAAGTGTGTTGGCCCGTGTCTTACTCGTGTGTTCGCCCGCTGACGTTGCTGATGGTCTGGTTGGTAGTGGGAACTCCCTTGCGCCATACTCGGTGTTATTGCTCAGGCCAGGATTCCTCGCCAAGTCGAATCCCCTCACCCCTCCATCCACATTCCAGGACAGCCATCTGGTTTGCTCTTGGTTGGATATGCCATCAGTGGTGTAGCCGACCATCAAAACCGCTTCTGTTGCAGACTCCCTGCATTCACCCTGCTCTTCCAATTGGAGGATGGCGTTCAGCATCACTGCCATTCTCTCATCCCCTTGGGTAAAATCCATGTCCCTCAAGCGTCTGTATAATTCATCAAGCGTGGGCCTCTTCAGAGCCGCGGGCATGGACTTCCAAAATCGATCTGCCATTTTTATAATCCCTAGATAATCTTGCGCACGTACCAACTTGAGTATTACCGTACCAACTTGAGAATTACCGTACCAACTTGAGTACTTGAGAAATAACTTTTTCAAATGTTGCTGACTGTGCGTTTGTTCAAGACCTTCTTGTCTCTTTCAGTTAAGTATAGTTGGGTAGTGAACTTGACTTTACCAAATCAATCTGAAAATAAAACTTGATCTTTAGACTAAGATGCTATGTTCCTAACCTAACCCCCCCATTATTATAGTTAAAACCTTGTCCTTTCGTTTTACTAAAATAATTCAACTGGAAGTTTTCTAAGAGCATGCAGATTGATTTTATGTTTTAGCACCGTCAATCATTTAAAATTTAATTGTCATGCCAATCACCATTAAGATCCTTTTTTACTGTTCCGTGCCCCAATACCTAACTTGAGATCCCTTCATGCCCAACTCGAGACCCCCATGTGACCGACTTAGGTGATACTCAGGTAGTATTTCTAGTGCAGATGTACCATTATCTCCGTTTCTGCGAAGACCACGTGTAGGATAGCATATAATTCCCTTGGGCTCAGCTTGCCCCTGTTCGGGTCATAGACCGGCATTGAGACTTCCGTTATTCTTCTTTCGATCATGAAGTCTCGCAATCTCGTTAGTGCCAACATCACGTGTTCAAGATCGATCGTGTTCCTCTCACTGACCCTCGTCACTAAGAAGCACAGGTATTTGCCTGGGACTTGTGCTACTGATGGTGGAAGCGCAGCCATTCCTCCCAGCCCCGGTCTCTGTCTGAATAGAAACTCCACGTTCTGGTATTCCCTCTTGAAGTCGGCCTCCAGTCTTGATTTGAAACTCATGTCCGCCGTGATACAGATTGCGCTAGTCCTCTCCGACAGAATGAAGTCGCTATCCGTTATCAGGATGTTCTCCGAGTATTCGTTGGGTATTTCAAACTTCGTTTTGAAATTCCGTCCTATGGTAAGCTCAGCCTCCTCCCCATCCAGTTCTAGTTCGCTCGTTTCTCTCACTTCCCTGAGTTTCTTTATCATCAAATTTTTGGCGTGGGTAAGTCCTACCCCCACTCCCCGGACAAAAAGATTTATCGACGTCCCGTCGATGGTGCTGGGTCTAAATTATCTGGTGGAATCTCGAGAGGCCTGTCTGTTGCTATCCAGCCGAAGAGGGGATCCTCCGTTTTCATGTGCTTTTCCGCTGATACGTCAACTTGTTGGATGCTTTGTCTTTCGCCGTTTCCGTTCTTGACATCGCGCATCCATTCTAATAACCTCAAGTTCGTATTCTCCCTCCTCTCTATCTCGTTCTGTTCCAAATCGGTCTCTCGTTCTGGTGTCGAGTACTCTTCCTGCGGGTAGTGTTCTTTATCATTGATAATTTGCCATTCATCGTCGGCTGCCAGTTCGCCCACACTTAGTAGCTCTTCGCTTAGTTCATCGGGCTGTATCTTATCAATCAAGAAATCATCTCCGTACCTGTTGTACCTCATGCCTGTCCGTTTGCGATTGGCACTCTTAGTCCCCGCTGATATTGGTAAGTCTGGTTCTGTCCACTTCGGCACCTCACCCTGCTATGGATCGTTCCAGTCTTCTTCCACAAAGGATTCCGCCTCAGAGTCCGCTTCTATCTTTTCATTGTCATCCAAACTCAAGTTCTCGTTGCCATCATTTTTCTCTCTGGTTACTTTTTCGTTCACCTCACACGCTGGCTCCACCAGTAGGTACTCAAGTCCCTCCATGTCCTGTGGTATACACCAGTCCTCTGGGGATGGGACGTGAGACTTCAGATTCTCATAATGTGCTGCTCGCCCCGTACTCAAGCGATAGAACCGTCCTTGTTGGTGTAGTTCCGATATCATGAATGGTCCTCTCCATTTCTTAAGTAGTTTTTTTTGTCCCTTTTGCCGGTATGACATTCTGGAAGACCCACACTTACTGGCCCACTTCATATGGCTTCGCCTGTAAAATCTTTTCATCATATTTCTTGCGCTGTCTCATTTGTGCTTGCGCAGTGTTCCTCCTGCAGAGCTCGTTTAGTTCCTGCTGTCTCCTGATCGCTTCTTTAACGTAAGCTTGAGGCGACGTCCTCTTCCCTTCGTATTCAGGGTAAAAGCATGTCAGGGGCATTGCTCTCTCCCTGCCCGTCAACATCATGAAAGGTTTGATGCCCGTTGTTGAGTGTTGCGTACTGTTGTACGCCCCTACGACTTGCGGCAGATATTTATCCCAGTCCGTCATGTATCTTGAGCAGTATACTCTCAACATGTTCACCAACGTTCTATTCTGTCTCTCTACCAGCCCGTTGGTCTGAGGATGGTAGGTTGTCGAGTGTGCTTGAGCAATGTGTGACCTCTTCATCAATTCGTTTGTGAAGTCCCCCACAAAGGCTTTGCCGTTGTCTGACTGAAAAGTCAATGGAAAACCATATCGTGATATCCAATGCGTTATCAGGTGGTCACAAGTCTCCTCTGCTGAGGCTGTCTGACACGGGACCGCTTCTGCCAACTTTGTGAAGTGATCTATTATAACCAGTATCTGGTTATATCCCGACTCTGTCATGCAGATTTTTTGATGGTCTATCTGCACCACATCGTTTAATTCCGAGCTTTCAACAGACTTGAGTGGGAACTTCATTTTCCTTGGGTCTTTTACTTGCAGGCATGCCAGGCATGCATTCACCCATCTCTCGCAAGCTTTCCTTAATCCTGGCCAATCAAACCTGTGAAGTATTCTCTGTTGCACTTTGTCTATCCCCTGGTGTCCCATCCGATCGTGCGATCTGAATAAAACCTCCGTCTGATACAATTGTGGTAATATGATGAGGTTGTGCTTGTGTAATATCTTCTCCTCATCTTTTCTCTTGCACGCTACCACCCCATCAGCTGTGTGATAGAGTAATTTTTTTTCTTTGTAAAACTGGCTCAAGATCTTGTAGCTGTCTTCCTCAAGTTCCCCTTTCTCCTTAGACCCCGTCCGGATCCATTTGGAGAGGTTACTTGTCATTTTGTCATTCTTCTGGGCCCTTATCAGGTCCGACAGCCTATATCTCGCTTTGACATGTTCCTTTAGTGCCATGATCTGTCCATTCATTTCCCCAGGGTTGTGGATGTCATCCTTCAGCTTTACGCATATAATCCTCTTCACGATCTTCATATCATCTTCTGGCACCAGATTTGTTCTGACATTTGAGTTGCATGATAGTTCCCTGAATAGTTTACTCGATACCGCAATTTTCTCAAGTTCTTCACTCCTTGTACTTCTTGTTCATCCGAGTTGTACGTTCCTGAGGAGGGATCTGTTTGTAGCTCCCTGTCGCGGTGTCTCATCTTCTCCTCTGCCAGTATCATGCATAGACTATCCTGATCATCGCTGCTCTTTTCCGAATCTTCATCCCATGTGTCACACTCCCCGGGCAATTTCTCTTCTCCGGTTTCTTCTTCCTCCGTGGACGTGGACCACTCCCCGGACTCTTGACCTAGTCCCAGGTGTTCAGCTTCTTCCTTAAACGCCACTTTCTTCTTCCTAACCTGAGTCCGCTCAAATATGTTATCAGGGGTTTTGTCAACCAGTGACCGCACGACTTCTTTGCCATCAGTAACGCTTCCTCTTAAAGAGTCTGCGTTGCCAACTGTTTCACTCCTTCGCAGTATCGTGACTTCCGGTTCCTCCCTACCCTTTCCTTCGTTCACGGGTTTATCATCTGCCAGTTTCTCAAGTAATCTCCCCAAGTCTTCATCTATCGGAGTATCTCCCGTTTCCACCTGGTTGAGATCATAGCCTTTTTCCTTGAGCGTCTCTCTCACAATTTTTGCCTTGAGCATAATCTCTATCGGCATCCCTCGGTCCTTCTTGAAGATTGTTTTCTTTTGAGGCTCCTGTGGTAATTCGGGATGATCTTCTATCGGTTTGCCTGACTTGTCTAGCCATCTCGTGAGTGGAAGACTGTCATACGTTTCTTTGTCCATGAAGGAGAACCCATCTTTAATTTCGGGCCTGTCCGCCTCCCTCTGTTCCTGTCTCTCGTAGAACTCCGTCTTCTTACTCAAGCTATCGGCATTCTAATGTTTGTCCCTTGTTCTATGCTCAATTATCATGTTGTACCAATCCAAGCGAACTATCCATCTCCCAATGTAGCTCTTGTCCATCGAGTACGTCTTCAGCCAGCTGAGTGCCCTGTTGTCGACCCGCAGCTTAAATGGCTCACTGCCTAAGTATGCTCTGTATTTCTCGACAAAAGTAACCACCGCAAACATCTCTGCTTTCGGCGCCCTGTACTTCATTTCTGTATCACTCAAGACGTTGCTCCCGTACGCTATTGGTCTGAAGACTGTCTTCCCGTTCCATTCTTGTTCTTGATGGAGAATTCCAGAAATCGCGACTACCGACGCGTCCGTATCCAACACGTACATCCTTTTTTCCGTTGGCATCCCTAACACCGGTGCCTCGCACAACTCTTTCTTTATCCTCTGGAATGATTCTTCTGCTGCGTTGTTCCATGTGAACTTTTTGCCTTTGTGTCTCATTAATTGTTGCATCGGGTATACCTTGTCTGCATAGCCCTTGATGAATTCCCTGTAGTAGTTCGCAAAACCCAGGAATCTCATCAACTGGTGCTCCGTTTTTGGCGATTTCCAAGTTAGAACTGCTTCTACTGCATCGGGATCCGGTCTGATGCCATGCCTGTCCACCATCCTGCCCAAGTATTTTATCGAATCCTTGAGTATCTCGCACTTTGATGGTTTACACTTCAGCCCCGACCTCTTCATACATGCAAACACCTCGTCCAGTCGCTCGATGTGGTCTTCTAGTGTGGGCGTCGCTATTACTACGTCGTCCACGTAGCACATTACCAGATTGCCGTACTTCTTTGCCACACCTATCAGCGCATGTGCCATCAACCGTTGAAATGTGGCTGTGGCATTGCAAAGACCAAACGGCATCCGTTTCCATTGAAACAGTCTTAACTCGCAAGCGAACCCTGTTTTGTTCCTGTCTTGCTTTCTCAGCGGGACCTGTTAGAACCTAAATCAAGAGTTGTAAAAAATTTTGCGTCACCTAACTTCGAGAGACTCTCGTCAATCCTAGGTATGGGATAGGCATCCTTCACCGTGACGTTCAGATACCGAAAGTCACAGAAAAACCTCAATTGGTCGCCTTTCTTTTTGGCCATCACTACTCCACACGCCCACGGTGACTTGGATGGTTCTATCATGTCATACTCTAGTAATGTCTCTATTTCTTTCCTACATGCCTCTGATTTGTGGGGGGTCAAGCGCCTCGCCCCCTCCCTGTGGGGTACCGCATTCTCTTCAAATTCTATTTCATGCTCAACAAAATTACAACACCCGTTGGCCTTCTCGTGTTCTTCCATCTGGCTCATATCTTCCTCATCTGGTGCGTATCCCAAACTCTTCATGCCCTGCTTGTATGTTGTGCAATCCGCCACGTGATGATCAGCTGACCCTCAGTTCGCGCATGATCTACGTTTGTCCATGTCATCTCTAGGCTTGTACCATGACGACCTTTGTGGTTGGCTCCCTCCTTGCATGTTCCCGTTATCCGAATATGTGTATTTCTTGGGCTTCATTAGCATGTACTCCCTTGACTTCTGTCTCATCTCCTCTGGATTCGGTGCATTGTCTTTCGACAATGTATAAAACGTTGCTAACATTGTCCTCAAGTCATCACTTTTTACCCCATCAATGAACTTTGAGGCGATGCTAAAGTTTCTTCTGTTCGTTGACTCTTCAGGATCACTTCTTCGTCTCAAGCTCTCGAGATCATCTAGGAACCGATCAATCGATTCATCGTCCCTTTGCCTTCTCTTTTCAAATCGCATCATCGCTTGATGACCCTTCATGCCTGACCCGAATCGATTCAACAATATCTCGAAGATTTTATCCGCAGTGTCGCGTTCCTCTTCCTTCTTCGCAACCACGCACTTCAATGCCGTGCCTTCTAAGTTGCTGAGTATCGCTGTGCATGCTTGTCTCTCATCGTTCAAGTTGTCTTTTTCCAAGTGTAATCTCATGACTTCTACCCAAGTATCATTGCATCCATCTGAATCATCCTTGAATTCTTTCGGTTTTTTGAAAGTTTTCCTGGATTTGTTACCTCCTCTGTCACTCGAGTCGGTGTTCCTCGTGGCGAAGGCTTCTAGTGTCCTGTTCACCATTTCCCAGGTGCTTGCCCACGTCATGGCATCCGGTCCCACGTTATTGTGAGTCGTGGAATCCCCTGGACCACTCGTCGTATTTGCTGTTCCACTTTTCACAATTGCCTTGCCCCCCCCCCCCGGTGCTGTGCTCGCGGCATCCCTGGGTAGTGGTAACGGTGTTGATTGCCGTTTGTTCCGTTGTGGTTCCACGAAATCAACTCTGTTGCCTTGCGTTCGATCCGCTGTCGGCCTGTCCTGTGAAGTAGAGTGTCTCAAGATGGCGTCTAGTTTTACCTGTATTGCACATGAACTCTCAACCTGGTCCCTACTCATTGTGTCTATTCTCGTTTCCAGACTCCCCAACTGGCTTTTCACTGCGTCATACCGTTTCTTCATCTCTTGCATGTATTTTTTGATGTTCTTGACTCGCTGTCCACCAGTGGCATCTACTTTGTCTGATATCTGCTGAAGCTTTTCCTCTGTCGCTTTCGCCAGATTGAAATAGTTGTCCAGGTACTCCTGTTTGTTGTATCTTAATTCTTTCTTTATCACTTCTCTACCCTCCTCGCTGTGCTTAGGTCTCTTGTCGATCTGATCTAGCTTCGCCATCAGATCGCCCAGCTCAAGAGAAGTTGTTGTTTCATGGTCAGCTGTTGCTCTGCTGTTGGATGCTGATCCCTGTTTATCTAGGTCTTCGTCTTGGTTGGTCACTGCCGTTTTCGTGGAAACTGTTCCAAATGTTTTCCCTTTCCTGGTTTTCGGTTCCTCCGTCACTATGTCTCTTGATTTCATCTCGACCATCATTGCCAACCTTTCAGTAAATGACGTTTTTACTCGAGACTCGTTCTATACTGCTTCTGGCGTGTTGCCTGTTGTATCCTCCACAGTGTCTATCGGCGAGAACTCTATCGACTTTGGATTTGGTTCCTCTGCATTCGGCATCGGTGTCGACTCCGTCGTCTTCTTCTCCACCTCATCCACACTCTGGTCTGGTGTTTCTAGGTCAATCTCATTGGCGGATTCCGCGTGTTTCCCTTCCGCGCCCTCTTTTGTCTTGTTCTCTAAATTACTCCCTGTGTTGACCATGCTAACTGAAAAGTTCTTCTTTGTTATTCTTGGGCTAACCGATGTAATAAAAAGAAAAACTACCTTCCTATTCCTTATAAGATTTATTAAACTTTTACAAACTCGTGATCCCAACAGTATCCGATCTATCGCGATTCAACGTTCCGATTAGTCCTATCGCTTTTGATTCACTTATTTCGACCTGTCTTAAGACCCTTTAGAACCGTCACACCACTTCTTCGTGCTGTCCCAAGCTTTCTCTCTACTGTCCCAAGACTATTCGGTGCCGTCCCAGTACTTCTTGTTAGTGTCCCAAGACTGCTGTCCCAAGACTAGTGTCTCAAGATTACTGTCCCAAGACTACTGTCCCAAGACTACTGTCCCAAGACTACTGTCCCAAGGCTACTGTCCCAAGACTAGTGTCCCAATACTACTGTCCCAAGACTAGTGTCCCAAGACTAGTGTCCCAAGACTATTGTCCCAAGACTAGTGTCCCAAGACTACTGTCCTAAGACTACTGTCCCAAGACTACTGTCCCAAGACTACTGTCCCAATACTACTGTCCCAATACTACTGTCCCAAGACTAGTGTCCCAAGACTAGTGTCCCAAGACTACTGTCCCAAGACCACTGTCCCAAGTTTACTGTCCCAAGACCACTGTCCCAAGACCACTGTCCCAAGACCACTGTCCCAATACCACTGTCCCAAGACCAGTGTCCAAAGACCGCACCGTCACAAGAGTGCACCGTCCCAAGACTACACTGTCCCAAGACCGTACCGTCCCAAGACTGTACTGTCCCAAGAGCGTACCAAGACTGCTCTGGCCCAAGACTGTCCTAGGACTGCACTATCCCAAGACTTTCCCAAGACTACACTGTCCCAAGACTGTCCCAAGACTGCACTGCTCCAAGACCGTCCCCAGACTGCACTGTCCCAAGATTTCTTCGGTACTGTCCCAAGACTTGTCACCAAGTGTCTGGATCGTAGGATTTCTTCCTCTTCGTTGTCGGGACTCTTGAACCACTGTACCGTAGACCACCACTTGAGCTCTAGTAAAAAAAAATTTCCAAAAACCCTATCTTAATGGCCAAAAGCTTCAAATACTGACCCCCCTGTGTTTATCTCCCTTTCGTTGCCTCAGGCAATTTGAAACCCAACTTCTTCGCAGGTATTTTGTGATCACCTGTTTGTTCAAATACCAATAACAAATTATCACCGAAACGTAAAAATTTTGACAGGAACACTGTCCCAAGACCACTGTCCCAAGACCGCACCGTCACAAGACTGCTCCTTCCCAAGACTACACTGTCCCAAGACCGTACCGTCCCAAGACTGTACTGTCCCAAGACCGTACCAAAACTGCTCTGGCCCAAGACTGTCCTAGGACTGCACTATCCCAAGACTGTCCCAAGACTACACTGTCCCAAGACTGTCCCAAGACTGCACTGCTCCAAGACCGTCCCCAGACTGCACTGTCCCAAGATTTCTTCGGTACTGTCCCAAGACTTGTCACCAAGAGTCTGGATCGTAGGATTTCTTCCTCTTCGTTGTCGGGACTCTTGAACCACTGTACCGTGTACCATCACTTGAGCTCTAGTAAAAATAAATTTCCAAAAACCCTATCTTAATGGCCAAAAGCTTCAAATACTGACCCCCCTGTGTTTATCTCCCTTTCGTCGCCTCAGGCAATTTGAAACCCAACTTCTTCGCAGGTATTTTGTGATCACCTGTTCGTTCAAATACCAATAACAAATTCTCACCAAAACGTAAAAATTTTGACAGGAAAAATTTTAAAAACAGAGAGATGAGCCCAAGACTGCACTGCTCCAAGACCGTCCCCAGACTGCACTGTCCCAAGATTTCTTCGGTACTGTCCCAAGACTTGTCACCAAGTGTCTGGATCGTAGGATTTCTTCCTCTTCGTTGTCGGGCCTCTTGAACCACTGTACCGTGTACCATCACTTGAGCTCTAGTAAAAAAAAAATTTCCAAAAACCCTATCTTAATGGACAAAAGCTTCAAATACTGACCCCCTGTGTTTATCTCCCTTTCGTTGCCTCAGGCAGTTTGAAACCCAACTTCTTCGCAAATATTTTGTGATCACCTGTTCGTTCAAATACCAATAACAAATTCTCACTAAAACATAAAAATGTTGACAGGAAAAATTTTAAAAACCGACAGATGTCAACCTTTATCCGAAAAAAAACGTCTGGTACCCGATTGCCACGCGTTTTCCTCCCCCCTGCTAGCGATCTTATGGGGTATCACAAACACTGTCTATGTCCGTTCCCCCTACCAATCCGACCATGGTACCTACCTTAATTGGATGTTAAATTTGGATATCCGCTTCTTATAACCGACGCGTGTAAGAATCTAATGTATCTAAATCGACGATACCGATCAATTAGTTACTCTAATGTGTCCCCCTTTTTTACACTTTACAACCACCAATCTTTAACTTAACCAGCCCCCCGTCTAACCTCTCCCCTCTTTAGCCCCCCTCTTAAGCCGAAAATTCCCTTTAGCGCCGGGTGCTAAACCTGTTTCCAGGCCTGCTTGAGTAAAAACTTCCTCAAAACAATGGGGTTTCCGCTTATCCAATTTTACACTTATTTCCTATAATGTAATGTGGATTTTAACGATACCCATTTGTCCAACTTGAGAACCCCCTGTGCGTCCTCCTCTTGTTGTACCGGTCCCGTGCTGGTTGTCCTTTTGACGTGCACTCCACCTGACACCAGCACCACTTTCCCACTTGGCTGGTCACCTCTTCCAGTCAAGTCTCCTAGCGGTTCAGCTCAATCCTTGTGAACCATTTTCCCACTCGGCTGGTCACATCTTCCACTCAAGTCTCCTAGTGGTTCAGCTCAATCCTTGTGAACCACTTTCCCACTCGGCTGGTCACCTCTTCCAGTCAAGTCTCCTAGTGGTTCAGTTCAATCCTTGTGAACCACTTTCCCACTCGGCTGGTAACCTCTTCCAGTCAAGTCTCCTAGTTGTCCAGCTAAGTTGCAAGCTATCTGAAAACCCTTAACAACGCCCCCCACTTGGGCACCTAATGAGGTTGCTGGATTAGGTTAGATTGCTAGGTTGATCGAAACGATCGGTCTTATAAAACAGTATGGGTATACTGTGTAATTAATATAAAGGTTTGATCCAACTAATCTGGTGTCAAAGTCACTGTCATTTTTGTTTTATGGTTTTTTGTTCCTTTTTCTATTCTTTTTCGGTTTTTGTTTCGCTTTTTGTCTTTTGCTCGTTTTTTCGTCCCCCCTAGCTACCCCCTTTACTCGGTTAGCTAAGCCTCGTTCGGAGAGCGTTGCGGGAAGTTTTCTCAATTTTTCTTAAAAAGCTATCACGGTACAACCGGAAGGTTTACACATTCCCGCTGAACCGTACTACCGGTACTCTAGAATGGGCATGTAGCCCGGAGCTGCGTCAAGTGGGTTCGACTCCGTAGTCATGATTACGTAAAAACACCCAGGAGCGCCATAAAAACACTATGTAACAGTCGCCTATTCAAGTCACATATGAGGTTAACGAAAAATAGGCCCTATAACTATTGGCCCAGGAGTCAGGGACACTATCTCTTGTGTTTTTCTACCTCAAAACGGTCGGAGCCAATTCGGTTCATTTTCGACATGAGACTAGAACCCGTTACAGCTTAAAGGCCACTACCAAAATACCCCTCCCACTCTAGAAAATAAGAACGTCCCATACTTAGGTCTCAAAATACCCAAAATACACGAACACCGTTAAAAACAGGGTCGGAACAATCCGATAAGTTACTTTTTAATGGACAGTGGAACTTTGGTCCATTTCAGATGGATCAACCTAAAACTCGCCTTACCTCAACATACTTATCATAAAATACACTCGGGAAAATTAAATTAGGTACTTACATAGCAGCACACTTGAGAATCAGAGTAATTGAGCTAAGTAGTAACTCTAGCATAAATATAACTGAATATAACTCGAGAAGTTTTCTATCAATGAATTCCAATCGAAGGAAATGAGTTTTAACTTGAGAATACAGTTTTAGTTCTGAACCATTGAGAGACTTCAGTTGTCTACCTTTCCACTGAAGGTTCACTCTGATTCAGCTGAATTTCGATCTTCTTTCGTAATCACTCTGTCTCCTATATCAAGATAGGACAGCTCTACTCTCGTGTTTTATTATAATCTCGAAAATTGCGAATAGCAATTTCCCGCTGTTTTTTCTGTCACTTTCCCGCCCTTGCGATTTGGTCGTTCTGCTTTCATTTCTGATGTTTTCAGTTGTCGCGAGAAAACTGAGCACGACAGGCTCAATTCGAATTTTTGAAAATTTAAACTTCATCCCAGAACTAATTATTTCGTATTCCTCAAGGTCAAACTTCTAGATATGACCGACTGGCACATACTCCCCGGACTCAAGATCGATGTCCTCATCGCGTGCTGTTGTCTGTCAGTGAATCCCCAGAAACCCGAGTATTGCTCAAGGTACAGTGCCAGTGGTCATTTACAGAAGTTTGCAGCAAACTTAAGTTTATCTACACCCCAAAATTCACAGCCATGTAAAATTTTCACACTATCGCTAAACTGCAATCAAAACCTGCACACACCTGTACCATGAAAATTTTGCTTTTTAAGCTAGTAATTTAAAATTTCTTTTGTCCTATTCAATCAGGAAACTGTCATGCAGCATTTTGATTAATATAATAATTATAACATATTAATAACAATATCCCATTTGTTAAAATTTCTTTTTCGTGAACCCAGATTTCATCCAAGTTCACCCTCGAGCCCCTTTCCTAGCTATGTGGTTAATTTTGCATCTAAACGAAAGCTGATCAAAAGTCGTGCGGCTGATGGCCTGAAAATGGTAAATTCTCACTTAGCCCTTAACAAACCAAAAACAGACTGGTCAAGACGGTTACAAACGAGTCGAACTGAGGTAACTGACGTCAGCCAGTCGTCAATAGATACTTTCTCTACACTCGGTGACTGTGAAATGTCTGGGCGAATGGTATATAGAAGTTTTTTTGGCGCTCCTGGCTGCGCCTGTTGTGCAAGACCATCTTGATTAGCAAACTTTTCAGCGACGAACCCTCTGCTCCGGGCGTATGCCCGAGTTAGAGGCCGTATTGTCTTGCATTGTATTAGGCGGAATGTACGGACCCTTCACCTGGTAAAATTTAACTTTTTAACTTGGTTTAGACCAAAAATTGTGACATTCGACCAGAATGTACGAAAATTCTGTTTCGCAATCAAATTTTTATCGATCAGAAAAAGAACATCTATGGTTTTAATGGATTAGCGACGTTATTTGAACGATTGGACAAATCGGGAAGGGTTAGTTTTAACTGTCATGCATATTTTTAAAATTTCGAATTGGACGTCAACGACACTTAACCTTTTTATATTTCGCACACACTGAAACGGCGAATCACAACAATAATAGTTACAGTGGAAACAACTTCCAAAAAACGACAACAGATTGAAATTATAATTGGAGATTGTCAGGAACCATTCCGAGTTGTAACTATTGTGCCGCTACAATCGTTACAACATAGAACCCGAGAAAAGGGAAGGGTGTTGGGACGGCGTGTCTAGCCTTACGGCAAGAAATAGGATGCTATTTCCCGGGATTCCAGAATCCAGAGGGGTCTCGAGCCCAGAACTCAAACTGTTATATGTGAACTTTTAGCTTCCTGGTCATGTCCTGAGTTAAATTTAATTAACATCTAGATTCATTTTCAGAGAATGAGAAGCTAGGAGTGAGGGAAAGGGTTGATCCACCTTCGATGAAGGTGATTATTTTTATTTACTGAACAAAAACAATAGTAATATAATAAATAGTAGTAGCCCTGTTTTTAGGAGTGACCTCATGGTCTGGGGATACTGAGACCCAGCCATGAGCTCACTTTTTTTGCATATAATTAACCTAATTTGAGCGTTCTGGTCGAAGCCGGAAAGCAGTAACGTTTTGTCGACCCGATGTTAGGAATATCACCAAAAGAACTAGCTTTGGCAAAGCCAGTAAAAGCATGTAGAGCTGTGTTTAGACGCTAACCAGTCGTTTTAGAACCTAGCTTTATTTTCCTTCGATATGTAATTCCGGGCGAATAATACATAGATGCTTTTATGGCGCCCCTGGGTGTTATTTTTCTCTAACATCATGACCGGCAGAACCGTTAACGAGCACTCCGCGCCGAGCAGATGCTCAAAACAACGCCCTAACCACCGGGGCGGAAGGGTAGTTCGGAACGCGGAAGCCTTCCGTATTCCCGTCAATAGCTTTTTTAAGCTAATTAAGACCGAAAAATCACGTTCCAGGAAGGGTGGGGGGATTGGCCGTCCCTTCATTTCCTGAGTAGTATGTGACCAAAAACACTTAAAGACATACAAGACACCAAACAAAAAGTAGTATAGCACCTAAGAAAAACAAAAAACATTCAAAAAAATAACCGAAAAAACCAAAAACAGTAAAAAAAAAAAGTATAAAATCAGTAGAAATCATCCCCCCAAACGTGATGTGATCCGACCCTCTCGTTTATTGTTTTTAGACATTTTACTGTTACAGGCATTTACATCAGTCAATATCGTTACGATCAATTTTGTGGCCCGCTTTTGGTGCTTGTACTATAGGGTTAGTTGAGTATTTAAGCACGTTAATGCTAATTTGCACTCAATCCGGAGGGGTCTCGGGATTAGAGAAGAAGACTGATCCGGCAAGCAGTTCGAGGAGCGACAAGAAGGGGCTCAAGGACAACAACAATCGACTGTTGGGTATCGTTAAAAGTTTTGTATCCCTTTTGGTACAAAAAGTAAGATATTACTCTGTGGGGGGCTCGACAAGGACTGCACTGTAGTGACCCCTCACCGAACTGCGAATTTCCGAGTTAAGCACCTTAATTCAGATGTTGAACAAACCCAGAGGGGTATAATATTACTAGTATTACTATTTATACAGCCTATATTAATACTCCTATATCGTTTTTCAGTGAAAAACACAGTAATCAGATTGGTTTTTAGGGTCAAAATAGCGATATTTCGACCCCCCCCCCACAAATCGCGATTTTTGAGATATCGATATTTTTGATACGGAAAAAAGCGCTAAACTAGTGAGTTACATCGTAAATGTACTAGTATAATAGCTAGAACAGGTGAAGTTTAGTTCAAAAGTGGTTGGAATTAATTGGATACCAAAAACCGAATTTTCTTGAATTTTGAAAAAACGAAACGCTACAAAAAATTTTTTTTTTGAAATTTTCGAGTTAGGACAGTAAAAATTGATTTTCGAACAACGTTCACTGGTGAATTGACAGGTTTTGAAATCCGTTTGTCGATAACCTTCCGGGTTACAGTGAAATCGAACTTAACGTGTTTGATTTAGTGGATTCATCAATAAGGAAGGGTCCAATTAGCATTGTTTTTGGCAATTTTTTTTCAGCTGGATTGTTTTAGATCGGGTTTTTTGCATTGAACTAGAAGAGTATAGGCCTTCTGAGCTTGGATCAATAGTTTTTAGGTCAAAAAGAACAGAATTGCGAAAAAAAGTTAAGAGGAACCTATAAGAGAGAAATTTTTTTGATTTTAGAAAAAAGACGTTTTGGTTAATAACTTTGGAACAACTGGACAAATCCGGCTAATCTTGGTATCAGTAGATCAGAAATTAGGTAAGCTTACTCCTTAAAATATCAATTAATCAAAAAAATAAGCGTGAAATTTTTTTCAGATTGTTCTTAGCAAACTCACTAATTCGGGAGGGTAGTCCCTTCACGTATTATAATTTTTTTTTGGAAAGCCCTTACACCCCTACTAAAGGAAAGTAACGGTTGAATAAGGCATTTTTACATTGTTCTAGACAAAAAGGGAGGCTAAGGAAACCAGAAAACCATAGTCGACCCCAATTTTGCCAATCCGGAAGGGTCTTGTTTTTTGCCAATCCGGAGGGGTATTATTTTTGCCAATCCGGAGGGGTCTTGTTTTTGCCAATCCGGAGGAGTACTACTTTTGCCAATCCGGAGGGGTACTGTTTTTGCCAATCCGGAGGGGTACTATTTAGTTAAAACTTAAGTAGACAGAAGAAAAGAAAATAGTGAAAGGTGTTAGGTGATTAAGAGACAGGCCAGGAACCAGTGACTGCACTGGTAACTTGCTTTTTTATAAAAGACAAGCCCAAAACACAACAAGTCTAAACTGGGATATTCGCGACACTAAGTGTGATCTGAACAAGAGTTTGTAATTGATCTGTGTGGATTGAAATCCAAATCGTTTTTGGGAAAAGTGATTACCCTGAGGATTTTTGTAGGTCTAGCTCGGGCAATCCGAAGGCAGATAGGTAACACAGGACTCGGTGGGTGCAATAGACGCCCACTCGAGAAAATTACTGCCTTCAAGTTTTGTCTGTTTGGTGCAGCACCAAGCAGGAAAAGCTCTTTCTTTGGAAACAAATTCGACTATTACATTGCGACTGACTAAAGTACAAAACACATACATTTTTTATTGAAAATATTCTCATTTTATTTCACTTTGGTTTCAAATCAAAATATTTGTCCTTGATTGGGTAGTGAAAACACTATCTTTTGGAAAAAAGTGATATCATCATACTGTGCTAGCTTCATATCTTACAACTAATAATCGATTATTGCGAATAAATTGCATACACGATGTACTGTGATAACATACAAGGATTCGTGGTCACTATTTAAGTGAAACTTTTGAAATTTATTGTGTTGTGTTATTGTTATCAGTAGTCCGACTAAAAGGACTCTAGCAATCGAATTGCGTGTACAGGCAGTAAGAGGTGATAAATTGAAAATGAGTCTAGACAAGTCAAGGATACCTAAACTAAGTGATAGCTCCAGGAAATTCATACCAGAGAAACAGAGAAAAGCAATGAACGACCATTTTGTGGAAAGGATTACACGAACCCGGACCAACAAAAGGAAGAAAGTTTCAGGCTTAATGGTTGAAACCAGGTGTCAAAAGTACTCAGAAGGACAGAAGGCAAGGTTAGAGGTAGAGGTCTATCCGGACCCTGCCATGAATGAGAACCAGGAGGGACATGAAGCGGAAGGGAGAGGAAACAGAAGATTGGGAGTGAATCTACGCCGGTAGAACAAGGCCAAGATTTTGCCACTTCCACCGGGACCATGGACCGAGAAGAGATGTCGGAACTGTCCGATTTCTCTACTGAAAATGTGGCGAGTACAATATCACCCACAGACAATACCATGATGCTTGGCGTGACGGAGAAACCGGCAACGTCCTCATCGTTTTCAGAAAGAGTGAAGGTCACTTTCGGAAACTTCTTTCCAGTTACCATGCAATCGGGTACAGGCGATGAAGCAGAAACCCAGGAAGAAGAAGAGGACGATGACGAGCAAGATGACTTTGGATCTCGAGTCAGTCTCAATAGTTCGACTCAAGAATATGACGCATACACCAATAGAGAGACTGGCACCATGACCAGTTTGGTGTAGTGAGGACAATAAGCGAGACCAAAAACGGATCAGGCCAGTCAGGAGACTTTGTGAATATGGCGAATTCGGAAATGCGAACTTCGAGGAATAGAAACACAGGGCTATGTAATGTACCTGCGGATCCAGAAGTGGATCATGAAAAGACGTCGAGGCAGAGAATCAAAACCCGAGTCTCGACCAGCATGAAACTACCTGGAATCGACAAGGTGACACCGCCACTTGTGACGCCACTAGTGGATAACGGAGCATCAATTGAAGAAGCTTTGACCAACATAGTGTTCAGCATAGGAGAACAGAATGATTAGATGTCCTTAAGAATAAGTGAACTAAAAAGGGCAGTCCACGTCGAGAGAGAAAATCTGCAAGAGATCAACCGCAACAGACAGGAAGTTAGTAGAAGCGAAAACGATTGAAGGAGAGAACGGATGAACACTTGGCGAACAACTTGTCGCGAATGACGAGGGAAGCTGAGCAGAGAGAGAGAGAGAGCTACGATTGAGAGACGACATGGAGAATTTGAGAATTCAAAAAGAGCAGACTCTTGGGACTCTTGACAAGAAGATAGATGCGATGATGGAGAGGCGAACTCAGGCTATCATGGATAGGTTGGACGGGCTATTAGGCAGCAGGAGTGAGTCAAAAAATGGGGAACCGAACTCGGGAGAACCCAGCAGAGAGCCGAGAGTGAATTTCAATGAACAACAGAACAGGTGAAGAACATATGGATCCACTAGAGGAAGGGACAGTTCATCAAACTATGCCACAGGGGACACTACAACACGGGGTCCAAACATCAGAGGAAGTTCAACTGGCAACAGAGAGACCTCAAACAAACGATCGACGCAAGCTACACAAGCGACTGTGATGGGATTCCAGGAACAGGATTCATGCGAGTCAAGGAAGAAACAATCGCAGCGATGCGGGCAGGAGGGAAAATCTAGAGCCCTTATCAGGGGGCAATGATACTCAGGCTGGGTATTCAAGAGACGCTACATCAATGGCCACAGCCTTTGAACCTCTGAACAGGTCTTTGGAAACATTTCTTACGAAGTTATCTAGAACCAATGAATGTATTGAAAAGTCCAGAAGGGTTTTTAAGAAACCAAGATGCTATAAAGACGAATCTGATGGCTGTATTGATACCTGGATAGAGCTTATCAAATTGCATTTTGAAGAGGAGGACTTGTCAGAAAGACAAGAATGCAGTGTTCTTACCACCAACTTGGAAGGGACAGCCCTAAACTGTGTGATGGCCAAAAAGCAATACCAGCGGGATACTACTGAGAAAATCTTTGAAATCTTGTTAAATCGTTTCGGCTCAAGGGTGCAAGGACACCAAGCAATGAAGCGCTTCGAGAAGCGGAGGCAACTTGAACATGAGATGATAGACAAGTTCTAGACAATTTGGAGATGCTGAGAAGGCGTAGCCAACCAGATGATTCAAACAGAAGGAAGAACCTGGCAGTAGCCTCAAAATTCATCGATGGTGTGAAGATTGATCAGCTTCGAACAAGGTTAGCGACACATTACACACCACTCTGAACCAATGCGCCAACACCAGAGGAGTTGAAACTCAATTCAAAAGAATTTCTTTTGCTGAAGCCTCCATCGAGATCTGGATCTACAAGAACAGTTATGGCAAATTTAACAACGGACCAGCAACCAAGGAAACAACTGGTACAAACCAAGGGACGATATGAACAAGAGATGCTCTTGTGCAAATTGCAGTTCGACGGACCATCATGTGTCAGCATGCCCAACTTAAAAACAGGGCATGAAAGCAATAGGCTTTAGCCTCGAGGATGAAGATGCGTCAGAGGTCGATAATGAAGAATTCATGAGAGGAGTAATTGCGAAATTCGGCCCAAGGTGTTTCTTTTGTAACTTGGAAGGTCATTTTAAATCGGATTGTCCACAATTCTGGGATGCTGTAGCAGACATCCAGCATCCAAGGCATGAGAAAGTTTTATCGGGTGTGAAAGCTAGCAAGGCTCGCCTGTTGAGTGAAGCGGAGGCACGCAGAAAAGAAAAACCGCAAGAGCTGGTAACGAAGAAGATGCAGGCGGTAACGGAAGAGATACCTGAACCGGAACCGGTGACTGCAGTGGATGACTTCAAGAACGACTATACGAGGGATGCTCTAAATAGAGTCCAGCAGGAATTGGTGACGAACGAGATCGAACAGAAGGTGAAGCTCGAACTAGAGAATGAGAAAATTCAGGAAAGGCTAAACGCCCTCGAGGCATCAGAAGTCGAAGAAACGAAAACACCGAGTAGTTTGAGCATGAAACTAAATGTGATCTCTGGGCAGACGTTCGGGATGGTGCCACAAGGAAGCAGATTACAGTGAATAATTTCAGTTGCGGGGCAGGTGATCAGGAACCTAAGTGAACCTTCAGAGTTCTCTATGATGATATTAGACACATATGTAGATTATCTGAGACAATTAGAGCCACGCACTGAGTCGAGGGCTGTACGAGCGTTGTTGACGTTGGGTGGCCCTCGAACGAAGAAACTCCAAGTGATGTTGAACGTTGATGGGATAAGATTCTGCACTAGGACCTACGTCACAACAGATAGCGACCAAATGGGGCAGATCCATTTGAGACAGGAAGAACTTAAGCTCCGCAGAATTGGCCATGATGCCATGATGCAGCAAGACGCGGTTTACATTAGATACGAAGCAGATGTGACTCTTCGGAGTCACAGGGCTTCTGGACACAGGAGCGGTAGTGAGCGTGATGCCGATGAAAACTTAGGAAAGAATGGGCTTCACGAGGGAAGACCTAAGTCCGACGAATCTCCGACTGACTGCAGCCAATCGGAGAGCGATTTACGTAGCCGCAAAAACACCAATAACGGTCCTCCACGTGGGAGGACAGGATCTTTGGATGAACTTCCTGGTGGTAGAGAGTTTGGACGACTCCGACCAGTTCATCTTGGGCAGAAATTTTGTCAGGAATTTCGAAGTGATGATTGACTTGAACAACGGTCTAATAAGGATTAGAAACCCGGACCGGAACTATGTTAAGAAACCAATTAATAAAATAATACCAGATCAAGACAAGGTACCAATCTTTTTAGATAGATAGGTAAAACTAAAGCCAGGGCAAGCTGTAGTAGAAATTTTTAGAATGAGAAATTTGAATTCTTTAAGTGATAGTAAACAGGTTTGTTTGGTACCGAACCCAAATAGTCAAAGTTCAGTGATTTTAAGCCGGAGCTTCTCGATAACTCGAAAAGGACTGTGTGTCAGTGTGTCATTGAACATACTGGACACCACAGTTTCAATCCAGCGTGGAAACAAACTTGTTTACGCTTTGCCGATGAGGACCGACTATGAAGAGACACAAAACTTGAAGAGATATAGTGTGAAAGACTGCCCTTATCATGCCAACAAAGATATAATTTAAAAAATAATTAATGAATTTAAATCTATTCATAAATGGTTTTCAATGAAATCCGAAACGGACGACGGCTTGTCGAGCTGCTCGAATTTTCCTGAACGCCCCTCGTCATATGAACTAGAATCTGAGAGACCGGTTTTGCCAGAAACAAAACACTTAAAAGAGAAAATAGGCGAGATTTTGAATCATTACGGGCGCTTTTAAATCGGAATGCGGATGTATTTTCAAAATATAAGGCGGATATTGGTTGTTGTAACTTCGTCGAACATGAAATCGAACTACAGGAAAGCGCCGTTCCCCATAGAGAAGGCGCAAGACGGATGACGCCACATAAATCGGAAGCGTGCCGAGCAGAAATAGAAATGTTGCTCGAATACAACATTATAGAACCCTCGAAATCGCCGTGGGCTTGCGGGGTAGTCATGGCAAAAAAAAGGGGGCAGCTTAGGTTCTATTGCGACTTTCGTTACTTGAACGTGGTGACAATAAAAGATGCGTACCCGATACCGCGAATAGACGAGAGGCTCTCGAAACTTGGTGACGCCAATTTCTTCACCACACTGGACTTGGGTTCTGCCTTCTGGCAGGTCCCTCTGCGGAAGAAGGACAGAGAGAAGACCGGATTCGTATTTGAATTGTGTTTGTACCAGTAGATGAGGATGCCCCTCGGCTTGTGCAATGCAACGGCCACTTTTCAAAGATTGAGGTCTCAGGCTTTGACCAGAGTGACGAAGAAGTACAGTAACCTTGTGATGTGTTATGTGGATGACGTGGTCATAGCAACACCTACCCTGGAAGACCACATTGATCGCCTCGAGGAGGTCTTTTGCTGCACAAAGACAGCAGGCTTGATATGCAAACCATCGAAGCGTGAGATTCACAGGGATTCAATCAAGTATCTAGGAGGAATGGTGGACAGGCATAGCGTGAGGCGGGACCCGGAAGCAGTAGAGGCTGTGTTGACATGGAAGGCTCCCAGAACGGACAAACAACTCATGAGTTTCCTAGGATTCGCCAATTATTACCGTGAGTTCATAAAAGGATATGCAGACAAGGTGTATCAAATGCAGAAGCTGATGCGCAACAAAGGAAAGAAGTTGGAATGGAACGAAGAAGCACAAGCTGCCTTCGAGAACATAAAGCGGCATGTTTGAGAAGGGCATGTATGTTCTTGACACAGACGCATCAGTAGTAGCCATCTCAGAAATACTGCATCAGGAGCAGGAAGGGAATGGAAGAATAGTTCTCCGTCCCATTGCATATGGCAGCAAAGTGTTAAGTGACACTGAGATGAAATATGGTGCACCGAAAGCAGAAATGTTTGCGGTAGTCACATTCGCGGAAAAGTACCGCGAATACTTGGGGAGCGCTAAGTTTAAGTTACGCATGGACAACAGAGCGTTATCCTGGTTGTAGACATACTCGATGGATCAGAGTTATATTGGTAGATGGATAGTATGATTAGATGGCTACCACATTATAATCGAGAACAGGATGCGTGATAAACACCAGAATGCTGACAGCCTCAGCAAGAAGGCCAAGTTCTATGAAAGATTGGAACAGAAGCAAGCCAATCAGGCAGAAATCAATGAGGGGTTCTCGTTTCTGGACAAAGAAAATTATGAAGCGCTTCCCTTGACGAGATGGTTAGACAAGTCTGGTCATCCAATTCCAGGACATCCTGATTTACATGTAGAGACAGCAGCCGAGATAAAGATTCTATCCAAGAAGGACCCGGTGCCCTTGGATCTGTTGCTGCGCTCAAACCTGTTCCACCAGGAACTCTCTCGCATGAACATAAACAGCCTCTCATTTTCGGATAAAACGGTGCAGGTCACACCACAAGTGATGCGGATGCTGGGTGAATTGTTGGAGAGAGAAGTGACCAGAGATGAGCCCGAGTGGGCAGCAGCCATGGCATCACTGACAGTCAGCGAGAAGGTGAAGATCATGCCGTCAAGACGACAACACAAAGAAATTGAAAGGAATTGTAGGACTATACTTCAGCGATTAGTGTTCTCGATACCCCCAAAACGTTTTAACAAGTACTTCATACAAACAGAAAGAACAGGGGAACGGGACACAAAAGAAAACCGTCACCTTTGAGGATCAGGATCAGAGGGGCGAAGAGGTTGACAGAACCTAGGGCAAGAAAATTTGTTCGGGGAGACGAACGGTGAGGAGAGCAGGCAATTTCAGGATCAACACCCGTGACAGGAAGGTTTGTCGGTGTCTGATGTGGAAAAAAAAGTTCCTGATGAGGAACAGGACCTGGAGGATAAAAATTTTGTCCGGAGAGTTCAGATGGATGAACAGAACGCACAGAACAGATCTGGAGGAGGGAACGCGCTCCATCGCAAACTCTTCAATTGATGACAATTCCAGGAATTCAGGAATCGACGCCTACTCAGACAGGAACTCGAGCTCAGGATCGTAACTGTCAGAGCTAGCGATCCACACACTACTAGTATGACTCGCGCAAGGGATTTGGACAGGGAGGTGTATCAAGACCCTAACAGTGATCGCTACCTCATACCAGGTGAAAGAGTCTTTGACAACGCAGCAGATGATCTGGAAACAATAGCGGTATTGCAATATTCGATAAGTTTGTTGCCACAAAAAGAAATCGTCAGGACTGATCTTCAACCGTTCGAACAAGAAACACAACCGTTGGCGAAGATTTGGTGCAGTAAGATGGAAGATGACACGCATCAGCCAGATAAAATGAATAGTCAGATGAGGGTCATGAAGACGTACTTGAAAGCGAGATACAGACTCTCGGACCTACTAAGAGCACAGAGAAATGACCGCATGACGAGCAACCTGAAAAAGTTGATCGAAAATAGAGCTCCGGACAAAGGTGACCTGTAGGAAGACAGTTACCGCATTCAGAGACAGTACTTTATGCAGAAAGAGGGAAAGTTATACCCGAACAAGGACGGAATTTTGGCTTGTAAAAGAAGAGAAGAAGACAAGGTCCTGTACAAGTATAACGCGATAGTGTTGCCGCAACTCTATCAGACAGAACTTTTATTCAGGTCACACGATCAGAGAATCGACGAAGTATACCAGAGGATCCTGAAACGCTTTGAGTGGCCTGGAATGAAAAAGGCATGCAAGAAGTGGGTAACAGCATGTCTGTCATGCCAACAGGGCAAGGTTCCAAGGAAATTGCGATTTCCCTTGCAGTCGATCGAGTCATCTGAATTCAACGAGGTGGTGCAGATTGATCACCAAAAGATATTTATAACTGACAGTGGTTACAATCAAGTCCTGGTCATGATAGATCACTTCCCGAAGTATGCAGAGGCCGTGCCCTGCATAGCTGCCTCAGCAGAAGAGACGTGCGATCACCTAATCAATATGTGGATAGCGAGACATGGTTATCCGATGACGTTTCGATCGGATAACGGAGCAGCTTTCGTGGGAGAACTTACGAAAGAGCTCATGAGACGCTCACAGGTGGCTCAAGCTCACTCCACGACATACCATCACCAGACAAATGGCTTAGTGGAAAGGCAAAATCGAACGTTAGTCAGGCACATGACCGATTGGGACAGATATGTTCCACAGGTGATGGGAGCTTACAACAGCACGCAACACTCCACCACCGGAGTTAGTTCACACATGATGTTAACCGGAGACGAGAAGTCTTTGCCCTTAACTTTCTTTTACCCAGAGTATGAGGGGGAAGAAAACATCACCACAAGTCTATGTAAGGGATGTGATTAGACGTCATCAAGAACTAAACGACTTGTGTAGACGGAACACTCAGCAGGCACAGTCAAGGCAGAGAAAAAGATTCGATAAAAAAGCAGCTGGTGCAAAAACTTACTCGGTAGGAGACTACGTATGGGTATTTCAGAACGTTATACCACCGAAAGGAACGAAAAAGCTTATAAAAAGTGGAGGGGACCCTTCATGATTACGGAAGTGCACCAGGAGGGACGTTTTTATAGACTAAGTACCGGCCGATCCGCTCACACAGCCCATCGACAGAAGACTGGTGTATACCTGCAGACATGGAAGAGGTGGATTATCTGATGATGGATCCTGCCTGTGAGGTCAATGAGAAAGGCACCAGGGGAAAGAACGATGGAAATGAGGTCGTAGAGGAAGGGTCAAGTCCACCACTGGACCTGGATCCCAGCGAGGTGATTGAAACAGATGAAGAAACCTTACCCTACACAGAGGAGGACTGGCAAGACCCCGTACAAATAGAGGTCCCCAAGAAAGAGGAACCAGATCTTCCGTTTACGATACAGACTCGACAGAGTGACAGGACAAGAATCACGAAGAAATATAATCCTTATGTAGATGACTTCTTAGTGGACAGGATAGATCTGAAGAAGATAGTGGAAGAAGTAGTGGGTCTAGAAGAAATAACAGTGCCACAGAACATTTTTTTTGCCCCCAGCCTGCTCAGTGCAGGACCAACCATGGGGGAGGGGGACATAGTCGACGATCAGGACGAGGAGTGGGTCGATGACCGGTCCAAGCTCGAGGAAGAATTCGACGACGAGCAACAGCAATTCTATGAACAAGATTTGACGAATCTGCGTGTCTTGTAATGGTTGAACGAAATGACGTCGGACCCAATGGAGACCAGTGTCACGATTCAAGATGTAGATCGTGAAAGCATGAAATACATAAAAACCGAAAGGGATGATCCTTCCCGGGCTGCCCAGGAAGGGCAATTACTCATTCCTGCTTCCAACCTCAATTTAATATCCGGAATGCGATCGACGGGGATGTCGATTGATATTTTTGTCCGGGGAGTGGGGGTAAGACTTACCCACACTGAAAAATTATTAATAAAAAAATTCAGAATAGCAAGAGAGACAGGTGATCTAGAAGCAGAAACAGGCGAGGACTGTAAGAAAGGGGCATAGGGAGAGGAGTTGAGGCTCATATTTTAACTTGACAAATGAATACTCATGTAGCATAATATTGACAGATAGCGATTTTATACTCACAAATAGAACTTGTGCGATATCGATCACAGCAGACATGAGTTTTAAGACAGCGTTAGCAGCAGATTTTAAGAGAGAATTTAAAAACATAGAATTCCATTGGAAGCAAAGACCAGGGCGGCGTCACAGATACCGGAAAGTACTTATGCTTCTTGGTGACGAGGGCGACGGAGAAGCGGCAAGTGGACCCGGAAACCCTAGTCTTGTCCTTGACGAGATTTAGAGACTTCCTTGTGGAAAGGGAAGTAAAGGAACTCTCGCTTCCAGTGTACGATACGAACCGGGGACAACTGCATCCACGGGAGCTGTATGCACTGATACACGTAATCTTCTCTGATACTAATTTACTAGTAGACTTAGATAAGAAATATTATTCAAGTATAGGCTGAGTTTAGGTTGCATGCAGGAAGGTGTCATGCTAAATGTGTGTTGTGTGTGTCATGTTATGTTATGTGTTAAGTTATTAAGACCCTGGGTAAGAAGGAATTAGTGGCCATGAATAACCGAATGACAATCTTAGGAATATATCCGAAGTTTGGACAGTCCATTCTTAGGTCGAAATCCAACATTTTAGCAACAAACTGATTTTTATAAATTTTAGGATCAAGATATTTTTATCCAACTGTTTTAAATAAATTTTTTATATAAATTTAGAGTAAAGCTGACAAACGTGATATTCGTGACCTCTTTTCTAGATCCTGATTGATCGTTTAATTATTCACCTGAGTTCTATCGATCAAACTGAGAATAAGAATCTAATCTAGAAGAAGATGGACCATTTTGATTTGAACGAGTACATGGAACCGGCAGAGGCGTACGTAGGACCGATGATAGATGCGATCTATCGTCGGATGTTGGATCGAGACTTCGCTCTGGAGGACCCAGAGGTAGTCATGTTGCTGGCCGCCTTAATAAACATCTTGGGGCATGATAATCGTGGGGACCGTCCCATGGAAGTCTTATTGATGGCATCATATGGAGAAAGACGAGTACTAGACCACCCAAACATGAGGGTAATGAGGTGGAAAAACGGGGCTCTCTCAGGAAGTGACTTGGCGAACGAGCCTGGATTGAGTAGTTCCTGGACATACCAACCAGGTGAGATGCCTCTGCCAACCAAGCCTAGGCCTGGTCTGAGAAGGATGCATCAGTAGATGAACAGCGAGACTGCCTCGTCTAGTTCACAACTGAGAGCAGCTGTGCCACCAAAGAGGGCGAGAGTAGAGGAAGAGGTTCAGACGAACGAAACCATGCAAGATCTTAACGGAACGATAGAAGAACTGGAGAAGACCAGAAGGGAGCTGGACGAAATGACCAAAACCATGCTCAGTACAGAAGAAGATAGAGGCATGTGGAAGAGACTGTTTGAAGATTGCAACCAGAAACAGGGTGAAGAAATAGAGCGTTTGAGGCGAGAGTCCAAAGAGCGATCGGAGGGGTGGCGTTGACGACAGCCGTAGAAAAATGGATACCTACAAGGAATATTCCCCATGGGCAGTCCTCGATGGAACTTTTGAGGCCTCGCGAGTTGAGTCAAACGACGGAGACGCGACTCCCAGCTACAACTGGTCGAGTGACAATCCCGGACCCGAATGACACCCTAGGTGACCAGTGGAGCAAACAGTGAAAAAAATTGATAGAAACAGCTGGACGATTGGTCGCTAATAGGAATTCGCCAGGTTCCGAGATGACTGCACCCTATGGAACAATCAATGACACGGGCAGAGTACAACTCTCCCAAGAGACGATGACAAGAACGGGAGTTAGTGATACAACGTTACCAACAAAGAGCTCTAAGGTCCCAGACAGGAAGATACGAGAAATGCCGATGAAGAAAGTGTCCCGACTGATTGACGTGCAGAAGAACAACCAGTTGTAGTATAGCTTCACAGGAGTCCCGGATACGGATTCGCGAGCCTGCTTCAATCGATCCACTTGGAGCCCAGCAGTAAACCTGCAGCAACCTCCACTTGGGACATCACATCTGATACTGGGTGACAGCTTGGTGACAGAACTCCAGAACTTGACGACCTCCTGGATCACTACGGTGATGGCCTTGGGAGGTGCAACGATAGCTCGGCTCTTTCGGATGGTGGAGCTGATGAACTCAGGGAGGATCCCTAACATAATGGGAGTCGATGACGGCGTGCCTATTCACTACTCTCTGGCAGAAATTCAAGTGCGTGGTACTGACCGTCTGCACCGTACCCATGAGCACAAAAACGTTGACAGCGACAGGAAGAAGACATAATGAAGGAGTCATCAGGTGGAACAATATAATGAGGAACCTGGCGAGTCGGAATTCTGGACGGATGATCCTCATGGAGATTGAACAGAAGCTGAGAGCTATGGATCAGGCCAGACTAACCACCGATGGAATCCAGTTTGATAGCATTGAAGGACAAGCCTGGTTGAACCGAGTCTTCCAGGAGCGACTGGATGAAATGGAAGCCGAGCTCTTTGACACGGGAGTGCTGAAGAAGGAAGAAACCACGAATGAATCGGCAATTTCAATCTTTGTGCCCCCTAACTTAGAAACAAGTTTGAGAACGGTCCCAGCCGTGACCTACAGGCCGCAAATTTCTAGCGAGCCAGGGCAAAGGACAGATGTACAAGATCGATTGGGGGAAGCGCCATTGAGAAGAACCGTCCATCCAAGACGAAGATTAGGACCTGTCAATCCGACCGCGGAGACGACCAGCACCTCGAGATCAGAGACAAGATCAAGATCAGAGACAAGATCAGAGACAAGACCAGCACCTCGAGATCTCGAGATCAGAGACAACGGGTACCAGCCGAGAGGAGCGACGTCCAGAGAGGAGCTCTTTGACTGTATTCAATAACAGGCGTGGACTGGTTGATAGCAGCTGGCATAAACTGTCCCAAGACTTGTCACCAAGAGTCTGGATCGTAGGATTTCTTCCTCTTCGTTGTCGGGACTCTTGAACCACTGTACCGTGTACCATCACTTGAGCTCTAGTAAAAATAAATTTCCAAAAACCCTATCTTAATGGCCAAAAGCTTCAAATACTGACCCCCCTGTGTTTATCTCCCTTTCGTCGCCTCAGGCAATTTGAAACCCAACTTCTTCGCAGGTATTTTGTGATCACCTGTTCGTTCAAATACCAATAACAAATTCTCACCAAAACGTAAAAATTTTGACAGGAAAAATTTTAAAAACAGAGAGATGAGCCCAAGACTGCACTGCTCCAAGACCGTCCCCAGACTGCACTGTCCCAAGATTTCTTCGGTACTGTCCCAAGACTTGTCACCAAGTGTCTGGATCGTAGGATTTCTTCCTCTTCGTTGTCGGGCCTCTTGAACCACTGTACCGTGTACCATCACTTGAGCTCTAGTAAAAAAAAAATTTCCAAAAACCCTATCTTAATGGACAAAAGCTTCAAATACTGACCCCCTGTGTTTATCTCCCTTTCGTTGCCTCAGGCAGTTTGAAACCCAACTTCTTCGCAAATATTTTGTGATCACCTGTTCGTTCAAATACCAATAACAAATTCTCACTAAAACATAAAAATGTTGACAGGAAAAATTTTAAAAACCGACAGATGTCAACCTTTATCCGAAAAAAAACGTCTGGTACCCGATTGCCACGCGTTTTCCTCCCCCCTGCTAGCGATCTTATGGGGTATCACAAACACTGTCTATGTCCGTTCCCCCTACCAATCCGACCATGGTACCTACCTTAATTGGATGTTAAATTTGGATATCCGCTTCTTATAACCGACGCGTGTAAGAATCTAATGTATCTAAATCGACGATACCGATCAATTAGTTACTCTAATGTGTCCCCCTTTTTTACACTTTACAACCACCAATCTTTAACTTAACCAGCCCCCCGTCTAACCTCTCCCCTCTTTAGCCCCCCTCTTAAGCCGAAAATTCCCTTTAGCGCCGGGTGCTAAACCTGTTTCCAGGCCTGCTTGAGTAAAAACTTCCTCAAAACAATGGGGTTTCCGCTTATCCAATTTTACACTTATTTCCTATAATGTAATGTGGATTTTAACGATACCCATTTGTCCAACTTGAGAACCCCCTGTGCGTCCTCCTCTTGTTGTACCGGTCCCGTGCTGGTTGTCCTTTTGACGTGCACTCCACCTGACACCAGCACCACTTTCCCACTTGGCTGGTCACCTCTTCCAGTCAAGTCTCCTAGCGGTTCAGCTCAATCCTTGTGAACCATTTTCCCACTCGGCTGGTCACATCTTCCACTCAAGTCTCCTAGTGGTTCAGCTCAATCCTTGTGAACCACTTTCCCACTCGGCTGGTCACCTCTTCCAGTCAAGTCTCCTAGTGGTTCAGTTCAATCCTTGTGAACCACTTTCCCACTCGGCTGGTAACCTCTTCCAGTCAAGTCTCCTAGTTGTCCAGCTAAGTTGCAAGCTATCTGAAAACCCTTAACAACGCCCCCCACTTGGGCACCTAATGAGGTTGCTGGATTAGGTTAGATTGCTAGGTTGATCGAAACGATCGGTCTTATAAAACAGTATGGGTATACTGTGTAATTAATATAAAGGTTTGATCCAACTAATCTGGTGTCAAAGTCACTGTCATTTTTGTTTTATGGTTTTTTGTTCCTTTTTCTATTCTTTTTCGGTTTTTGTTTCGCTTTTTGTCTTTTGCTCGTTTTTTCGTCCCCCCTAGCTACCCCCTTTACTCGGTTAGCTAAGCCTCGTTCGGAGAGCGTTGCGGGAAGTTTTCTCAATTTTTCTTAAAAAGCTATCACGGTACAACCGGAAGGTTTACACATTCCCGCTGAACCGTACTACCGGTACTCTAGAATGGGCATGTAGCCCGGAGCTGCGTCAAGTGGGTTCGACTCCGTAGTCATGATTACGTAAAAACACCCAGGAGCGCCATAAAAACACTATGTAACAGTCGCCTATTCAAGTCACATATGAGGTTAACGAAAAATAGGCCCTATAACTATTGGCCCAGGAGTCAGGGACACTATCTCTTGTGTTTTTCTACCTCAAAACGGTCGGAGCCAATTCGGTTCATTTTCGACATGAGACTAGAACCCGTTACAGCTTAAAGGCCACTACCAAAATACCCCTCCCACTCTAGAAAATAAGAACGTCCCATACTTAGGTCTCAAAATACCCAAAATACACGAACACCGTTAAAAACAGGGTCGGAACAATCCGATAAGTTACTTTTTAATGGACAGTGGAACTTTGGTCCATTTCAGATGGATCAACCTAAAACTCGCCTTACCTCAACATACTTATCATAAAATACACTCGGGAAAATTAAATTAGGTACTTACATAGCAGCACACTTGAGAATCAGAGTAATTGAGCTAAGTAGTAACTCTAGCATAAATATAACTGAATATAACTCGAGAAGTTTTCTATCAATGAATTCCAATCGAAGGAAATGAGTTTTAACTTGAGAATACAGTTTTAGTTCTGAACCATTGAGAGACTTCAGTTGTCTACCTTTCCACTGAAGGTTCACTCTGATTCAGCTGAATTTCGATCTTCTTTCGTAATCACTCTGTCTCCTATATCAAGATAGGACAGCTCTACTCTCGTGTTTTATTATAATCTCGAAAATTGCGAATAGCAATTTCCCGCTGTTTTTTCTGTCACTTTCCCGCCCTTGCGATTTGGTCGTTCTGCTTTCATTTCTGATGTTTTCAGTTGTCGCGAGAAAACTGAGCACGACAGGCTCAATTCGAATTTTTGAAAATTTAAACTTCATCCCAGAACTAATTATTTCGTATTCCTCAAGGTCAAACTTCTAGATATGACCGACTGGCACATACTCCCCGGACTCAAGATCGATGTCCTCATCGCGTGCTGTTGTCTGTCAGTGAATCCCCAGAAACCCGAGTATTGCTCAAGGTACAGTGCCAGTGGTCATTTACAGAAGTTTGCAGCAAACTTAAGTTTATCTACACCCCAAAATTCACAGCCATGTAAAATTTTCACACTATCGCTAAACTGCAATCAAAACCTGCACACACCTGTACCATGAAAATTTTGCTTTTTAAGCTAGTAATTTAAAATTTCTTTTGTCCTATTCAATCAGGAAACTGTCATGCAGCATTTTGATTAATATAATAATTATAACATATTAATAACAATATCCCATTTGTTAAAATTTCTTTTTCGTGAACCCAGATTTCATCCAAGTTCACCCTCGAGCCCCTTTCCTAGCTATGTGGTTAATTTTGCATCTAAACGAAAGCTGATCAAAAGTCGTGCGGCTGATGGCCTGAAAATGGTAAATTCTCACTTAGCCCTTAACAAACCAAAAACAGACTGGTCAAGACGGTTACAAACGAGTCGAACTGAGGTAACTGACGTCAGCCAGTCGTCAATAGATACTTTCTCTACACTCGGTGACTGTGAAATGTCTGGGCGAATGGTATATAGAAGTTTTTTTGGCGCTCCTGGCTGCGCCTGTTGTGCAAGACCATCTTGATTAGCAAACTTTTCAGCGACGAACCCTCTGCTCCGGGCGTATGCCCGAGTTAGAGGCCGTATTGTCTTGCATTGTATTAGGCGGAATGTACGGACCCTTCACCTGGTAAAATTTAACTTTTTAACTTGGTTTAGACCAAAAATTGTGACATTCGACCAGAATGTACGAAAATTCTGTTTCGCAATCAAATTTTTATCGATCAGAAAAAGAACATCTATGGTTTTAATGGATTAGCGACGTTATTTGAACGATTGGACAAATCGGGAAGGGTTAGTTTTAACTGTCATGCATATTTTTAAAATTTCGAATTGGACGTCAACGACACTTAACCTTTTTATATTTCGCACACACTGAAACGGCGAATCACAACAATAATAGTTACAGTGGAAACAACTTCCAAAAAACGACAACAGATTGAAATTATAATTGGAGATTGTCAGGAACCATTCCGAGTTGTAACTATTGTGCCGCTACAATCGTTACAACATAGAACCCGAGAAAAGGGAAGGGTGTTGGGACGGCGTGTCTAGCCTTACGGCAAGAAATAGGATGCTATTTCCCGGGATTCCAGAATCCAGAGGGGTCTCGAGCCCAGAACTCAAACTGTTATATGTGAACTTTTAGCTTCCTGGTCATGTCCTGAGTTAAATTTAATTAACATCTAGATTCATTTTCAGAGAATGAGAAGCTAGGAGTGAGGGAAAGGGTTGATCCACCTTCGATGAAGGTGATTATTTTTATTTACTGAACAAAAACAATAGTAATATAATAAATAGTAGTAGCCCTGTTTTTAGGAGTGACCTCATGGTCTGGGGATACTGAGACCCAGCCATGAGCTCACTTTTTTTGCATATAATTAACCTAATTTGAGCGTTCTGGTCGAAGCCGGAAAGCAGTAACGTTTTGTCGACCCGATGTTAGGAATATCACCAAAAGAACTAGCTTTGGCAAAGCCAGTAAAAGCATGTAGAGCTGTGTTTAGACGCTAACCAGTCGTTTTAGAACCTAGCTTTATTTTCCTTCGATATGTAATTCCGGGCGAATAATACATAGATGCTTTTATGGCGCCCCTGGGTGTTATTTTTCTCTAACATCATGACCGGCAGAACCGTTAACGAGCACTCCGCGCCGAGCAGATGCTCAAAACAACGCCCTAACCACCGGGGCGGAAGGGTAGTTCGGAACGCGGAAGCCTTCCGTATTCCCGTCAATAGCTTTTTAACCTAATTAAGACCGAAAAATCACGTTCCAGGAAGGGTGGGGGGATTGGCCGTCCCTTCATTTCCTGAGTAGTATGTGACCAAAAACACTTAAAGACATACAAGACACCAAACAAAAAGTAGTATAGCACCTAAGAAAAACAAAAAACATTCAAAAAAATAACCGAAAAAACCAAAAACAGTAAAAAAAAAAAGTATAAAATCAGTAGAAATCATCCCCCCAAACGTGATGTGATCCGACCCTCTCGTTTATTGTTTTTAGACATTTTACTGTTACAGGCATTTACATCAGTCAATATCGTTACGATCAATTTTGTGGCCCGCTTTTGGTGCTTGTACTATAGGGTTAGTTGAGTATTTAAGCACGTTAATGCTAATTTGCACTCAATCCGGAGGGGTCTCGGGATTAGAGAAGAAGACTGATCCGGCAAGCAGTTCGAGGAGCGACAAGAAGGGGCTCAAGGACAACAACAATCGACTGTTGGGTATCGTTAAAAGTTTTGTATCCCTTTTGGTACAAAAAGTAAGATATTACTCTGTGGGGGGCTCGACAAGGACTGCACTGTAGTGACCCCTCACCGAACTGCGAATTTCCGAGTTAAGCACCTTAATTCAGATGTTGAACAAACCCAGAGGGGTATAATATTACTAGTATTACTATTTATACAGCCTATATTAATACTCCTATATCGTTTTTCAGTGAAAAACACAGTAATCAGATTGGTTTTTAGGGTCAAAATAGCGATATTTCGACCCCCCCCCCACAAATCGCGATTTTTGAGATATCGATATTTTTGATACGGAAAAAAGCGCTAAACTAGTGAGTTACATCGTAACTGTACTAGTATAATAGCTAGAACAGGTGAAGTTTAGTTCAAAAGTGGTTGGAATTAATTGGATACCAAAAACCGAATTTTCTTGAATTTTGAAAAAACGAAACGCTACAAAAAATTTTTTTTTTGAAATTTTCGAGTTAGGACAGTAAAAATTGATTTTCGAACAACGTTCACTGGTGAATTGACAGGTTTTGAAATCCGTTTGTCGATAACCTTCCGGGTTACAGTGAAATCGAACTTAACGTGTTTGATTTAGTGGATTCATCAATAAGGAAGGGTCCAATTAGCATTGTTTTTGGCAATTTTTTTTCAGCTGGATTGTTTTAGATCGGGTTTTTTGCATTGAACTAGAAGAGTATAGGCCTTCTGAGCTTGGATCAATAGTTTTTAGGTCAAAAAGAACAGAATTGCGAAAAAAAGTTAAGAGGAACCTATAAGAGAGAAATTTTTTTGATTTTAGAAAAAAGACGTTTTGGTTAATAACTTTGGAACAACTGGACAAATCCGGCTAATCTTGGTATCAGTAGATCAGAAATTAGGTAAGCTTACTCCTTAAAATATCAATTAATCAAAAAAATAAGCGTGAAATTTTTTTCAGATTGTTCTTAGCAAACTCACTAATTCGGGAGGGTAGTCCCTTCACGTATTATAATTTTTTTTTGGAAAGCCCTTACACCCCTACTAAAGGAAAGTAACGGTTGAATAAGGCATTTTTACATTGTTCTAGACAAAAAGGGAGGCTAAGGAAACCAGAAAACCATAGTCGACCCCAATTTTGCCAATCCGGAAGGGTCTTGTTTTTTGCCAATCCGGAGGGGTATTATTTTTGCCAATCCGGAGGGGTCTTGTTTTTGCCAATCCGGAGGAGTACTACTTTTGCCAATCCGGAGGGGTACTGTTTTTGCCAATCCGGAGGGGTACTATTTAGTTAAAACTTAAGTAGACAGAAGAAAAGAAAATAGTGAAAGGTGTTAGGTGATTAAGCGACAGGCCAGGAACCAGTGACTGCACTGGTAACTTGCTTTTTTATAAAAGACAAGCCCAAAACACAACAAGTCTAAACTGGGATATTCGCGACACTAAGTGTGATCTGAACAAGAGTTTGTAATTGATCTGTGTGGATTGAAATCCAAATCGTTTTTGGGAAAAGTGATTACCCTGAGGATTTTTGTAGGTCTAGCTCGGGCAATCCGAAGGCAGATAGGTAACACAGGACTCGGTGGGTGCAATAGACGCCCACTCGAGAAAATTACTGCCTTCAAGTTTTGTCTGTTTGGTGCAGCACCAAGCAGGAAAAGCTCTTTCTTTGGAAACAAATTCGACTATTACATTGCGACTGACTAAAGTACAAAACACATACATTTTTTATTGAAAATATTCTCATTTTATTTCACTTTGGTTTCAAATCAAAATATTTGTCCTTGATTGGGTAGTGAAAACACTATCTTTTGGAAAAAAGTGATATCATCATACTGTGCTAGCTTCATATCTTACAACTAATAATCGATTATTGCGAATAAATTGCATACACGATGTACTGTGATAACATACAAGGATTCGTGGTCACTATTTAAGTGAAACTTTTGAAATTTATTGTGTTGTGTTATTGTTATCAGTAGTCCGACTAAAAGGACTCTAGCAATCGAATTGCGTGTACAGGCAGTAAGAGGTGATAAATTGAAAATGAGTCTAGACAAGTCAAGGATACCTAAACTAAGTGATAGCTCCAGGAAATTCATACCAGAGAAACAGAGAAAAGCAATGAACGACCATTTTGTGGAAAGGATTACACGAACCCGGACCAACAAAAGGAAGAAAGTTTCAGGCTTAATGGTTGAAACCAGGTGTCAAAAGTACTCAGAAGGACAGAAGGCAAGGTTAGAGGTAGAGGTCTATCCGGACCCTGCCATGAATGAGAACCAGGAGGGACATGAAGCGGAAGGGAGAGGAAACAGAAGATTGGGAGTGAATCTACGCCGGTAGAACAAGGCCAAGATTTTGCCACTTCCACCGGGACCATGGACCGAGAAGAGATGTCGGAACTGTCCGATTTCTCTACTGAAAATGTGGCGAGTACAATATCACCCACAGACAATACCATGATGCTTGGCGTGACGGAGAAACCGGCAACGTCCTCATCGTTTTCAGAAAGAGTGAAGGTCACTTTCGGAAACTTCTTTCCAGTTACCATGCAATCGGGTACAGGCGATGAAGCAGAAACCCAGGAAGAAGAAGAGGACGATGACGAGCAAGATGACTTTGGATCTCGAGTCAGTCTCAATAGTTCGACTCAAGAATATGACGCATACACCAATAGAGAGACTGGCACCATGACCAGTTTGGTGTAGTGAGGACAATAAGCGAGACCAAAAACGGATCAGGCCAGTCAGGAGACTTTGTGAATATGGCGAATTCGGAAATGCGAACTTCGAGGAATAGAAACACAGGGCTATGTAATGTACCTGCGGATCCAGAAGTGGATCATGAAAAGACGTCGAGGCAGAGAATCAAAACCCGAGTCTCGACCAGCATGAAACTACCTGGAATCGACAAGGTGACACCGCCACTTGTGACGCCACTAGTGGATAACGGAGCATCAATTGAAGAAGCTTTGACCAACATAGTGTTCAGCATAGGAGAACAGAATGATTAGATGTCCTTAAGAATAAGTGAACTAAAAAGGGCAGTCCACGTCGAGAGAGAAAATCTGCAAGAGATCAACCGCAACAGACAGGAAGTTAGTAGAAGCGAAAACGATTGAAGGAGAGAACGGATGAACACTTGGCGAACAACTTGTCGCGAATGACGAGGGAAGCTGAGCAGAGAGAGAGAGAGAGCTACGATTGAGAGACGACATGGAGAATTTGAGAATTCAAAAAGAGCAGACTCTTGGGACTCTTGACAAGAAGATAGATGCGATGATGGAGAGGCGAACTCAGGCTATCATGGATAGGTTGGACGGGCTATTAGGCAGCAGGAGTGAGTCAAAAAATGGGGAACCGAACTCGGGAGAACCCAGCAGAGAGCCGAGAGTGAATTTCAATGAACAACAGAACAGGTGAAGAACATATGGATCCACTAGAGGAAGGGACAGTTCATCAAACTATGCCACAGGGGACACTACAACACGGGGTCCAAACATCAGAGGAAGTTCAACTGGCAACAGAGAGACCTCAAACAAACGATCGACGCAAGCTACACAAGCGACTGTGATGGGATTCCAGGAACAGGATTCATGCGAGTCAAGGAAGAAACAATCGCAGCGATGCGGGCAGGAGGGAAAATCTAGAGCCCTTATCAGGGGGCAATGATACTCAGGCTGGGTATTCAAGAGACGCTACATCAATGGCCACAGCCTTTGAACCTCTGAACAGGTCTTTGGAAACATTTCTTACGAAGTTATCTAGAACCAATGAATGTATTGAAAAGTCCAGAAGGGTTTTTAAGAAACCAAGATGCTATAAAGACGAATCTGATGGCTGTATTGATACCTGGATAGAGCTTATCAAATTGCATTTTGAAGAGGAGGACTTGTCAGAAAGACAAGAATGCAGTGTTCTTACCACCAACTTGGAAGGGACAGCCCTAAACTGTGTGATGGCCAAAAAGCAATACCAGCGGGATACTACTGAGAAAATCTTTGAAATCTTGTTAAATCGTTTCGGCTCAAGGGTGCAAGGACACCAAGCAATGAAGCGCTTCGAGAAGCGGAGGCAACTTGAACATGAGATGATAGACAAGTTCTAGACAATTTGGAGATGCTGAGAAGGCGTAGCCAACCAGATGATTCAAACAGAAGGAAGAACCTGGCAGTAGCCTCAAAATTCATCGATGGTGTGAAGATTGATCAGCTTCGAACAAGGTTAGCGACACATTACACACCACTCTGAACCAATGCGCCAACACCAGAGGAGTTGAAACTCAATTCAAAAGAATTTCTTTTGCTGAAGCCTCCATCGAGATCTGGATCTACAAGAACAGTTATGGCAAATTTAACAACGGACCAGCAACCAAGGAAACAACTGGTACAAACCAAGGGACGATATGAACAAGAGATGCTCTTGTGCAAATTGCAGTTCGACGGACCATCATGTGTCAGCATGCCCAACTTAAAAACAGGGCATGAAAGCAATAGGCTTTAGCCTCGAGGATGAAGATGCGTCAGAGGTCGATAATGAAGAATTCATGAGAGGAGTAATTGCGAAATTCGGCCCAAGGTGTTTCTTTTGTAACTTGGAAGGTCATTTTAAATCGGATTGTCCACAATTCTGGGATGCTGTAGCAGACATCCAGCATCCAAGGCATGAGAAAGTTTTATCGGGTGTGAAAGCTAGCAAGGCTCGCCTGTTGAGTGAAGCGGAGGCACGCAGAAAAGAAAAACCGCAAGAGCTGGTAACGAAGAAGATGCAGGCGGTAACGGAAGAGATACCTGAACCGGAACCGGTGACTGCAGTGGATGACTTCAAGAACGACTATACGAGGGATGCTCTAAATAGAGTCCAGCAGGAATTGGTGACGAACGAGATCGAACAGAAGGTGAAGCTCGAACTAGAGAATGAGAAAATTCAGGAAAGGCTAAACGCCCTCGAGGCATCAGAAGTCGAAGAAACGAAAACACCGAGTAGTTTGAGCATGAAACTAAATGTGATCTCTGGGCAGACGTTCGGGATGGTGCCACAAGGAAGCAGATTACAGTGAATAATTTCAGTTGCGGGGCAGGTGATCAGGAACCTAAGTGAACCTTCAGAGTTCTCTATGATGATATTAGACACATATGTAGATTATCTGAGACAATTAGAGCCACGCACTGAGTCGAGGGCTGTACGAGCGTTGTTGACGTTGGGTGGCCCTCGAACGAAGAAACTCCAAGTGATGTTGAACGTTGATGGGATAAGATTCTGCACTAGGACCTACGTCACAACAGATAGCGACCAAATGGGGCAGATCCATTTGAGACAGGAAGAACTTAAGCTCCGCAGAATTGGCCATGATGCCATGATGCAGCAAGACGCGGTTTACATTAGATACGAAGCAGATGTGACTCTTCGGAGTCACAGGGCTTCTGGACACAGGAGCGGTAGTGAGCGTGATGCCGATGAAAACTTAGGAAAGAATGGGCTTCACGAGGGAAGACCTAAGTCCGACGAATCTCCGACTGACTGCAGCCAATCGGAGAGCGATTTACGTAGCCGCAAAAACACCAATAACGGTCCTCCACGTGGGAGGACATGATCTTTGGATGAACTTCCTGGTGGTAGAGAGTTTGGACGACTCCGACCAGTTCATCTTGGGCAGAAATTTTGTCAGGAATTTCGAAGTGATGATTGACTTGAACAACGGTCTAATAAGGATTAGAAACCCGGACCGGAACTATGTTAAGAAACCAATTAATAAAATAATACCAGATCAAGACAAGGTACCAATCTTTTTAGATAGATAGGTAAAACTAAAGCCAGGGCAAGCTGTAGTAGAAATTTTTAGAATGAGAAATTTGAATTCTTTAAGTGATAGTAAACAGGTTTGTTTGGTACCGAACCCAAATAGTCAAAGTTCAGTGATTTTAAGCCGGAGCTTCTCGATAACTCGAAAAGGACTGTGTGTCAGTGTGTCATTGAACATACTGGACACCACAGTTTCAATCCAGCGTGGAAACAAACTTGGTTACGCTTTGCCGATGACAACCGACTATGAAGAGACACAAAACTTGAAGAGATATAGTGTGAAAGACTGCCCTTATCATGCCAACAAAGATATAATTTAAAAAATAATTAATGAATTTAAATCTATTCATAAATGGTTTTCAATGAAATCCGAAACGGACGACGGCTTGTCGAGCTGCTCGAATTTTCCTGAACGCCCCTCGTCATATGAACTAGAATCTGAGAGACCGGTTTTGCCAGAAACAAAACACTTAAAAGAGAAAATAGGCGAGATTTTGAATCATTACGGGCGCTTTTAAATCGGAATGCGGATGTATTTTCAAAATATAAGGCGGATATTGGTTGTTGTAACTTCGTCGAACATGAAATCGAACTACAGGAAAGCGCCGTTCCCCATAGAGAAGGCGCAAGACGGATGACGCCACATAAATCGGAAGCGTGCCGAGCAGAAATAGAAATGTTGCTCGAATACAACATTATAGAACCCTCGAAATCGCCGTGGGCTTGCGGGGTAGTCATGGCAAAAAAAAGGGGGCAGCTTAGGTTCTATTGCGACTTTCGTTACTTGAACGTGGTGACAATAAAAGATGCGTACCCGATACCGCGAATAGACGAGAGGCTCTCGAAACTTGGTGACGCCAATTTCTTCACCACACTGGACTTGGGTTCTGCCTTCTGGCAGGTCCCTCTGCGGAAGAAGGACAGAGAGAAGACCGGATTCGTATTTGAATTGTGTTTGTACCAGTAGATGAGGATGCCCCTCGGCTTGTGCAATGCAACGGCCACTTTTCAAAGATTGAGGTCTCAGGCTTTGACCAGAGTGACGAAGAAGTACAGTAACCTTGTGATGTGTTATGTGGATGACGTGGTCATAGCAACACCTACCCTGGAAGACCACATTGATCGCCTCGAGGAGGTCTTTTGCTGCACAAAGACAGCAGGCTTGATATGCAAACCATCGAAGCGTGAGATTCACAGGGATTCAATCAAGTATCTAGGAGGAATGGTGGACAGGCATAGCGTGAGGCGGGACCCGGAAGCAGTAGAGGCTGTGTTGACATGGAAGGCTCCCAGAACGGACAAACAACTCATGAGTTTCCTAGGATTCGCCAATTATTACCGTGAGTTCATAAAAGGATATGCAGACAAGGTGTATCAAATGCAGAAGCTGATGCGCAACAAAGGAAAGAAGTTGGAATGGAACGAAGAAGCACAAGCTGCCTTCGAGAACATAAAGCGGCATGTTTGAGAAGGGCATGTATGTTCTTGACACAGACGCATCAGTAGTAGCCATCTCAGAAATACTGCATCAGGAGCAGGAAGGGAATGGAAGAATAGTTCTCCGTCCCATTGCATATGGCAGCAAAGTGTTAAGTGACACTGAGATGAAATATGGTGCACCGAAAGCAGAAATGTTTGCGGTAGTCACATTCGCGGAAAAGTACCGCGAATACTTGGGGAGCGCTAAGTTTAAGTTACGCATGGACAACAGAGCGTTATCCTGGTTGTAGACATACTCGATGGATCAGAGTTATATTGGTAGATGGATAGTATGATTAGATGGCTACCACATTATAATCGAGAACAGGATGCGTGATAAACACCAGAATGCTGACAGCCTCAGCAAGAAGGCCAAGTTCTATGAAAGATTGGAACAGAAGCAAGCCAATCAGGCAGAAATCAATGAGGGGTTCTCGTTTCTGGACAAAGAAAATTATGAAGCGCTTCCCTTGACGAGATGGTTAGACAAGTCTGGTCATCCAATTCCAGGACATCCTGATTTACATGTAGAGACAGCAGCCGAGATAAAGATTCTATCCAAGAAGGACCCGGTGCCCTTGGATCTGTTGCTGCGCTCAAACCTGTTCCACCAGGAACTCTCTCGCATGAACATAAACAGCCTCTCATTTTCGGATAAAACGGTGCAGGTCACACCACAAGTGATGCGGATGCTGGGTGAATTGTTGGAGAGAGAAGTGACCAGAGATGAGCCCGAGTGGGCAGCAGCCATGGCATCACTGACAGTCAGCGAGAAGGTGAAGATCATGCCGTCAAGACGACAACACAAAGAAATTGAAAGGAATTGTAGGACTATACTTCAGCGATTAGTGTTCTCGATACCCCCAAAACGTTTTAACAAGTACTTCATACAAACAGAAAGAACAGGGGAACGGGACACAAAAGAAAACCGTCACCTTTGAGGATCAGGATCAGAGGGGCGAAGAGGTTGACAGAACCTAGGGCAAGAAAATTTGTTCGGGGAGACGAACGGTGAGGAGAGCAGGCAATTTCAGGATCAACACCCGTGACAGGAAGGTTTGTCGGTGTCTGATGTGGAAAAAAAAGTTCCTGATGAGGAACAGGACCTGGAGGATAAAAATTTTGTCCGGAGAGTTCAGATGGATGAACAGAACGCACAGAACAGATCTGGAGGAGGGAACGCGCTCCATCGCAAACTCTTCAATTGATGACAATTCCAGGAATTCAGGAATCGACGCCTACTCAGACAGGAACTCGAGCTCAGGATCGTAACTGTCAGAGCTAGCGATCCACACACTACTAGTATGACTCGCGCAAGGGATTTGGACAGGGAGGTGTATCAAGACCCTAACAGTGATCGCTACCTCATACCAGGTGAAAGAGTCTTTGACAACGCAGCAGATGATCTGGAAACAATAGCGGTATTGCAATATTCGATAAGTTTGTTGCCACAAAAAGAAATCGTCAGGACTGATCTTCAACCGTTCGAACAAGAAACACAACCGTTGGCGAAGATTTGGTGCAGTAAGATGGAAGATGACACGCATCAGCCAGATAAAATGAATAGTCAGATGAGGGTCATGAAGACGTACTTGAAAGCGAGATACAGACTCTCGGACCTACTAAGAGCACAGAGAAATGACCGCATGACGAGCAACCTGAAAAAGTTGATCGAAAATAGAGCTCCGGACAAAGGTGACCTGTAGGAAGACAGTTACCGCATTCAGAGACAGTACTTTATGCAGAAAGAGGGAAAGTTATACCCGAACAAGGACGGAATTTTGGCTTGTAAAAGAAGAGAAGAAGACAAGGTCCTGTACAAGTATAACGCGATAGTGTTGCCGCAACTCTATCAGACAGAACTTTTATTCAGGTCACACGATCAGAGAATCGACGAAGTATACCAGAGGATCCTGAAACGCTTTGAGTGGCCTGGAATGAAAAAGGCATGCAAGAAGTGGGTAACAGCATGTCTGTCATGCCAACAGGGCAAGGTTCCAAGGAAATTGCGATTTCCCTTGCAGTCGATCGAGTCATCTGAATTCAACGAGGTGGTGCAGATTGATCACCAAAAGATATTTATAACTGACAGTGGTTACAATCAAGTCCTGGTCATGATAGATCACTTCCCGAAGTATGCAGAGGCCGTGCCCTGCATAGCTGCCTCAGCAGAAGAGACGTGCGATCACCTAATCAATATGTGGATAGCGAGACATGGTTATCCGATGACGTTTCGATCGGATAACGGAGCAGCTTTCGTGGGAGAACTTACGAAAGAGCTCATGAGACGCTCACAGGTGGCTCAAGCTCACTCCACGACATACCATCACCAGACAAATGGCTTAGTGGAAAGGCAAAATCGAACGTTAGTCAGGCACATGACCGATTGGGACAGATATGTTCCACAGGTGATGGGAGCTTACAACAGCACGCAACACTCCACCACCGGAGTTAGTTCACACATGATGTTAACCGGAGACGAGAAGTCTTTGCCCTTAACTTTCTTTTACCCAGAGTATGAGGGGGAAGAAAACATCACCACAAGTCTATGTAAGGGATGTGATTAGACGTCATCAAGAACTAAACGACTTGTGTAGACGGAACACTCAGCAGGCACAGTCAAGGCAGAGAAAAAGATTCGATAAAAAAGCAGCTGGTGCAAAAACTTACTCGGTAGGAGACTACGTATGGGTATTTCAGAACGTTATACCACCGAAAGGAACGAAAAAGCTTATAAAAAGTGGAGGGGACCCTTCATGATTACGGAAGTGCACCAGGAGGGACGTTTTTATAGACTAAGTACCGGCCGATCCGCTCACACAGCCCATCGACAGAAGACTGGTGTATACCTGCAGACATGGAAGAGGTGGATTATCTGATGATGGATCCTGCCTGTGAGGTCAATGAGAAAGGCACCAGGGGAAAGAACGATGGAAATGAGGTCGTAGAGGAAGGGTCAAGTCCACCACTGGACCTGGATCCCAGCGAGGTGATTGAAACAGATGAAGAAACCTTACCCTACACAGAGGAGGACTGGCAAGACCCCGTACAAATAGAGGTCCCCAAGAAAGAGGAACCAGATCTTCCGTTTACGATACAGACTCGACAGAGTGACAGGACAAGAATCACGAAGAAATATAATCCTTATGTAGATGACTTCTTAGTGGACAGGATAGATCTGAAGAAGATAGTGGAAGAAGTAGTGGGTCTAGAAGAAATAACAGTGCCACAGAACATTTTTTTTGCCCCCAGCCTGCTCAGTGCAGGACCAACCATGGGGGAGGGGGACATAGTCGACGATCAGGACGAGGAGTGGGTCGATGACCGGTCCAAGCTCGAGGAAGAATTCGACGACGAGCAACAGCAATTCTATGAACAAGATTTGACGAATCTGCGTGTCTTGTAATGGTTGAACGAAATGACGTCGGACCCAATGGAGACCAGTGTCACGATTCAAGATGTAGATCGTGAAAGCATGAAATACATAAAAACCGAAAGGGATGATCCTTCCCGGGCTGCCCAGGAAGGGCAATTACTCATTCCTGCTTCCAACCTCAATTTAATATCCGGAATGCGATCGACGGGGATGTCGATTGATATTTTTGTCCGGGGAGTGGGGGTAAGACTTACCCACACTGAAAAATTATTAATAAAAAAATTCAGAATAGCAAGAGAGACAGGTGATCTAGAAGCAGAAACAGGCGAGGACTGTAAGAAAGGGGCATAGGGAGAGGAGTTGAGGCTCATATTTTAACTTGACAAATGAATACTCATGTAGCATAATATTGACAGATAGCGATTTTATACTCACAAATAGAACTTGTGCGATATCGATCACAGCAGACATGAGTTTTAAGACAGCGTTAGCAGCAGATTTTAAGAGAGAATTTAAAAACATAGAATTCCATTGGAAGCAAAGACCAGGGCGGCGTCACAGATACCGGAAAGTACTTATGCTTCTTGGTGACGAGGGCGACGGAGAAGCGGCAAGTGGACCCGGAAACCCTAGTCTTGTCCTTGACGAGATTTAGAGACTTCCTTGTGGAAAGGGAAGTAAAGGAACTCTCGCTTCCAGTGTACGATACGAACCGGGGACAACTGCATCCACGGGAGCTGTATGCACTGATACACGTAATCTTCTCTGATACTAATTTACTAGTAGACTTAGATAAGAAATATTATTCAAGTATAGGCTGAGTTTAGGTTGCATGCAGGAAGGTGTCATGCTAAATGTGTGTTGTGTGTGTCATGTTATGTTATGTGTTAAGTTATTAAGACCCTGGGTAAGAAGGAATTAGTGGCCATGAATAACCGAATGACAATCTTAGGAATATATCTGAAGTTTGGACAGTCCATTCTTAGGTCGAAATCCAACATTTTAGCAACAAACTGATTTTTATAAATTTTAGGATCAAGATATTTTTATCCAACTGTTTTAAATAAATTTTTTATATAAATTTAGAGTAAAGCTGACAAACGTGATATTCGTGACCTCTTTTCTAGATCCTGATTGATCGTTTAATTATTCACCTGAGTTCTATCGATCAAACTGAGAATAAGAATCTAATCTAGAAGAAGATGGACCATTTTGATTTGAACGAGTACATGGAACCGGCAGAGGCGTACGTAGGACCGATGATAGATGCGATCTATCGTCGGATGTTGGATCGAGACTTCGCTCTGGAGGACCCAGAGGTAGTCATGTTGCTGGCCGCCTTAATAAACATCTTGGGGCATGATAATCGTGGGGACCGTCCCATGGAAGTCTTATTGATGGCATCATATGGAGAAAGACGAGTACTAGACCACCCAAACATGAGGGTAATGAGGTGGAAAAACGGGGCTCTCTCAGGAAGTGACTTGGCGAACGAGCCTGGATTGAGTAGTTCCTGGACATACCAACCAGGTGAGATGCCTCTGCCAACCAAGCCTAGGCCTGGTCTGAGAAGGATGCATCAGTAGATGAACAGCGAGACTGCCTCGTCTAGTTCACAACTGAGAGCAGCTGTGCCACCAAAGAGGGCGAGAGTAGAGGAAGAGGTTCAGACGAACGAAACCATGCAAGATCTTAACGGAACGATAGAAGAACTGGAGAAGACCAGAAGGGAGCTGGACGAAATGACCAAAACCATGCTCAGTACAGAAGAAGATAGAGGCATGTGGAAGAGACTGTTTGAAGATTGCAACCAGAAACAGGGTGAAGAAATAGAGCGTTTGAGGCGAGAGTCCAAAGAGCGATCGGAGGGGTGGCGTTGACGACAGCCGTAGAAAAATGGATACCTACAAGGAATATTCCCCATGGGCAGTCCTCGATGGAACTTTTGAGGCCTCGCGAGTTGAGTCAAACGACGGAGACGCGACTCCCAGCTACAACTGGTCGAGTGACAATCCCGGACCCGAATGACACCCTAGGTGACCAGTGGAGCAAACAGTGAAAAAAATTGATAGAAACAGCTGGACGATTGGTCGCTAATAGGAATTCGCCAGGTTCCGAGATGACTGCACCCTATGGAACAATCAATGACACGGGCAGAGTACAACTCTCCCAAGAGACGATGACAAGAACGGGAGTTAGTGATACAACGTTACCAACAAAGAGCTCTAAGGTCCCAGACAGGAAGATACGAGAAATGCCGATGAAGAAAGTGTCCCGACTGATTGACGTGCAGAAGAACAACCAGTTGTAGTATAGCTTCACAGGAGTCCCGGATACGGATTCGCGAGCCTGCTTCAATCGATCCACTTGGAGCCCAGCAGTAAACCTGCAGCAACCTCCACTTGGGACATCACATCTGATACTGGGTGACAGCTTGGTGACAGAACTCCAGAACTTGACGACCTCCTGGATCACTACGGTGATGGCCTTGGGAGGTGCAACGATAGCTCGGCTCTTTCGGATGGTGGAGCTGATGAACTCAGGGAGGATCCCTAACATAATGGGAGTCGATGACGGCGTGCCTATTCACTACTCTCTGGCAGAAATTCAAGTGCGTGGTACTGACCGTCTGCACCGTACCCATGAGCACAAAAACGTTGACAGCGACAGGAAGAAGACATAATGAAGGAGTCATCAGGTGGAACAATATAATGAGGAACCTGGCGAGTCGGAATTCTGGACGGATGATCCTCATGGAGATTGAACAGAAGCTGAGAGCTATGGATCAGGCCAGACTAACCACCGATGGAATCCAGTTTGATAGCATTGAAGGACAAGCCTGGTTGAACCGAGTCTTCCAGGAGCGACTGGATGAAATGGAAGCCGAGCTCTTTGACACGGGAGTGCTGAAGAAGGAAGAAACCACGAATGAATCGGCAATTTCAATCTTTGTGCCCCCTAACTTAGAAACAAGTTTGAGAACGGTCCCAGCCGTGACCTACAGGCCGCAAATTTCTAGCGAGCCAGGGCAAAGGACAGATGTACAAGATCGATTGGGGGAAGCGCCATTGAGAAGAACCGTCCATCCAAGACGAAGATTAGGACCTGTCAATCCGACCGCGGAGACGACCAGCACCTCGAGATCAGAGACAAGATCAAGATCAGAGACAAGATCAGAGACAAGACCAGCACCTCGAGATCTCGAGATCAGAGACAACGGGTACCAGCCGAGAGGAGCGACGTCCAGAGAGGAGCTCTTTGACTGTATTCAATAACAGGCGTGGACTGGTTGATAGCAGCTGGCATAAGCTTCAGCTCCACGAGCGCCTTGAGATTTGCCGACTTAGAGGGACTGCCCTCAAACAATACAATGGGTCCAGTTAATGCAAGACCATTGCAAGATGTGAAACCGAATCACAATGAGGGAAATTGAGAAGAAAGACCCGGAAGATTCCTGACGACGAGGGCACCAATAGGACAACAGGTAAAGATGTTCAGGCAGATAGAAGCACCCCCAGGTCACGTAAAAGAAAGTGCGTACCCAAAACAAGTGAATCAAGAAGGTGATGTTCAGAGATACGGTGGATTGAAGACGATCAAGAAAGATGAGACCATCTTTGCTGCGAATGACATAGCAGAAATGAGAAAGGCAAAAAATATGATAGTCGCGAGCTCAGACTTCGTATATAACTCCAAGTCTCTGTTTTGGCCTGATGTTATAATCTTGGCACTGGTCGACCTGGATCTAATGCAGTCTGTGTCAATGGCAATCGGGGAACAAAGACAGACAGAAATCAACCCAATCACAATCGTATTTGCTGGCATGAGCGACCATCTACACAGTAGAGGTTTCCTGAGCAGACTCAGAGAGCCTACGACAGCCAAAAACGCTGTATGGCCAGCTATAAAGGATATCCTTGAGTCAATGGGTGAAGTAGCGGACACCCTGAAAGAAGGTGCCTTCACCAAGATAACACCGAGAGCCGTGTTTGCACTGTTTCCGGGATATGCACACCTCCCGGATGGACTGAAGTTTGTATACGCCATGGTGGCATTGCTCTCGGAAGGGAAATATTATGTAATCATATCTGCCCCAAATTGTGGAATAGAGATGGAGAACCTAAGACCACTTAGGGTGGAATGCGGTGTGGTCTGAAGTCTCGAATGCGATGCGAGGATTCAAGAATCATTCACTACACATGTTAGTGTTAGACGATGTCCTGGGGTTGGAACTGTCCAACTTCAGCCGACAACTCAAACTGAAGCCAGGAATTGACGATGACCATCGAGCGATCGTAGCGATTTCAAATGATTTATGGTTTCGAGTGATGGAAGTAAAGGAGGAAGGAGAGAGAATAAAGAATTCTAAGGAGACGAGAGCTCACTTGGGAGCGATGGTTTTGAGAACAAAACCAGAGGCTAATCAGTGGCTGCACTTGACCCCTCGAGTAGCAGCATTGGGCGCGGATGCTTTCGAGCGAGGCCCAGTGATGATCAGGAAAATCCATGCCTACCTAGTGAAAAAGGTAAGCCCGGCCAAAAATGGTGAAAAGAAGTCAGCCGAGTTCGTAAGCAGAATGTGCCAAGTTACCCTGGAAGCTTTCTGGACACAGAAGGTGAAGGGAGAAGAAGGCTTTGACAGGACTGACAGCATGCTCGAAGGGTTGGGTGCCGGATGGACCGCGTCCCTCTTGGCGAAAATTTACCCTCGCTTTCTCGATATCTGATAAAAGATTTCCTCCAAGCAGTCGTAGAAGTATCGTTCGTTGAATTACTAGCCCTGTTCGTGAAGTTTGGAGCAGAGAACTTTGTAAAAGGACCAGCGATACTGCTCACCGAAGGAGTGCAGAATTTGCGACTAGATGGACTTCTAACGTTGATCGCGATAACGCATGGAAGTTTGGGAGGATTGATGAATTTGACACGCTATCCGGAGCAGATGAGGGAGGACGTGAGTATTTTTCGATGTGAAACGATCCACGGATTCCTGGAACAAGATAAGAGATTTGCGACATACTCTAATCCAGTACCTCCTGCAGCAGAATCGCTTTAGAACAGGAGAGGATGAAACAATTCAGAAGCAGGAAGACGTGCGACGTCATGCTGGGGCATGCCCCTGCTAACTGACCTGAGCTTAGCTATGAAGACCGATCCCTTCTTATTGATCAGAGGAGCCACTGAGTTCGTGACAGTGATATACGGTCCGGCAGTCACGTTTGCGTTCCCTGACGTTCAGGTGGAGGCTTACAGGAGGTCGGTGTTGCACCTGAACCTCATATCAGCAGTGGACGGAAGTACACTTAACTGGTGTGAACAACACGCGTTACGAGAATTGATGAGTGAGGACTTGTTAGTCGCGAAGATATCAGAGCCGGAGATGACCGTCATAAACTTTGATGATCACTTCCGAGACAGGATCGGGGAAGTGGACAGAGGGCGCATTGAAGTATTCCCAAAGCTCTGGAATCTAAGACCCTACGACAAAACAAACGGCAAAATCACAAAAATTCCTCGAATGACTGCATCGTACCATAAGTTGAGAGAAGAAACGAAGGGCTGGGGTGACTACAAGAAACTGCCGGAGGAGATCCTGGAATTCACTTTGATTAGAAGGATGTTGCTCGGAGCAGACTCCGTAGTACAAACCCCTAGGTTGAGAGCCTTTGAGACCAATGAAAGGAGGGTAACGAAGTTTTCTGAGACGATGGACCCGTGTTTCGTGGGCAGAAATGCCGCAGTGCTGCAGTATACGCAGTTTGCTTACACGGATGAAGCGACGAGGAGACGAATGAGCAATACAGCGACTCCAAAGCGCGGGAGGCTTGACGAAGAATGGGCGAAACTGGATCTAGCGCCTATGATTATGCGAGGCAAGGCTGAATTACCAGAAGCCTCCCTAACCTTAACGAGTGTAAAACCAGAGTTAACGGTGGGAGGAACACTACAGACTAGAACCATGCTAGCACTCTTCGGCTATAAGAAGTCAAATTAGTTCATGGAGAGGAGGAAGATCAGTCAGGTGGCAGACTAGTTGTACCAAAATTTCCTGATGGGGCAAGATGTGAAGAGCAAGGGCCCTCAAGTTCAGGAAAAAATCCAAGGGAGAGGGTAGGGAGGAAGCCGTCGATCGGAAGAGCCTATGCAATAGGATCCCGATCAAGCCGAGAAAGAAGACGATAAGGCCTGGACTTCAATTTCCTCAGCGATTTTGAAAACAGCACGAAGACGTTGGAAGCGACGACTGAGCCGGCAGACGAGGGAACTTCCACGCTGGAACCCCCGTCGGCCTTCATGGGAACGAACCGGATGTTGCCGGAGAGCAGCTCTCCGAGCAATTCTAAAAACACCGAAGAGAAACTCTTGATGGAATCACCAAGGAGAAGAAGAATAGAAGGCACTGCCAGAGTACCTTTCTTGGGAACGTTGCCCGAAGAAGAGTGGTTAGTGCATCATAGAGACCATGAAAATAGGACGGGATGCAGAATGGAGAGAGTGACATTCATGGAAGAGGTCTGGACAGTAGTTCAGAGCTACGGAACCCAGTGCACTTTGAAATTAGGCCTCAACGGACCACTAATGCGGGAAGTCCTTGACAAACTCGACGAGTTGCAGATCGACTCGGCCACTGATGAAAGTGAGGCAAACTCTCCTTTAAAGATGACGCCGCAAGAAGACAAGGAAGAAGTGGTATATCTATCGAGAACCCGAAAGGAAACGATGCAATCAAAAATGGTGATTGACAGGATTTATGAAATGAAGATGAAACTGGGCAGCAAGGTGACATCGAGGAAAGCGGGAAAGACAAAAGTGGATTCCGAAATCTCGATGAAAGCGGTCAGCTCAGCTAAAAGAAAACGCGTCGAAGAAGCTATGGATTTGGAACAAGGTGATGATCGATTGCCTGGCACGGACAGAATGTTAACGGATGTAGCAATGGTGCCGCCCATTCTCATGGCAGGGATAAAGTCGACAGGTTATAAATCCAAACGGAGTGACCGCACTCTGACTGGAGCGACGTTAGAAATTGAGATACTCAGCCAATCTGAAGAGAGTACTCTTAAAGACTTTAAACCGTCTCCCATGAATCACGGAAAGGGAAGCGCCGAAGGACAGTTAGTCCCAGTGGCATATAACCGATTGACAGTATCAGAAACTGTATCGATTGATGAACCAGCCGGTGGATATATGGAGATGTTAGAGTACAGAAATTCAGCCAGAGGACACTTAATTGCTCTGGAAGACAAAAGTATCATGGAAGGTGATTTTGGAGACGATGACACAAGGCACCACCCTGAAGCAGAAGGCATACGGGATTCTGGTATCGTCTGAAATGCACGCGGAAACGATCGAGCAGTTGGTGAGCCTTCCATGGAGAGTAGTAGTGTTACGATACTTCGAAGAAGAGTTGAGAACCACGCCGAAGATACACGCTCTGATAGCAATACCCTATGTAAGAACAGAGTTACAACTGAGGTTTGTTTGGTGCATGATTGGACTGACTCGCGCGGAACATGATTCGGAGGAAAGAAAAAGGTCGAAGGGAGAAAAGGTGTTATTAATGGCGAGTGTGAGAGATCTGAAGACCCAAGAAGGAGCAGCAGTAGCGTGCGCGAAGCGGAGAGACGCTCTCTGTTTCATTCGATTTATGATAGAATAAATTTCAGTGCCAGCATTGCACACTTGCGTCAAGATGCTAAGAGAAGGCGATGAACGAGCGAAAGCCTTGCTCTTTCTAGCAATTTTGGACATCCATCAGAGCAAGCCGATGCAAGTAAACATGAAGGAGCCTGTGGAGCTGGAACCTATGAAAAAGATTGACGAAATAAGGAGATTCTCTAACAAGGAGATGAGGCTCTCGGAAGAATCTATGGGAGCACTGCCGAGATCCAGTGAATACTGTGGACCGATCAGGAAGAAATCATACAATTACGCATCCGGAATCATAAGGATGGCCTACAGCCCTTTCCTAAATAAAGACATACGCGATTGCTTCTTTGATTACGAGCAAGCAGTGTTGCTAAGATTCTGGATATCAAGAATTGCAACGATAAGAAGCGCTGCTAATAAGCAGACCAAACTGGGACTTGTCTTGGAGGAAAGGTGAATGCACCTTCAGAGCCAAAATCTGACAACCGAGTGGAGTTTGGATTGGGATTCTCGGACGAACTGCTGAGAACGAGTTTGATGGTAGTGTGGGTACTAATGAAACCATCACGGTATCGGAGTCCTAATGCCGATTCGATATTGCGTGCGACACAAGATGGGCAGAGGTAACTGAACTCAGACTGGAACTTGCGTGACCTGAACATCATCTATATTTTGATGACGACAGCCTCTAAAACCAACGGAGAAGACAAAGTAGAGTTGCTTGGCTGGGGAACAGAGGACTGGATCAAACCTGGTAGCTGTCTGGCAGAAGTCTGTGGACTGGAAGGTCACATCTGTGGAGGTCTGGATCGCGTAAAGACCCTGGAGAAACAACACAAGCAATTGACTGTATTGTTTGGGAACATTGTGATGTAGGCGAAGCAGGAATTGGAACTGAATGCAGATTGCCATGGAGGAACCGAGGTAAACCTAGTGACTGCACTAGGATTCTACTGCATGTTTGGTTCTTTAGAGTCACTATTGAATCTAGAACAAAAACATGAGATGGTTAGGACCACCAGTGTAGAAGTGTTTCCGGGAGTGTTGCAAACCGAGCAGAAGTATATTGGAAAGTGGAGAGAAGCGATCGAGGCGGAAATGAACATCCGGCATAGTGAAACATATCGTAGACCGAAGGGAGCGAGATATTTAGTGGGATCAACTCTAGCTCCAATGTGCAAGAGCAGATACACAGAGCATTTGTAGCGGTGGATGTGAAAAGTTCGAGAACGATCGTGGATCAAGCCTTCTCAGGTCCAAAATACGTAAGACTGGCGAGAATGTCAAAAAAGTACTACGAGTTACTGTGCAAAATGTTCTCAGCAGTTCTGGAGAGAACCAAAGAGGAATTAGAACCGATACTGGGAAAAAAGTTCGAGGGATACGCCAGTGGGAACTTCAGTGACTTTGAAAGACAAAAGCAGTAAGGATCAATAGACACGGATTACAATGCAGTGGATGAGAATGATGAAGTCCATCGAGTGATGATGGAGGCAGAACCACTACTGGAAGCTTCGGGAAAGCGTAGTTGGAGGAGCATCACGTCGACACATGATGAGTTCCCCTGCCCTTGCTTGCTACAAACATGGTGGTACCCCGGGCGTAGTAATCTGGTGTTGATCTGGGACTGTGGAGAGCTGCTCTCCATGGGTTTACCAGATTCATCAAAGCCCATAACGGTAGTAATAGTAGGAGTTATGATGGCGATACGATGGCTGGAAGCTCATGTAAAAGAGAACAATAGACAGGAGGCGCCGACGAAAGAACAGTTACAGGAATTGGATTGTCTAAAAGTTTTAGATCTTTTTGAGACAATGTGCAGAATCTTCAACATTCAGCTGGAAGTGAAAAAGATATGGGCCAGAAGACGACTGATGCAATGGTTCAGAGCCAACATGACTGAATGGTTACACGAGTATGCAAAGAAGCATATGTCGAAGCACAGCAGAGTGGACAGTGCGTATCAGCTGGACATTGGAGCAGGAGCTTTTAAGCGAGCTTTTGTAACTTATCGGAATACAGTAACCACCGCAGTGAAATAACTTCTAGGACAAGTGAATGTGACGGAAAGGAAAAAGAAGAGATGCTGAAGGAAGACTTGTAGAGAAACGTGACTTTGTGCCTCCACAACAGCTTCTGCCGAAACAGAGAATCTAACGTTGATACTCTACCTTAATGTAAACAAAGAGTAGAAGAGCAGAAGGGTTGGAGGACTGCTTTCAACAGCGTCAGAATAGCTACCGACGTGTTGAAAGACACAGAGACTGAAAGTGAGTAGTCAATGTCGCAGGAGCAGGAGATGGAAAATTGACAAATGGCCAAAAAACAAGATGCAAAAAAGAAAGAAAATTAGAAGAACTTAGAAGTTTTAAAACTTCTGAACGACGAACAAAAAAAGAAACAAAAAAGCAACGAAAGAGAAAATATTAAAACTCAGAATTGTTTTGTATGTGAAAAAAACATTTAAATGAGAAAGAAAGCAACTAAGTTTGAAATTGAAACGGAAAAGAAAACATTTAGTTGAGTTTTGAATGTTAAAGAATTTGTTGCATTTATAAATTTGCTTTACGATTTTAGTTAGTGGCTTTAGAGACATTTACAATTTATTTAGAGAGGCTTGAGTGGAGAGTATATTAAAATATTCCAGCCTTCATGATTGTTTTTAAATCAACTAGGGCGACTGATCACTTTGTGGTGACATGAAAGGCTTGGGTAATCTCTTGAACAGAGAGATTATTTCATTGTTCCTTTTAACCACCGAGTTCCTTAATCTTAATATTCAGCGCCAGTAACAACTAAATTTCCGAAGGGAAGAAGGGAAGAAGGGAAGAAGATAGTAGGACAATTTTAGTTTGTGGGTTGACAGGACTGTCCTGCGTCCCTACACTTTTTAAACCTAGGAGAAAAAGTTTTAAATCGGGACATCGACGATGGTAGTCTAAAAGAAAGTTTTATCTTATATCTTAAGTATAACCTCGAAAGTGCAGATTAAAGAAAGAATTTGGAAGGCTATAGTAGTTAGTACGATGCCATTTATATTCTGCAGTGAGTCGACATGGCGAGGACAAAAATGATTTCATGCATTTTGTAAATTCTGTTCGATGGCACTGTACCATCTTTACGAAGACTACGAGATTCAATGGGGAAATTGACCGGGCTATCCGGGGAGTAAGTGACATTCGACCACAGTGTATAAAAAAGCTGTTTCGCAATCAGATCTTTATCGATCAGAAAAAGAACATCTAACCGGGAAGATTGATGGTTTTAATGGATTAGCGACGTTATTTGAACGATTGGACAAATCTGGAAGGGTTTATTTGACTGACATGCTAATTTTTAAAATTTCGATTTGTACGTGAACGACGCGTAACTTTTTTTTATTTCGCACACACTGAAACGGCGAAACACAACAACAATAGTTGCAGCGGAAACAACTACGAGAAAACGACAACAGATTGAAATTATAATTGGAGATTGTTAGGAACCATTCCGAGTTGTAACGATTGTGCCGCTACAATCGTTACAACGTAGAACCCGAGAAAAAAGAAGGTTGTTGCGACGGCGTGTCTAGCCTTCCGGAAAGAAATAGGAGTGCTATTTCCCCGGATTCCAGAATCCGGAGGGGTCTCGGGCCCAGAACTCAAACTGTTATATGTAAACTTTCAGCTTCCTGGTCATGTCCTGAGTCGAATTTAATTAACATCCAGATTCATTTTCAGAGAATGAGAAGCTAGGAGTGAGGGAAAGGGTTGATCCATCTTCGATGGAGATGATGATTTTTATCTATTGAACAAAAACAACCGCAAAGTAATAAATAGTAGTAGCCCTGTTTTTAGGAGTGAACTCGTGGTCTGGTGATACTGAGACCCAGCCATGACCTCACTATTTTTGCTTATAATTAAGTTAATTTGAGCGTTCTGGTCAAAGCCGAAAAGCAGTAACGTTTTGTCGACCCGATGTTAGGAAAATCACCAAAAGGACTGGCTTTGGCAGATACGGTGAAAAGCATGTAGAGTTGTGTTTAGACGCTAGCCAGTCGTTTTAGAACCTAGCTTTATTTTCCGTCGATATGTACTTCCGGGCGAATGTTACAAACTCCGGGCGTCGGAGATTTAGGTGGGAAATCTAGAGCCCACTTATCCCAAGGCTTTGGAACTAAAAACAGTTAAACAGGAAACGTAAAATTAAACAAAAAAGAGTGTATGACAAAGAAAAGCCAAAAACTTGAAAAAAAGAAAGTACAAAAAACAATAAGAAACCGAAACAAAAACAAAAACAGAAATAAACAAAAATGACAGTTTGTTTATTATTTTCGGACAAGATGTGATCCAATTTTTCTGTTTGCTGTTGTTTCAGACTGATTTTTGTCTGATCAAAATGTTAAAAGTACAAAAAACAGTAAAAAACTTAAACAAAAACAAAAACAGTAATAATCAAAAATGACACTTTGTTTATTATTTCCGGACAAGATGTGATCCAATTTTTCTGTTTGCTGTTATTTCAGATTGATTTTTGTCTGATCAAAGTATTTAAATTTTTAGGTGTTGTTGGTTAGGTACCCTCCCTCGAGTGTTGTTTGAATTTTATAAGCACGTTAATGATCATTTCGCCAGTGACCGAGGGCTACAGTAACAAGCTGGCAGACATGTTCCGGACGCAACAGGGGACAACAGAGACAACATCCACAACGACTGTTGTGTATCGTTAGCACATTGTTAGGATCGTTCGGAGAGTATTTCAGTAAACTTAGGTGGTGAGGGACACAAATGGCTCGATCCGATTGTACCCTTCATTGATTGCGAACTTGCAAGTTAAGTGTCTTAATTCAGGTATATTGGTGTAAAATTGATTAGCGACTACTAATAGGTTATTAGCCATTTTATAGATTACCTATCTCCAATTAGACTCGAAAAAAGTTACACTAATTTTGTCGAAAATTACCGATTTCTGACCAAACTCTTATTCCCACTTTTGAATATCGGAGAACGATATCAGGCTTCTGCGCAGTGAAAAAAGAAAGCGCGCTAGAAAAGACTCAGTAGAAAATGGCGAAAAAAAAATTTTTCGATCAAACTTTTTCGTTATTTTCTGAATTTCGTCTATGTGTTTTGAGGATTGAAACTTTGAATTTTCGGAGGTTGCTAGCATATCGAGCGCAGTTATATGAAATTTTCATAATTAACCCTCCGAATTGAAGGTTGGAAAAGGAAGGAATCAGAGGGTCAAAATCCGATAGTTTTTGGCCAAGTTTTTGTTTCTAAACCAATTTTGGTCCGGTTTTTTGCATTATTCCACTCTGCAAATTATTCGTTTCACGTTTTTTTAAGCACGTTCAGAAATAATTGCGAGTAAAGTCCCTCACAACCTATATAGATAGTGAAACCAGGCCAATTTAGCTAACGCGTTCTTGTTCATTTCTCAAAGACAAACCGGTCGGAATATTTGTGGGACCCTAAGTCGACTTTTTTGATCATTTTTTCGACCCACAACTAGAGATGGATAGAGAGGGATAAGAAAAATATTTTTGATTTTATTAGTTTGGAGGGTCCAATTTTCCCACCGAGCAATGGAAGTTTTTATCCCATAAGGTAGGTTGACCTGTTCAACTGACCGTCTTCTAGGTAAGTTAGACAGCATTTGGAGGCTTTACCGCGGCGAAAACACTTGATTTTGCGATTTTTGGGGAACCCTCCGAAGTAACTCTCCGGAGTCAGTTAAGCCCCTTAATAACCCTCCGTACTGAAGAGTTTTTGCGGAACCCTCCGAAGTAGTTCAACTAACCCCCAAGAGTAAATTCAGTCTTTTTTGATTCATTTCAACACTGGCCGGAGGCTTCTTTAAGGCAAAAATTAAAAAGTCTGAAAAATCAGGGAACCCTCCGAAGTAACCCTCCGGAGTGTGCTAAGCCCCTTAATAACCCTCCTTGGTGAATTTTGAAGAACCCTCCGAAATAGCTTAGGTGCTTAAGGTACCCTCCGAAGTAACCCTCCGAAGTAAGTTAAACGTTTGAGTACCATCCAAAGTAACCCTCCGGAGTGTACTAAGCCCTTTAACAACCCTCCTCATTGAAAATCAAAGAGCCCCTCCGAGATAATTTAAATACACTAAGCATTCCTTTAAAATTGAAATAGAAGGTCAATTACCTACGGGTAGTGTGTAATAGTAGTGATATGACCAGTTGACCCGGAGATTCGCGATCAACTTTGGATTCTAAATCGGGTTCATCAGAAGTACCCGAACAAATTTTTCGATTTTTTTTTGGTTGTGTGGTTGCCTTGAGCTACTTAGTAGGAAGGCTCGGGCAATCCGGGATCGTATAGAAGAAGGCCTCGGTGAGTGTATTAGGCTAGACACACTCACTTAAGAAGAAAAAATTGTTCCCTACTCTTATGCACTTGGTACTCTCCGAGTGTGGGAGAGATTTTGCTCAGTTTCCAATTATTTTTAATCAAAGGTTGCCTTTAGCTACTTAGTTGGACAGCTCGGGCAATCGTAAGACACATAAAAGAGTACCTCGTTGAGTGCAGTAGCATAGAAACACTCACTTGAGACGACAGTGTCCTGGACGTCGTTCATTTGGAGTGTTCCAATTGAGGAAAGTCTTTTTCTTTAAGGATACGTTTTATTTTATTCTCGTCGAAGCCATCATTGCTGTTTTACAAAGAATGGTTTAATTTCAAACAAGGCAGTGATTTGACACATCTACAGCGGTGAAATGATAAAGAAACGGGAGAACTCTGACACCTTTAGGGTAAGTTGTTAATTTATTGTTAATTGTGTTTTGTGTGTTGTTAATTGTATCTTGCGGATTTTTGTGATACATTTATAAACCAAACGTTTGAGTGGAGTTAATAATAATTACTCAACACTAGGCAGACCCAGCTGTTAAACCTTAGCTGAGTCCTTTATAGAATCTCTAAGAGACTTAAGTGTTTTACTTGTCGTGAAAGAATTGAGTACATAGGCACGAGTAAGTTTTCTTTATTCTTGTGGAACTTGTGCAGTGTCGTCGAATTTTTTTTTAGACAAACCTCACTTATAGCAAATGATGGAGAGGAAAGACTTGTTAGGGAAAGTGACTGAACGTCCCAAGCTTAGCACAGGGAGCACGCGCGGAGGTTTAAGTCGCGGCGCAGCCAATCTTCGATTAGCAGCATCTCCGACGTTTTTTCTAATGAGGCAACGAGTGAGGGTCGTTGTGATCTTTTAATGAGCGGAATGAAACTAAGAAGCGAGAAGAATCTAGATGGCGATGAATGGCGAAACGCTGAGACCGGGGCGGCGAACGTAACATCAACTGATCCCTTTGAGGACGGGGAACAAACGTTAATCCGACCCGACCGCCACCATCATGATGACCCAGAAGGATCAGGTGACGACTCTGAGCGGCAAAGAATCAAAGAATCTCATAAGACCTCGGAGCGTTCCGAGACTTCTACAGGAGAGGAAATGTTGCTCAAAGAAACGTGGGCTCGGAGACCAAGAGCGGTAGTCGGAGAAATGAACAATCCTCTTTAGCCAATAAAAGTAAAAACGCGGTGATGTCGAGCATAAATCACAGGGAAGAACAATAGAGTTCGAAGGCAAAAAAGTGTTTTAAAACGTTTTATAATGAACACATGACATTGCTCAAAGTTGATGAACTATCTTCTGCTTTTGAACATCTGGGACTAATGCACTCGGACACGGATTTCACTCCTAGCCCGAAACAAGAGAAGAACAAGAAAATGATGTTAAATTCACCATCAAGACCGATGTATGCCGGGATAACGATGGAAACGTCATCGACATTCGATACGCTAATGATGTCTACGGGAACGCAGAAAGGTGGTGCATCCTCGAGCACAAGGCTTCAACCCCAATTAACGTCGTCGTCTTTAGGTCTGACCCCAGTTTTGAGCTCAGCCAGTGATGCGAGAGGCATGTTTGCCGATGCGATGACAGGTCTCGATAAAGTGCAGCAAGATATGAGAAAAAGAATCGACCGAGAAGAAGAGAGGGCTCAATAGGACAATAAGAGGTTAAGCAACGAGCTGGCAGACGCGAGATCACAAGACAAATGCGATCAGGTCCAGTTGATTCACAATACTGATCAGTGCCTTGCGGAGTGTTTCGCTCTAGCCACCAAGGAGTCTGAAGAAAGAGATCGCAGAATGACACGAGAAATTGAGCGAATACTGAACGACCATAACAGCATTTATGCTCAAATGATGACTAAGTTGGAGAACAGATTGGACGTTAAGGGTGATTTTATGATGCGGAAGCTTGGTGAAATCTTGAGCAGCAGCAACCAAAAAAATTCGCTCCGTTCCAAGCATGAATTCGCGTCAGACTAACGGCGGATTCAGGGCCCCAGACATACAGAGACTCCCCGGAGATCGAGAACAAGTCTTGAGTCTAACGAAAGGAAGACCTGGGGCGGACCCATCGGGGGCAGGTTGGATGGACCCAATCCCGCCAGAGGTAGAAGCCCTATCAGGGGCACGTTTGCCCACTGTGCCTCATGTCAGATTGGTTCCAGATTTGACTACTTTTGATATGATACTACGATGTACGAATCAATGTTTGAGCCATTAAACAGGTCTCTTGAGATGTTTATCACTAAATTCTCGAAGTCTACTGCGAGAGAGGAAAGGTCACGAAGGTCACTCAAGAAACCGAAGTCGTACAAAAATGAGTCAGATGGCTGCATAGATTTTGTCGAAAATTACCGATTTCTGACCAAACTCTTATTCCCACTTTTGAATATCGGAGAACGATATCAGGCTTCTGCGCAGTGAAAAAAGAGAGCGCGCGGGAAAAGACTCAGTAGAAAAAGGCGAAAATAAATTTTTCCATCAAACTTTTTCGTTATTTTCTGAATTTCGTCTATGTGTTTTGTGGATTGAAATTTTGAGTTTTCGGAGGTTGCTAGCATATCGAGCGCAGTTATAAGAACATTTCATAATTAACCCTCCGAATATCTCTGTTCATAGAGATAGAGAATTGAAGATTGGAAAAGGAAGGAATCAGAGGGTCAAAATCCGATAGTTTTTCGCCAAATTTTTGTTTCTAAACCAATTTTGGTCCGGTTTTTTGCATTATTCAACTACTCTACAGGGCAACTGCATTCGTTTCAAGTTTTTTTAAGCACGTTCAGAAATAATTGCGAGTAAAATCCCTCACAACCTATATAGATAGTGAAACCAGGCCAATTTAGCTAACGCGTTCTTGTTCATTTCTCAAAGACAAGCCGATCGGAATAATTTTGGGAACCTAAGTCGACTTTTTTCATCATTTTTTCCACCCACAACTAGAGATGGATAGAGAGGGATAAGAAAAATATTTTAGATTTTAATAGTCTGGAGGGTCCAATTTTCCCACCGAGCAATGGAAATCTTTATCCCATTAGGTAGGTTGACCTGTTCAACTGACCGTCTTCTAGGTAAGTTAGACCGCATTTGGAGGCTTTACCGCGGCGAAAACACTTGATTTTGCGGTTTTTGGGGAACCCTCCGAAGTAACTCTCCGGAGTCAGTTAAGCCCCTTAATAACCCTCCGTACTGAAGAGTTTTTGCGGAACCCTCCGAAGTAGTTCAACTAACCCCCAAGAGTAAATTCAGTCTTTTTTGATTCATTTCAACACTGGCCGGAGGCTTCTTTAAGCCAAAAAATTAAAAAGTCTGAAATATCAGGGAACCCTCCGAAGTAACCCTCCGGAGGGTGCTAAGCCCCTTAATAACCCTCCTTGGTGAATTTTGAAGAACCCTCCGAAGTAGCTTAGGTGCTTAAGGTACCCTTCGAAGTAACCCTCCGAAGTAAGTTAAACGTTTGAGTACCATCCAAAGTAACCCTCCGGAGTGTACTAAGCCCCTTAACAACCCTCCTCACTGAAAATCAAAGAGCCCTTCCGACATAATTTAGATACACTAAGCATTTTTTTAAAAATGAAATAGAAGGTCAATTACCTAGCGGTAGTGTGTAATAGTAGTGAATAGACCAGTTGACCCGGAGATTCGCGATCAACTTTGGATTCTAAACGGGTTCATCAGAAGTACCCGAACAAATTTTTCGATTTTTTTTTGGTGTTGTGGTTGCCTTGAGCTACTTAGTAGGAAGGCTCGGGCAATCCGGGATCGTATAGAAGAAGGCCTCGGTGAGTGTATTAGGCTAGACACACTCACTTGAGAAAAAAAAATTGTTCCCAACTCTTATGCACTTGGTACTGTCCGAGTGTGGGAGAGATTTTGCTTAGTTTCTAATTATTTTCAATCAAAGGTTGCCTTTAGCTACTCAGTTGGACAACTCGGGCAATCGTAAGACACATAAAAGAGTACTTCGTTGAGTGCAGTAGCATAGAAACACTCACTTGAGACGACAGTGTCCTGGACGTCGTTCATTTGGAGTGTTCCAATTGAGGAAGGTCTTTTTCTTTAAGGATAGGTTTTATTTTATTCTCATCGAAGCCATCAGTGCTGTTTTACAAAGAATTGTTTAATTTTAAACGAGGCAGTGATTTGACACATCTACAGCGGTGAAATTATAAAGAAACGGGAGAACTCTGACACTTTTAGGGTAAGTTGTTAATTTATTGTTAATTGTGTTTTGTGTGTTGTTAATTGTATCTTGCGGATTTTGTGATACATTTGTAAACCAAACGTTTGAAAGGAGTTATTAATAACTCAACACTAGGGGGACCCAGCTGTTAAACCTTAGCTGAGTCCTTTATAGAATCTCTAAGAGACTTAAGTGTTTTACTTGTCGTGAAAGAATTGAGTACATAGGCACGAAAAAGTTTTCTTTATTCTTGTTGAACTTGTGCAGTGTCGTCGATTTTTTTTAAAGAAAAACCTCACTTATAGCAAATGATGGAGAGGAAAGACTTGTTAGGGAAAGTGACTGAACGTCCCAGGCTTAGCACAGGGAGCACGCGCGGAGGTTCAAGTCGCGGCGCAGCCAATCTTCGGTTAGCAGCATCTCCGACGTTTTTTCTAGTGAGGCAACGAGTGAGGGTCGTTGTGATCTTTTAGTGAGCGGAATGAAACTAAGAAGCGAGAAGATTCTAGATGGCAATGAATGGCGAAACGCTGAGACCGGGGCGGCGAATGTAACATCAACTGATCCCCTCGAGGTTGGGGAACAAACGTTAATCCGACCCGACCGCCACCATCATGATGACCCAGAAGGATCCGGTGACGACTCTGAGCGGCAAAGAATCAAAGAATCTCATAAGACCTCGGAGCGTTCCGAGACTTTTACAGGAGAGGAAATGTTGCTCAAAGAAACGTGTGCTCGGAGACCAAGAGCGGTAGTCGGAGAAAGGAACAATCCTCTTTAGCCAATAAGAGTAAGAACGCGGTGATGTCGAGCATAAATCACAGGGAACAACAATAGAGTTCGAAGGCAAAAAAGAGTTTTAAAACATTTTATAATGAACGCATGAAATTGCTCAAAGTTGATGAACTATCTTCTGCTTTTGACCATCTGAGACTAATGCATTCGGAGACGGATTTCACTCCTACCCCGAAACAAGAGAATAACAAGAAAATGATGTTAAATTCACCATCAAGACCGATGTCAGCCGGGATAACGATGGAAACATCATCGACATTCGATAGGCTAATGATGTCTATGGGCACGCAGAAAGGTGGTGCATCATCGAGCACAAGGCTGCAACCCCAATTAACGTCGTCGTCTCTAGGTCTGACCCCAGTTTTGAGCTCAGCCAGTGATGCGAGAGGCATGTTTGCCGTTGTGATGACAGGTCTCGATAAAGTGCAGCAAGATATGAGAAAAATAATCGACCGAGAAGAAGAGAGGGCTCAATAGGACCATAAAAGGTTAAGCAACGAGCTGGCAGACGCGAGATCACAAGACAAATGCGATCAGGTCCAGTTGATTCACAATACCGATCAGTGCCTTGCGGAGAGTTTCGCTCTAGCCACCAAGGAGTCTGAAGAAAGAGATCGCAGAATGACACGAGAGATTGAGCGAATACTGAATGACCATAACAGCATTTATGCTCAAATGATGACAAAGTTGGAGAATAGATTGGACGTTAAGGGTGATTTTATGATGCGGAAGCTTGATGAACTCTTGAGCAGCAGCAACCAAAAAATTCGCTCCGGCCCAAGGATGAATTCGACAGGGCCCCAGACATACAGAGACTCCCCGGAGATCGAGAACAAGTCTTGAATCTAACGAAAGGAAGACCTGGGGCGGACCCATCGGGGGCAGGCTGGATGGACCCAATCCCGCCAGAGGCAGAAGCCCTATCAGGGGCACGTTTGCCCACTGTGCCTCACGTCAGATTGGTTCCAGATTTGACTACTTTTCACATGATACTACGATGTACGGATCAATGTTTGAGCCATTAAACAGGTCTCTTGAGATGTTTATCACTAAATTATCGAAGTCTACTGCGAGAGAAGAAAGGTCACGAAGGTCACTCAAGAAACCGAAGTCGTACAAAAATGAGTCAGATGGCTGCATAGATACTTGGATAGAGGTGAAGAAATTGCACTTTGAGAAGAAAACCTCTCGAAGAAACAACAATCTAGCACACTGACGAGCAATTTAGAAGGCACGGCCTTGAACTGTGTTATGGCGAAAAGGGCAAATGAACGTGACAGTGCTCGTAAGATCTTTAACATCTTGCTGAATTGTCTCTACTCGGGTGTGCAGGGGCAACAGGCGATGGTGAAGTTTGAAAAGAGGTACCAAAGAGATGATGAGTCTATTGACAAGTTGTTGGATGAACTCTAGCTGTCCAGAAGAAGTAACCCTGAAGAGAGGATTCAAGAAAGGAACATAGCCATAGCCTCGAAGTTCATGAACAGAGTAAAGAGTGATGAACTGAAAACCATTTGGGCCTCTCACTTTACCTTGTCGGCGGACTCCCTGCCCACACCCGATGGTTTGCGCATGAAAATGCGTGAAAACCTGCTCACAAAGTCGAGGGCTCAGAATCGCTACAGCAATTACGGCAATTATAGTGGAATGAATACCGGCACAATTTCCGGTTGGTATAAACCTCGTGATGGCATGGACAAAAGAAGGTCATGTGCTAATTGTGGTTCGCTGGATCATCACGTCTCAGCCTGTTCCACTTACAAACAAATATGTAAGCGATCGGTTACTATCTTGACCTTGACGAGGTGAACGCAACTGATGAGGAACTTGAGGAATATGTGAGAGAGCTTATAATGAAATATGGACCAAAATGTTTTTTTTTTGCAATCTGGAAAAAGTTTCAAATCTGACTGCACTCAGTTGTGGGATGCAGTAGCAGACGCGAAGCATCCCCGCCACAAGGAGGCGCTTTCATGAGTAAAAGCCAGTTGAAAACGCCAAATGAACGAAGCTGAATCGCGCAAGAAAGAAGTTTAACAAGGAATCTTCACCACTATGAAGGTGAAGACCTTGCCGGACGATGCAATTGCCTCGAGCCTAGAGGCTGTCTGTCTCAGCTAATGCGCTAAAGGTGCATTATTACCTCGTGGCTCAGACTGCTCTACAGAAGGTTCAACAAGAGTTAGCTACGAAAGAAATTGAAAAATGGGTGAGGTCTGAACTAGAGAAATCGGAGGTGCGTGAGAAACTGGGTACCTTGGAGAAGACAGTGAAAGCAGAAGACAACCAGGAATCTAGGAGCCGAAATTTGAAGCTGAATTTCAGATCAGAGAATACCTTCGGAATGACAAGAGAAGGACGCAAAATCATGCCAACTATATCGGTTGCGGGTCATCAGGTGGTGAAAAACTTGAGTGAGCCGTCTGAAAATAGCCCGGTATACCTGGATATCTATGCAGATTACTTGAGGGAAACGGATCCTACGTTAGACTCCAGGGCTGTGAGAGCGTTACTCACAATAGGCGGGGAGGGTAATGATGGTAGTTGGACATTATATAGAGGTCTATGGCCCATACCCGATCCTGATGAATGTGGATGGCATAAACATCTACACAAAAATTTACGTGACGAATGCAAGCGACCAAGTAGAACAAGAAGAGCTCAAGGTACGACGAATTGGACACAATGCCATGCTTGAGCAGGATTCAGTCCACATAGGTTACGAAGCCGATCAAGCAGCACACGTACTGGACCTGCAGGGCAGACAACTCTCCGTAAAGGGACTGCTTGACGCCGGAGCAGTGGTCAGTGTCATGCCTATGAGCACCTGGACCGACATGGGCTCCAATAGGTCGGATTTGATACCGACTAATATCAGACTGGCTGCACCCATCATCTCGCTGCAACATGAGGAAGGCATCTGTGGATGAGCTTCCTGGTTGTCGAAAACCTGGACGAATCCGACCAGTTCATCTTAGGACGCGACTACATGCGAAACTTTGACGTCACAATCGACCTCAACGACGGGTTGATACGAATCAAAGACCCAAAGAGAAAGTATGAAAAGAAATCTGTTAAAAAGATCTTGATAAATCAAGCGAAAGTGCCATTTTTCTAGATCGAAAAGCCAGTTTGAAAGCAAATCAAAATGTAGTGGCGACGTTTAGGATGAGGAATTGGAGTGAACTTAGTAACCTAAACAAATATGTCTGGTCACCAACCCAAACAGTAAGAGCCCAGCTATTTTAGGAAGAAGCTTCTCACTCACTCACGACGGACTATGTTTTTGAACACACAGGCATCATCGGTGACGATTCAACGTTGAAAGAAGCTTAACTATGCATTGCCTCTGAACACAGAATTTGAAAGTTTGGAGAATTTGAAGAGCTTTAAAGTAACTGAGTGTCCATCACAAGCCAACAAAGAGAGTATATTGAAGAGAATAAATGAATTGAAGTCTTTCAAAAAAGTGTTTTTCTATGAAATGTGAAACAGACGATTGACTGTCTAATTGATTGAATTGCCCTCAGCGTCCAAAAAACACAGAATTAGCAGCAAACAAACAAGTCCTACCCGAAATAGAACACCTGAAAGGCAAAATATTGGATAAGAAATGGGACTCCCTTAGGGAAGTGTTGAATCGGACATCAGATTTTTTTCGAAACACAAAGCCAACATAGGTTTTTGCAATTTTGTGGAACATGAGACAGAGATAGAAGAGGGTTCGGTGCCTCATAGGTCGGGAGCTGGGACAACGACCCCACATAACTCAGAGGCAATTAGGAAAGTAATAGAGATGCTAATGGATTATGACATGATTGAACCATCAAGTTCCCCGGGGGCCTGTGGCGTAGTCATGACTAAGAAGAAAGGGGGACAACTTAAGTTTTGTTGCGATTTCCGCTACTTGAACGCAGTAACGATAAAGGATGCATACCCGACCCCTCGCATCGATGAAAGTCTCTCGAAGTTGAGAGACGCAAAATTCTTCACGACATTAGATTGGGGCTCTGCGTTCTGGCAAGTGCCCCTCAGGAAAAGGATCGAGAGAAGACGGATGTTACGTGTAAATTGGGACTGTTCTAGTGAAAAAGAACGCCATTTGGACTATGCAACGCAACAGATATGTTTAAACTATTGGCCCAGGTAATCACTAATGTAACAAAGAAAAATGGAAACCTGATAATGTGCAACGTTGATGACGTTGTGATTGCAACACCAACCCTGGAGGATCACCTAGAGAGACTAGACGAAGTCTTTTTTCGCATGAAACAGGCCGGCCTGAAATGTAAACCGTCGAAGTGCGAGATGTTGAGGGACTCGAAAAAGTATCTAGGTCGCCTTCTGGACCAGACCCTAAAGCGGTTGAAGCAGTGCTGACATGAAATTCACCAAATGAATTTCACACAATAAATGAATTTTCTCGGCTTTGCCAATTTTTACTGAGAATTTATCTGAAGTGCCGATAAAATATACCCAATGCAGCGATTGATGCGAAATAAGGGTGTGGAGTTCAGCCGGACTGACGAGGCTCAAGTCTCTTTTCAAAACAGCAAACGTAAACTCTGTGAGGCTCCAGTCCTCAGCATGCCGACCGAGAAAGGCATGTTCAAGCTGGACACGGTCGCATCATTTGTTGAAATCTCGGGCATTCTGCATCAGGAACACGAATGGAATGGGAGGGCTGTTCTCCGACCCATAGCCTATGGGAGCAAAGTTCTAAACAACACCGAGAATTTGTCAGGGCAGTGTATGGACCAGTGATGTCGCATGTGTTCCCTGGTGCTCAAGTAAACGCATATAGGAACTGGGTGCTTATGTCAACCTGGTCTCAGTAGTGATGTGTTCAGAGCAACATGAGCTAAGAAGTCTGGCCAGTGATTATATCCTGGCTGGATGCTGATGGACTTCAACAACAGCTTCAAATGTCGATGGGCGGTGAAGTGTTTTCCCATGTTCAGTTGAACCCCAAGCTGTGGAATCTGCCACCAATAGTGAAATATTCAGGAGAGGCGATCCGAGTTCCGGCCTGGCCAGAAGAAATTGCACACGCGAGGGAAAACCAGCAGGCGTGGCTTGAAGGATCCAGACCATTACCAGAACAATTCCTTCGATACCCGCCGATAAGGAGTATTTTGCTAGGAGTTACGTCTCCTGGTATTGCCCCTCGCATCGGAGGAGCTCGCGATGTTGAAGAAAGAATGCGGAAGTGGAGTGAAGGGATGGAGTCACGCTTCATTAGCTGGAATGTTGCAGCAATGCACACATTTGACTTCAGTATTCCTGATGCATGGAGTCGAAATGTGATCAAAACTCAACCATCTAAAAAGTCGGAGTTTCTTATAACGTGTGGAATAAGGTGTATTCGTCAGCTGACGATTGGTCTAGACTGAAATGGCCAGCAGAGGAGAAAATAATAATGTTGGAATTGGCGAGAGAGACCAGAGGAGGCATCTACATGACGTTCGATGAGCTGGCGCCACATGGTGATGAATCATTGATTTTCCTTGTGAATGACGAAGTATTTTACCATGCAGAAGACTAGACTGTGCCGGCTCGGCCAGACTCAGGCATGGATATACGCCAGGGCTCTTCGGGACCGGGACCGGGACCGAAGCTGGACGATGCCAACAATGATGACGCGGAAGATCAGGATGACGATCCTATAATTGGTAAGGAGGAAAAAACTAAGGGAGTGGATCTAGAAGCAATAGAGAGGGATTTGCTGATAAGTTTAGTGAATATGATCACAGTGGAGATGTTGATAGACCTCTGATGCTGATGACGCCGTCCTAATTTATGTCTCCTACGAAGGAGGCACCGGCCAGCTTGTCTCCAGCGGCAACGGTCTTCCTGGCACTGGATTCTCAAAGGAGATACGTGCATAAACTACTCGGTGAGTCCCCTCGAAGGAGGAGAATTGATAAAACCATGAGAGTATCCTTTCTGGACACGTTGCCAGGGGGGGGGAATGGGAAAATACCAAAGTGAATTAGAACGACAGACGAGAGTGGCATGGAACCGAGTGGCATTCATGAAAAGAACTTGAGAGGTGGTCCACAGGTGCGGGATGCAGTCCGTAATGAAGGTGGGGTTTAATCAACCCATCATGCTTGAGGCTCTAGAGAAATTAATGGGCCCGAATGAGTCTGACGGCCTGACTGAGTCAGTAACGGAAGATAGCGCCGATTATTACCCGATCTTTAAGAGACAACCCGTTAAGCGAGCCAAGAAAGGACTGAAAAGGCTGAAAAGCAAAGTTGGCAGCAAAACAGTGGATTTTAAAGTGATTAAGTCAAAGACGAATGCAGTAGTGACGTCAATAGCGAAGGTGTCCCGTCCGAATGAAAATGGACATCAGGATTGTGCTGCGCCAATTGGAGGAGAAAAGGAGAACTTGATGCCTCCTATGTTATTGGTTGGTTTGATCTCAACAGCCTCGATGTCAAGCAAGAGTGAAGGAACCCTGGCACACACCCGCGGATCTAAAGAGCTGCATGACTACAAGCCCTCGCGAACGAACATGGAACATGAAACTGGGGGGAAACTCGACGTGGTCGAGTAAAGTCGAATTACGATACCCGACTAGGTCCATATGGGTGATCTCGCTGGTGGCTATGTCGAGATGCTCAAGGCGAGGAACTCAGCGAGAGGGCGATTGATGGCTTGGAGCGAGAGGCAAAGCCATGCAGGAACATTTGCAGGAGTTAATGGAAGGCTCTAGTTTGAAACGAACGGAATATTGCACTATAATGTCGCCGTAGGCAAATGAAAAGAGACTAGAGCATTTATTGAAGATTCCCTGGAGAGTTGCGCTCCAAAAATACTTCGATAAGGCTATGAGTGTACCTTCAACGAAGGCAGTGTATCTGACCTACCCATGCTTGAAAACCAACTTATTAACCAAGTGGGAGCTCATGAAGTCTTCATGGTGCCTTCATCCAAACGCCGGTTTGATATGGGACGTGACTGCAGACTTCGTACTAGAATTGGATGTTGACAGGAATCTGCATGGTTTAGCCGTAGTACACCACCTGTATGCTCTGAGAAAAATGAAGCAGGATGACAGGCCGCCCACGGGAAGTCTCTAAGTGATTGGATGAAGGAGGGCACTTGCTGGCTTCCAGTTGTGGAATGGAAGGGCGTGTGTGTGTAACTGGCCACTGCTTGAATACACTGAGAGAGCAAGATTGCCAGTGAGCCAAATGGTACGGAAGACTAATTATGTCGGAAAAAAAACGAGATAGAGCTGATTGTGGATTGCCATGGAGTAACGGAAGTGAACCTGATGACCGCGTGGATATTTTACAGCATGATTAGCTCGATTGAGTCATTGGAACGCCTGGAGCATGCTCATGAGGTGGTTACGTCCTTAAGTGTTGAAGTGTTACCTAGAGCGTTACAGACGGAACAGAAAATTGGAGGCTGGCGGCAAGCTCTGGAAAACGAGATGAATTTGAAAGATAGTGAGAGACATCATTGATCTTTTTTATCGAAGTGTCATGTTGAATCAAGCTCCCTACCATACCGCAAAAGCAAATACCCTTCGCAGATGGTAGTGTAAGATGCGTGAACACAACGGGTGTTGATCGATCAACTCTTCTCAGTGCCTAAAGGTGTGACACTGGCCACAGTGTTGGAGAGGTCGTATGATTTGTTAGCAAAGATCATTCGGGCTGTCCCAAAAAGATCTGAAGGCAAATTGCAAGACGTAGGGGGTGAAAACTTCAACAAGGTGAGCGAAAGTAATGTAAGTGAGTTCCAGAATATTACCGAATGAATTCCCCAAAATAGATTAAAAAGACGGAATGCATTAGATAATGACAGAGGTGGGACAGTTGCTAGAAGCTTCAGGATACCGGACCTGGAAAAACATTCTAATGCCTGGCGCAGATGTTACGGTACCCCAAACGAGGGAACTTGATATTAGTGTGGGATGTGTAGTGAAAGTTCTACTGCCCGGTTAAGCCCAGCCTTAGTAGTCAGTGCCATGATCGCGGTTAGGTGGTTGGAAGCCAACGCTGAAAAGAGCGAAAACTAAATGACCATACCTACACCCAAACAGCTAAGCAACGTGAAGTTCAACACCAATTTGGGCCATCAAAGCCTTGAGGATACCCAAAGCCATCGAAAGAATATGAGCGAGGCAGAGGTTAACACCTTGGTTCCGTGCCGTTATGACGTCGTGGATATATGAACGCGCGAAGCGTCATCTGTCCAGGATCATGGAGGCCTATCAATCCTTCCAGCTGAATATAGGACCAGGTGCCTATAAGAGAGATTTCCTGACCGTCTCAACAGCTGTGAAACAGGTAGCTGGAAAGCCTTGCACGACTGGAAACAAGAAGAAGGAGGTTCTAAGAGCTGACCTGGAGCGGAACATAAGCCTGTGCTTGCACAACAGATTCTGCCGGAACCGGGAGCAAAAAATGAACGTTGATTTCCTTCCCTGCTGCAATCAGAGACTGCCGGAAGAAGAAAGTTGGGGCACGGCCCGCAAATCTGTTGATATGCTACGAAATGTGCTGGAAGATATTGAGATGGGTGAACCATAACGAGAAGCCATGGAATAGGAATTGACAGCGAGACGAAACAGAAGTGGAGAGGAATGAAAAACTCAATTGTCATAATGAAGGAAAAATTGACTAAGTCAACGAAGATTGATTATTTAAACCTTTGAACTTTTTGTTTTGTTTGAGTCTGATCAGACCAGATATTGAATTTGTTGTGAACAGTTATCTGAGATTGTTAAATTGTTATACAAAATTTCAGTTTTTTTACTTACTTCACCTTGTGGCGATCTGGTAGAGTTTGGGTACGCTCGCTCGAGGATGGTGGGTACCTCATTATCTAAGCTAGCCACAGAGTTTGTTAGTTTTAATATCTTGTGCAACAGCATGAGCAAACTATTATACTTTGTGAGTATTTTTAACTTAGTTTTAACGGGTGCTTGGCCGTGCCAGGTACCCCAAACTTTTTTAAACCAACAAGAGCGAAAAAAAAATTCATGATGAAATGACGTAAGCAGTCAAAAAAGAGATTTCATTTTGGACAGTCCTCATTTCGTGAAAGTATTAGAAAGCAGTGAGATGTAGTACGATGCCATTTATCACACGCGGTGAGTTGAGGTGATGTGGATAGGTTTCAATTTCTGATGCTACTTCTAAGTTGATCAAAGAACACTGGATCATCACTTGAAGATAACCCGGAGTTATGCGTTCAATGGGAAATTGAGGGGACTGTCAGGGAGTATGTGCCATTCCCCCGGATTGGCGCAGTGAAACCTGCCGTAGCACGTCAAAAAGCATGTTAAAGGCGTTAATACCGAAATTCTGATGACAAGGAGGCTCAGAAAGTTCTAGAATTTTAGGTTTTCAAAACTTCGATTTGAACAAGAACATTTCAGAGAAAACAACAACCAGATTACAAGGCAAAAACTAGTCAAAAAAATGGAAGGGAAAGGAAGCTTCTTATCGTGACATCGATGCACGATAATGTGCTCATTGAAAGAAGATCGTGTGAACGGAAGGTCCAGTGGGACATTCGGTACGGATCCGAACCCTCCAGTGCCACGAAACCAGAGAAATAACGACGTTATTCTCGTGAGAGTACGGAATTGGAGGCCTGGCGCCCAGAGACTGTTAGAGACATAAACGGTATAATGTAACTGTGGTATTGCCCTGAAAGGGTTTTGTTTACTCCAACATTGTTTAGTATTTCAGAGCATGAGTAGTTAGAGTCGAGGAGAGAGCCAATCCGACTCTACTGGATTTAGTATAAAGCTGTCACTGAAAACAGATTTAATTAAGATTTTCTAGCCGTGTTTTTATTAGTAATCACGTTGTCTGGTGATCCGAGACCCAGATGTGTGGGTATTTTTGCATGTAAACGAAATCTGATCAAAAACTGTCCGGCTGATGGCCTAAAATTGGTAACTTATTTCTTAGCCCTTAACAGACCAGAAAAATAACAGCCTAGGTCAAAACGGTTACAAACGAGTAGAATTAAAGTAACTGACTTCAGCCAGTCGTCAATAGGTACTTTTTTGCCTTCCGTCACTGCGTAAGCTTTGGGCGAATCTTACAACTCCTATATATTTGCTTGAAAATAAGATTCACTTGCTGTGGTACTCAAAATTTAAAAGCTCAGACACATCTTAATTAATGGCAGTCACAAAATCTAGCCGTCTTAAAAAACGTTGCGAAGATGATTACTGTACGTATCAGTAGAGAAAACCTCACCCAGTTTGATTTCATTCGAACACGATCGTCGCAGAGAAGCTGAATAAAAAAATTGGAAACTTGAGTGTGTTTTCTATTCTTAAGCTCCCACTTACCGCCATAAATCAAAACCAGTTAAAATAATAAAATCGTGGAAATTAAACGAAATAGAAAACTAAAGGAAGTACAAAGAGGCAGCAAGAAACTGAATTAGAAACCATCCAAAAACAGTGTCAAAACCTCTCGAAAAAGCAGACACAGCATGAAATGTTCCGCCTTGCCAAGCACAGCAAAAAGGATCATAAGGAACTGGGTGCAGCAAAAATCATTAAATGTTATGTATAACTCTTTAATTGTAACCAACAGGTTCTATCGCAGTGGGAAGCTTCTTTTCAATACTCTTAAAAGAAACAAATCTATTTGAAACGGAGGATGTCACCCAATGCCTGATACTTTCCAAGAATTGACTATCCAGGAATTAACCCTGCACTGAGAGAGACGAAAAAAAAATAAAGCCCAGGACCAACAGGGCTAACTTCGGACATGATAAAATTTGCCGGGATTGGGGACTTGCTAGAATTTTTGAAGTCCTTAAGAAAGTCTAAGACTCTGAATCTTTCCACTCCAATTGGAGCGAAAGTGAATCTGGTACTTTTTACAAAAAAAGCGATTCATTAGAATTTGGATTCTGCAGAGGAATCAGATTAGTGGAACGTTCATTCAAAACAATTCGAAAAAATACTAAAAATCTCCTGGGTCAATTGATGACATGCAACTCGGCTTTACTGGTGGTAGATCAACTAACGGTGGATTTTGCCTTACTATTGAATTGAAGTAACTCTTTGCGTAAAAGCAAAAAACAGCATTAGACATTTTTTCATCTCAAAAAAATTTTCGACCGTGCTCCAAAGGAACTTGATCCCATGGGCTCTGATGCCACAGAGAGTTCCCAAAAGTTCGGTACGACTCAAAAAATGCCTGTTCGAGTCGAAAAACAGAGTGCGAATTTAAAGTAGCATCAATAAAGTAGAATCGGAAAAGCACATTGTTATTTATAAAAACAACAGAAGAGACTACTAGAAATTGTCGTTTCATGGTTGAATGGGATATGCTATATGCAGACAACCTTAAGATTTTGACAGAATCTGATTCCTAGTCTAATGAAAAATTTAATATTTCGAAGCAAATTTTGCAAAAACGCGGTGAAAAATCAACGTAGATAAAACAAAGCAATTGATTTCAGGCCAATTGTCTATTTTACAGAAAACCGGAAAAGAAGCATGCGCTTGTTGTTTTAATTGAATCGCTGCCAATTCAAACCATATTTTTTTGTAAACAAGTGGTGCATAAAAAGCAGTAGCCTGAGGAAAATATCTACGCATAATACTAATTATGTGTGTCCAAGATGCAATATGCCTTCCAATTATCACCCATATCAAAATGATACTGTACTCATTCATCAACTTGCAACCCTGAGTACTTTCAAAGAGGTCTGCTCTCTGGGTTATATGAGTTCCGTTGAGAGTGACTTAGTAGCTACATCATTGGTCAGAATAGCAGCTTTCTAAACGCATTGGCGGCAAATTGCGCCGTTGCTGGTCAATAAATACTTTGACTTATGTACAAGGTGTCATATCTACGAAACTTGACTCCAGCCAAATCGGATGTTTTGCGCTGAAAACTTGGCGCGGATCATGGCAGTATTCAGTTCTCTAAAAACTGCCGATATGCAAGCTCTGCGTAGGATTACCGGAGTCACTTAGAAAGACAGAAATACCAACGAAGCAGTAATTAAAATGATAAGACCTGTTGATCTGGACAAGCTACATGTGAGATTGTGCTTACGATAATATGGCCATGTTCGCCGGAAGAAAATGACCATGAGATAATGATCAACAGACCACGTTTAAAATACAGGGAAAAGGCTAGCCGGTAGGTCTATAAACGCTGGATTGATGATGTTAAAGCAGATTTGAATTCACAGACTGCCTTGATCGAAAGTCATGGAAGGATGTGTTATGCTCCGTTTAAAAGCTTGGATGCTTTTCAGAATGCCTTGATTTGAACCATTGCTTTCGCGCTTTCCGGATGTTCAACACCACACAATGTGAGAACGGACAATAAACGCATTAGTAGTAGTATTAGTTGTAAAATCATCAAATCAAGAACAAAATTGAAATTTGAAACCATTAACTTCTATTACCTAAAATTTGTAGCAAGAAAAATCCTGAAAACATCTTAAAATGGAATATATAGTTCGAATCACACTAACTGCCGAACTACTGTCAAAAATGAGAAGCACTTGGAGAGGTGTTAAAGAAAACTGGCAGCAAAATCCCATCAAGAGAAATCCTGAAAAATTACACCAACCTCAACAACAACTAATAAAAAAGGAAATCGAGCCATGTTTCTTATGCCTTCATATAGGAATAGATTGCAATTCAATAGTTTAGAACAACCGTTTTAATTTTTTCTGAACGTTGATGTGTTGATGTCAATTTTTACAATTTAACGGACAAGCAAATCTAAATTCTGGGCGTAAGATTGAAATTGATTGCTTTCATTTTGTAAGATAGACAATTATATAGATATGTAACACATTTGGTCTCAACTCTTTTCTCAGTTTCGATGAATGATTTCCTTTTTCGACTGCAGAATAGTTTTTTGATCTGAAAAAGTATAATTCAAAGCCCAGTTCAATTGCGTCTCTAAGCCAGAATTGCAATGTCCTCAATTTGCTGTCATTGTTTCTGCTTAACCTAATTGACACTCAAAAATGGAGCAAAGCAAACTAAGACGTTGCTTGAAGTCCTTGTACAATAGTTTTCATCTTTTAGTTTTCTTAGGCCAATTTTTGGAAATTTTTTCAGTTTGACTTTGAGAAGACAGATCAAAATCAATTATAACACCTTAATTCTGCGCTCCATTTTCCTCGCTATCTATTAAAAATCTATAAAAATTCGGTCAGTTTTGGAAATCTGTTTAGCTTTTTTTGACAAAAAGCACAAACTTAGGTATAAATGCATACAAATTCAACTATTTTTGGCAAAAAATAGTACGTTACATATTGAATTTTGTAACTGATTCAAAACGTCCTTGTAAGATAGGGATAGTGCATTTTTAGGACAATCGTCTGCTTATTGCACCAAAGTAAATTCAAGAGGTACTCGATATTTTTACAGCACTGACGCATAAACTGAACAACAACGGACTTAGTACCCTGCTTTGTGGCTCACCTGTTTTACCTTTTTTCCTCTCAGAGAAAAGTTCTCTTCATTTTTCTTCTCTGAAGGCTTTCATTAAGAAAAATGTTTGAATTGCTTTAAATGAAAAACACGTTCAGTGTAAATTTCAATTATATTTTTATGTGAAAAGGAGTCAAAAGCCTTTCAATGATCTGACAAACATTCATGAACAATTTTTTCAAAATCTAAATTTTTTTGGATACTTTCTGTAACGTAGATCAACTATTTTTGATTTGAGTTTTTTTTTGTTCAATACAAACTGAATTGGATTGATAAATTGATGTTTGTTCATGTTGATGTTTATTCTTTGAAGGCTTTCATTAGGAAAAAGTTTTGTTATTTGATTTGCTTTAACGGAAAAACCCTTTCAGTTTTTTTCAAATAAGTTCTTAAGTGAAAGGGAGTCATTAGCCTTTGAATGATCTGACAAACCTTCATGAAAATTTTTTTCAAAATCTATTTCTTTTCGGATACTATCTGTAACATAGATGAACTAACCATGATTTGACTGCTTTCTGTCAAATACAAAGTGAATTGCCTGGATAAATTGATGTTTGTTCGAATGTTCTGTTGTTTGGATATGAAAAGAATTTTCAAAGATTTCGGAAGACGCACTTGTTAATGAAATAGATCCCCTGGATCCATCGGGTCATCAATGTTTATCAGGATGTATTTTTTTTTTCAGTTCAGTGTAGAAAACATTCTGAACTATACCGTCATTATTAACAAAAATAAGACTTGATACAATTAGTAAATTGCCTTGTTTATTGCCCAAATAGGTACGGTAGAAAACCCCAGCGATTTCCTGATTTTCAATTGATAAAATATATCATAAATTTGCTTCACTTGTATATGCTGAAATTTAAATGCTGGAAATTCAGATTTAGCTGGAGTTTGATGTTCAAAAATTGGTTGATGAAATTATATTTTTGATGAATTGTGTTCGGGAGAGTGTGAAATTTTTTTGTTCATTTTTAACTAAACTAGGAAATTTTTTACACCGAAGACGATAATTTTGACAGTTATTTTTGATATTTTGCTGCCTATAAGCTAAAACATTTGTTTGTTTACATTTTTATTTTTGTTGCAACCTGAAACAAATCGTTCCGGTTTCCGCACATTTTTAGTTTTACCATTTAAAAAAAAGGCATGTGGTGGAGAGAATTCGAAAGTCAAATTATGAACAAACAACATTTTTTGTGCGTCTGCGCCTTGGTGTACTTGAAACCCCGGAAAAAAAAATTTTGACAAAACTCCGATTTAAGTTTATTGTCTTTTTTGGAGGATAAAATAAATTTGAAAAGTTCTTTCCAATTTCAAATTTGACCGGAACAAAAGAAAGAAAATGGTGAGTTTTAAAATGTTTATCGAATTTATTTCATTTCATTCAACTCATGTTCATCAATGAAGTAATCTAAATGAGTTTTTGTCAAAACATTGACTCGCATCTCATCTTTAGGAAATAAATTTATAATCCACAAGAGGTTTTAACGGGATTTTTCTGATTCGATCTGATAATTTGTAATATAATCACCCGTGTGTGTTTTTTGGTTAGAAACAAAAAATGCGTTGCCAGTTTTGAGTATTAATTGTGTCAAAAAAAATCAAAAAAAATTAATAACCATTTTTTCATCAGAAAGGAACTTTCAAGCTTGATTTGCATACAAACCATGTTGACTTAATTTTTCCTTTGTCAAACAAACTAGGTTTTCTCTGACTTCCAAAGCCATCTCCGTTGGTACAAACACTAAAACAACCTCATCTTCCTGTTTTTTGAGGGCTGTCTATCAAATCTAAACATCACATATATTTTTAGTTTTTTAAACCCACAATTTCAAATCACCCCCTTTTCAGCCAAGTTTCCAAAGATCTTTTCGACCAATTGTTTTATCAGCATACTTTTGGAATAAAATTTGGAAAGTTCAATTCACAAATTTCAGAGTTTTTTTTGTATTCTCGGAGCAAAAATTCTAGACACTTCTTTTGTTTCAATTGGGACTGGAGTGGTTTCAACTTGCCCATTTTGTGCGAGTAACGAAAAAAATAAGAACAAAATAGTCAGTTGGTTTGATCTTTTACCATCACTTTTCAGTTTTACAATAGTTTTTTTAGAAGCTTAATCATCTCAAAAAATTTTCAGTTTAATCCACTTTTTTTTATTTGAGCTATTGAGGTTAAAATCGTCGCGAAATAAAACAACCAAAAAAATTTTTAATCAAAAACAAACTTGCACTGTTTTGGAATATTTTAAGCAAACATGCGGTTTTTGGATCTAAATTGGATAGTTGTTTGGTTTGGTTAATTCTAAGTTAAGTGTTTTTTTTTGTCACACGAAATTGGTTTTGTTGAAGAATTTATGTTAAAATCAGTGAAAAGTGCAGAAAATCCACTACACGCATCAAAAGGACGAAACCCATCCAAACTAAATTTCATCATTGTGATGAAATGCCTTGTTAAGTCTAAAATATCTAACTTTACATCGTCCGAATCAAATCTTTCTAATTTTAACAAAGTTTAAAAATGTCTTGTTGAATTGTAGTGCATCAGACCCTAAAAGGAGTTACTCTACAGAATGGAAATGCTCGGACGGTGAGTTTGTTATTTGATAACAAATTAAGTTCTCTAGATTACTTACAGATTTTTCTTCTTTGAACTCGTTTGATATGTTTTTATTCGTTCCAATCAAATTTGTTACGTGTTGAAAATTGCTATATTGACTGTTTCTTCCCCTTAACAAGAGAACAGAAGTTTTTTCTAACCCATTTTTGCTAAAGCGTTTTCTGATTGTTTTCTCCAATTATTGTAGTCACTACTGAGTCCCCCAGTATTAATCTGCATTATCCGCCTGCTTTGTTCACGTTTTCGTCATCTTGGTCACTAATTTCTTGATTGCGTTCGTTGGTTTCGCTGTTTTCTTATACTATTTCAATTTTTTTGCTCCATTTTTTTTAAATCTTTGATTTTGTTCACTGAAATTTACCGAGATCAAAAATATTGAAATATTGTTACATTTTTTTGTTGCTTGACGTAGGTATGTTTTTGATAATTTTCTCGAAATTTTTATGTGGCGTTTTGTAGATCTCACGATTCAGTCTGTCCTTAATTTTTTGGTGAGTTTTGAGATCAAGCACTCCTTCTTCCTACGGCCATTCGCTCTGCGACGTCCTTGCGATGATTTGTGAGTCCTCGACCGCTTTTTGAAAAAAAAAAACAGGCAAGTGATCCCTGTGAATTAGCACCGCGCACAGCAACTTAATCTATAGCTAACTGTCTTGCTGAAGCTCCAGATGCTGCTTTAGGTTTCAATTAGTATTAAAATACTGTTTGAAGACGAGTTTTTGTCAGACAATGTACTTTTTTTCCCATGATTTGGATAATCTAATTAGATATAGGCTGATGGCATTTTTTTTCAAAAACTCCATACATGGCATGATTTTTACCAATTTAACGAAGTGTTTAGGACGGCCACAACTTGTTTTATACCCATTCTTATTTGTATTTAACTAAAATTATTAATTTTTTTGTTAATTTTTATTACTAAAGTAGCCAATTAGTGCAAAAGTATATTCAGTTATAAGCAGCTTTCTTGTTTTTGACGATAACAGTTTTTTGCTCAATTATAAAGTTTTATTACTTGTTGTCTTTTATTTGTTTTGTTTTTCTTTTTAAAATTAAACAAAATTTGGTTGGTTACAATTCCAAAATTTTCACAAATGATTTTTCTTCTATTTAGTCTATTTTCATACAAAAAAAAGAATTTTTTTAATGAAATTTTTCACTAAAACTTTCATGACTGTGTATAAAAAATCCCTGCCTGTTTTTGTGGCAATCAATTTTATTGTATGTGTTTAGAAATATTTCGACAGAATGTCAACACCATGTTCAAGCAGGTTATTGGCTATTTTTTGATTTTCAAAATCAATTTAAAAAAATTATCAACAACGTCTTAAACAATTTTCTGAAAAAAAATTGCTAATCCTTGAAAAATTGCTAATCAACGCAATCTAATTGGTACAAACGTTTGTTTGTTTTTTTTGTTTATTGCTCACAAATATTCATTAAAAAATAATCAAGTTTTTGAGAACATTGTTTTTTCAAGTATACTCTTCAGAACTTTATGGTTGATGGACTCAAATGTTTTTGATATACCAGGAAAGAAGGCAGCAACATATTAGTTTTTATCAACTGATATTCGAAATGATCAAGAACAAATTAACAATGCATCTATGGTTGAGTTTGAGGCTGGGAATCTAAATTGCGTTCTACCTATACTGTTAGTCTTTAAAAGTTACATTTCATTTTTCCATATAAAGTTTTTCAGTTTTGGTGATTTTGCTTAAAAATATTTTGACAGAATGTTACATCCATGTGAAAGTTGGTTATGGGCTACTTCCGAAATTTTGTTATCAATGAAAAAACTTTTATTATCAGCCTCTTGAAAATTTCTGCAAAAATCTGGTAATCGTTAAAACATATCTACCAAATCAATTTCGAAATTACAAAATAATCAAGAAATAACCCATTGAGTATTTTGAGAAAATTATGTTTCCATATTTATTTTAAAGAACTGTATAGTTGATGGAGTCGACTGTTTTCGATATACCAAGAAGGAAGACAGCAACAAGATTGTTTTTATCAACGGATGTTCGAAATGATCCAGAGCAGACTAATAATAAGTCCACGGTTGTTTATGTTGCTCGGAATCGAAATTGCGTTTTACCATTACGGTTTGCCTTTAAATTTAATCGTTCTAGAATTTTGCTTCCGAGCCAAATTTTATTGGTTCAGAAGCAATAAAATTAGTTGTTTTTTGTTTATTGCTCACAAATATTCATTAAAAAAATCAAGTTTTGTGAGAACATTGTTTTTTCAAGTATAATCTTCAGAACTTTATGGTTGATGGACTCAATTGTTTTTGATATACCAGGAAAAAAGGCAGCAACATATTAGTTTTTATCAACTGATATTCGAAATGATCCAGAACAAATTAACAATGCATCTATGGTTGAGTTTGAGTCTGGGAATCCAAATTGCGTTCTACCTATACTGTTAGTCTTTAAAAGTTACATTTCATTTTTCCATTTAAAGTTTTTCAGTTTTTGTGATTTATCTACCAAATCTATTTCGAAATTACAAAATAATCAAGAAATAACCCATTGAGTATTTTGAGAAAATTATGTTTCCATATTTACTTTGTAGAACTGTATAGTTGATAGAGTCGACTGTTTTTGATATACCAAGAAGGAAGACAGCAAGAAGATTGTTTTTATCAACGGATGTTCGAAATGATCCAGAGCAGACTAATAATGCGTCTACGGTCGATTATGTTGAGTTTGAGGCTGGGAATCAAGCCTGGGAATTGCGTTTTACCAATACGGTTTGCCTTTAAAATTAATCGTTCCCTTTTTGTAAAAAAAAAATCAAAAGTCTTCACCTTGCCACTGTGGTTGATTTAGATTCATTATTTCTGGTTTATGAATCGCCTATTTCTACTCAATGTTAAAAAAAGATTTTCTTTTTGCCGATTAAATTGAGTTTTATGCCACTTATAATGCTCATTAAGAAAAAAAAAGTGGGAGCTAATATAGGTTAAATGTTCCCTCTTTAAGTGACCAGGCGGTATATCTCAAGGACTTGGTGGTTATCAGTGATGTATTAAATCTAAAAACGAAAAAAAAAAATTCATTCTGTTTTGAGAACAAAAACGGGTGCTCCAGAAATTTTGATGTTATGTAATATTTTGAAATTTTGCTAGATTAAAAATATGTAACTTGACTGGTTAGCTATTTTAAAAGTATTGGTGAAGTTTTCCTTAAAAATCTTTCGGAGCAGGGTACTTTATTATAAATTTGATAAATTTCTTTACTATTGTCAATTTTCTTTCGCTTTTCTGGGTATTGAAAATTTTTTTACACTGAAAAATCAGTTTTTTATTGTACTTTTGAGTTATAGTCGTTTCTGAATACCTTTTCGACGGGGCTCGAGATTTAACACCATGCTTCATTTCTGAAATGAAAACTTTGATGATTTTTTGGGTTTCAAATCTCTTTAGAAAATTTTCAGTCCAATTTAATAATTTCAAAAATGACTTTTTTTCTGATAGTTCGTTTTGCCAAACATTGTATGTATAAAAGGTTGATGGTCCTATATTTGGCTGTATATCTTCTGATAACATGAGTAGTCAAAATAAAAACCATTTTTAAATATGTTTTACAGCTACTAGCTGGATCACTTAGTCTTATACTTTTTTAATGTGGCAGCCGATGAAAATAAAGACTAAAGGCACCAGGAAGTATTTTCACCTGAAAATACGTATTGAAAAGATTTTAACCAAAATGTACACTGGTTTTAAAAATGATATCTGTTAGGACATTAAGCAAAAACAAATATGGCTGCTTCGAAGATTGAAAAGAGAGGAAGCAACGTCGAACGATCTATATCTGTCTTAATTAGTAAAACGTCGACATCTAGCTACGCATGCAATTTTGAAGCTGAAAAAAAAACGTTATTGTGAAAATTGAATAGTTTTTTTGTCATAAGATTGTAGTAGTTGTCCAATTAGAGAAAGCTCTAATTCTCAACGTGTTAATTATTTTATTTAAAATCAAAATTATCCTGTTACTTTTTGATCAAAATTGTTAGTCAATGCATCACGAATTTTGTCTATAAAATCATTTTGATATTGGTAGAGTTTCCTTCAGTCAAAACTTGTATAAAAAATCTGTACATTAATTTTCAGGATCTCTGTTTTTTATATAATTTTCATATGTTTTGCGATTTTTTCCCCTAGAACCGTGTTGTTCGCATTATATTTATAACGCAATGGTGGTCATTTTTTTCAGCAACTGGGTTTTTTCTAAGCTTGTATTGGTTTAAAAGTAAAAGTTGAAACTCTTTATTGAGGTTGTTATTTCTCTCCTTTTTTCCCCTCAGGTCAGTTTTCTTGCGATATTATTCCTAACTTTTCTGTAGTTTTTTTGCAAAAAACATGTGATTAAATTTTGGGTAAAGTTGATTTATTAAGCTTGCCAAGCTCGTCAAATTCCTTTTTGATATCCTTCGTTGAAATTTTTACAGGTATGTTCGGGCCTGAGAGTTTATAAGTTGCTTGATTGCAGCATAGTTAATTTTTGTCATGTTGAAATTATTTATCTTGAGTTCTGCTTTTCTTATCAAATTTTTTATTTTAGTTCAAAATTTTTAGGTTTTTTTTCAGAAAAAACTGAATTTTGTTTCAATTTACAGAAAAACGATGAAGTATTTTTTGTTACCAGTTTTTTTTTTAATTTTGGTTGGGAGAGTTACAAAAATTCGGGTGTTTTTTTTGCAGAATGATTTCTATACTTGATATCTGTTTTCTGAACGATTGCTCTCGAAGAATTTTGTTTTCTGGAATTTTTATAAGAGACCTCTGTTTGCTAGGTTTTGTGAATGACCTCCTTTTTTAACTTAATTGGCAAAAAAATGTGAGTGTCAGTCAACCTTGCGAGATATTATTACTTACAGTGCAATGTTTTAACACTAAATTGCCTCGCAAAATGAAAATTCTGAAAATTGTCAGTAAACCATCAGCTATGTAGAAAGTGAATACCCAGCAACAAAAAAAACATTACAGGAAAAACTGTGCGGATTTTGAAAATTAAAAACATGTAGAAACAATGTTGTAACAATTGCCCACAAATTACACAGCAATGGAAATTAGGTAAATTGCCTATTGCCGACTGGCTGACATCAGAAAATTTGATTCTACGTAATTTTCAACATCTCATTTAAGTCAATGTTTTTTGTCTGTTTATATCTTAATGAACCTGATACGTTTTTTAGACTATCGGTCGAACGAACGTTTTTTAGTTTTGGTTTTTTATGATATTTGCCCATAGCTGGTTCTCAAAACCCAAACTATGTGCGGTTAGGACCAAACAACGGGATGGCTTAAAATCATTACTAGAAACAAATTTAAGGGCAGTTAAATTTTGAAACTGTAGGAGATGGATTGACCATTTTTTGCCCTCAACGATCATGCTCTAAATGAAACTATTAGGCTGAAAAAATTTAATACGTTAAAGTGATTTAGGTAAAAAAAAAGGATTGGAAAAGTTCTCATATAGTCTTGAGACACAGTGCTCCCCTTCCAACTCTTCCTAGAAGACAGCGTTGTTAACCACCCACCCAAAATCCCCAAATGGGAGAGTTTGGACTCTCTACGAATCAACAACACAACCATCGTCTTCGACGCAATCTGAAAGCGAGGAATCTAGTGTTCTCCGAGCGTTCTGTATCTGACATTGTGTCCCATAATCTTTTTCAGATATTCCTTCCAATTGTAGTCTATCACGTACTTAGAATTTTTTGATGTTTTGTTTTCTTTTTCAACACTGTACAACTATGGGAGTTTCTAATAATTCTCGGAAAAATTTCGTGTCAAATGGAAACTTAAGTCTTAAAATTACAGAATATTTCAGACCTTTTTTGTCAAATTCAATCCTAGGCCTTAAAATTTTGCATGGCTAGACTTTTCGGCTATGCATTTTGAGAGAATGGCACAATGATAAGGGCAACATCAAAGAACAAGACGACTCGCATCAAGGCGAGGCCCTGAATAATCCGACTGTCTTCTAAGGTCTATGGAGCAGTAATAAATGAAAAATTAAATGTAAAAAAAATGATTTATTTTTTTTAAATTGAGTTTTTTTTGCAAAAATCATCCTCCCACACGCCATTTAAAGTACAAAAAGATAGATTTCGCTCCTAGTAACATATCAATTATAATAAATAAGCTTCCTTCAACCAATTTGGAACAATTTCTAAGACGGATTAAATCTTTGCTTACGCGTTGATAGCGCGAATTATATCGCGCGTTAATTGTACCAAATTGCCAAAACGGCAATCTTTAAACCCCCATAACTTTGCGAAAAATAATCACAGACGAGATATTTTTTCAAATTTAAGCTCAGGACAACAATATCTTTCGAATTATAAAATTTTTTTGTCAAAAATGGCTTGTCGAAATTTGTCTGAAGAAAAAAAAACCACACCGAGCACAAATATTCCGTTACTTTCGTTACGAAAGTCGGAACAACAACCTAACATGGCAAAAAACGCAATGGAACGCCTAACGAGCGTTGCAGTGAAAATAATCCACCCTAAAAGCAATGAGATATAGTTTGTACAAAACAATGGTTCAAAGCGTTATGTGTCATTAACAATCAATTTTGCAAACAGTTGCCGAAAAGACTTTATGAGCATATCAGACTTTACGAGCATATCACAATTTTTTGGTTTCGTGATACCTAATTGCGTAGGATGCTTTGGCATGCGAATTGAAAAAGCCTTGGCTTCAGAGAAAGCGCGGCATGACTTTTTTGTCTAGACTCAGTTCCCCTCAGTGATGGTTTAGTTGTTGACAAAGCTCTCAGTAAGCATTTTTGACGTTTTTGGCTCTTAATGCCACAGCCATTTTCTTTTCTTTTGGCAAAATTATTTCTTATGTTGTCGTGTAGCATATTGGCGTGTTCAATTTTTGCGCTTTTTTTGTAGGTCTTGTGTAGAAATAATAGGTTGTGCCGCATGCATAAGTAAGGGGATTGCCTTTTGTATCTCAACCATAGTTTTCGTAAAAACCATCTCTGAGATCTGAATGAAGCTATATCTACTAGTATAGAATAATCATGTCAATCGGATGTCCCATTCCTAGCCAATTATTCCATTGCATTTTTTTGCTGATACGAGCAGTCTTGTTCTAATTTTTAATGTTTTTGTTCAGACTTTCGTAACGAAATAACGGATTATTTGTGCTCGGGGTGGGTTTTTTTCTCACAGATAAATTTCAATTTTTGGCTAAATTTTATATCATTCAAAAGGTTTTGTTGTCCTGAGTTTAGATTTTAAAATATATTTCCCCTGTGATCAATTTTCGTGAAGTTATGGGGGTTTAAAACTTGCCGTTTTGGCCATTTTGGGACAATTAACGCGCGACATATTTGGCGCTATTAACGTGTAAGCGGTGATTTAATTTATCTCAGAAATCAATCTAAATTGGTTGGAAGACGCTTATTTGCCATAATTGATTTGTTAGTAGGAGCGAAATTTATCACTTTGTACTTCACATGGCTTGTGGGGGGATAATTTTCTCAAAAAGTCTCAGTTTTTTTAAAAAGACTTTTCTTTTTGTTACATTTATTTTTTTTTCATGTTAATACTGCTCCATAGATCTTAAAAGGCAATCGCAACATTCAGGGCTTCGTCCTGATACGAGCAGTCTTGTTGAATTTTGCTGTAGAGTTGTTTGAGTTATTTGGGTTTTTAAATTGAAAACTATTACGCAGATTCTGTGCCTCGGCCTAAGATTAACACGGAAGAACAGGGAGCCAACATCTAATTTTCAATTCGTACCCTAGATTTTCTCACCAAAACCAAATTTAGTTTTTTTTTCAAAATTTTTATTTTGAAAAAAGTTAAATGAAATATTAAAAATTGAGAAACCGCTTAACTAAAAAACGAATTGAAATGAAAAAAAAAGGAATTGAAATTTTTTAAATTGTGCTTTGCTTTTCTTTTCAATTTTTTTATAATCAATTTAATTCAAAGTTTTACAGTTTTTTCAGAAAAAAAATGGATTTTGTTTCAATTTACAGAAAAACTTTAAGCATTTTTTGTTAACAAGTTTTTTTTAATTTTTGCTTGGAGAGTTACAAAAGTTTGGGTTGTATTTTTTTTGCAGAATGATTTCTCTACTTGATCTTTGTTTACTGAACGATTACTATCAAAAACTTCTGTTTTCATGGATTTCTATATTAGAGTTTTTTTTAGATTTTGTGAATGATCTGTTTTTTTAAATGACCTCTATTATCTTTAATAGGATAGTAGCTCATATTAGGGACGTGTAACTGAGCAAAAACACGCGCAGGTTCGCTGAAATTAATTTTTTGACTCAAACTATGATGACAGACGCGGAAAAAAATACAGTCACATGGATAGACACTTCAGACTTTTGTAAAATATACTGCAGGCCGATATGCTGTCATCCAAAGTTTTTGGAAAATTGTCTTTTTGGATAAACTAATCAATTAATTTCTGTCAGAAAAAGCTGGAAAATCTAAATCAAGAATTCTAAGAATTTCAGTCGAACCACATTTGAAACTGATAATCAAAAACAAAACTGAATGTCAAATTATCTAAACCTTTCACTATTTTGGAGATTATGAAAAGGAAAAAAGAGTAAGGGTAAAAGGGTCGTAGAATCTGAATTTCATTTTTTCCACTAATATTAGTTTTGAAAACTCACATTCAACCTAATTGGCAAAAACAATAGGAGTGTCAACCATGCAAGATATTATCACTTGCATTGCAAGCTTTTAAGATCAAGCTGCCTCAGAAAATGAAAGCTTCTAAGAATCGTCAGGAAACCATCAGCTATTTAGAAAGTGAGGACCCAGCAACAAAAATAACATTACAGGAAATACTGCGGGGAGTTTTAAAAACTAAAAAAATTTAAAAACAATGTTGTAGCAAGTGCCCAGAAATTACCCAGCCATAGAAAGTAGGTAAATTTCCTATTGGCGACTGGCTGACATCAGAAAACTTGATTCTACCTGTTTTTCAACATCTCTTTTAAGTCAAAGTTTTTTGTGTTTATATCTCAATAAACCTGATACAACTTTTAGACTATCGGTTGAACGAGCATTTTTTAGTTTTGTTTTGTTTATGGTATTTGCCCATAGCTGGGTCTCAAAACCCAAACTATGTGCGTTTAGGACCAAACAACGGGATGGTTTAAAATCATTACTAGAAACAAATTTAAGGGCAGTTAAATTTTGAAACTGTAGGAGATGGATTGACCATTTTTTGCCCTTAACGGTCATGCTCTAACTGAAACTATTAGGCTGAAAAAATTTAATACGTTAAAGTGATTTAGGTAAAAAAAAGGATTTGAAAAGTTCTCATATAGTCTTGAGACACGGTGCTCCCCTTCCAACTCTTCCTGGAAGACAATGGACAACGTTGTTAACCACCCAAAATCCCCAAATGGGAGAGTTCGGACTCTCTACGAATCAGCAACACAACCATCGTCTTCGAAGCAATATGAAAGCGAGGAATCTGGTGTTCTCCGAGCGTTCTGTATCTGACATTGTTTCCCATAATCTTTTTCAGATATTCCTTCCAATTGTAGTCTATCACGTACTCAGATTTTTTCGATGTTTTGTTTTCTTTTTCAACAGTGTCCAATTATGGGAGTTTCTAATAATTCTCGTAGACATTTTGTGTCAAATGGAAATTTAAATTTTAAAATTACAGAATAATTCAGACCTTTTTTGTCAAATTTAATCCTAGGCCTTAAAATTTTGCATGGCTAGACTTTTCGGCTATGCATTCTGAGAGAATGGCACAATGATAAGGGCAACATGAAGAACAAGACGTCTCGCATCAGGGCGAGGCCCTGAATGATCCGACTGTCTTCTAAGGTCTATCGAGCAGTAATAAATAAAAAATTAAATGAAAATAAAATGATTCATTTTTTTTAAATTGAGTTTTTTTGCAAAAATAATCCTCCCACACGTCATTTAAAGTACAAAGTGATAAATTTGGCTCCTAGTAACATATCAATTATAATAAATAAGCTTCCTTCAACCAATTTGGAACGATTTCTAAGACGGATTCAATATTTGCTTACGCGTTGGTAGCGCAAAAATATATCGCGCGTTAATTGTACCAAATTGGCCAAAACGGCAATCTTTAAACCCCCATAACTTTGCGAAAAATAATCACAGACGAGATATCTTTTCAAATTTAAGCTCAGAACAACAATATCTTTCGAATGATAAAACTTTTTTGTCAAAAATGGCTTGTTAAAAAGTCGAAATTTGTCTGAAGAAAAAAAACCCACCCCGAGCACAAATATTCCGTTACTTTCGTTACGAAAGTCGGAACAACAACCTAACATGGCAAGAAGCGCAATGGAACGCCTAACGAGCGTTGCAGTGAAATTAATCCACCCTAAAAGCGATGAGATATAGTTTGTACAGAACAATGGTTCAAAGCAGTCATGTGTCATTAACAGTCAATTTTGCAAATAGTTGCCGAAAAGACTTTATGAGCATATCACAATTTTTTGGTCGCTTGATACTTATTTGCGTAGGATGTTTTGGCATGTGAATTGAAAAAACCTTGGCTTCAGAGAAAGCGCGGCATGACTTTTTTTGTCTAGACTCGGTTCCTCTCAGTGATGGTCTAGTTGTTGACAAAGCTCTCAGTAAGCAATTTTTGACGTTTTTGGCTCTTATTTAATGCCACAGCCATTTTCTTTTCTTTTGGCAAAATTAAATCCTATGTTGTCGTGCAGTGTATTGGCGTGGTCAATTTTTGCGCTTTTGTAGGTTTTGTGTAGAAATAATAGGTTGCGCCGCATGCAAAAGTAAGGGGATTGCCTTTTGTATCTCAATCATATCTTTCGTAAAAGCCATCTCCGAGATCATAATGAAGCTATATCTACTAGAATAGAATAGTCAAGTCAATCGGATGTCCCATTCCTAGCCAATTAGTTCAATGCATTTTTTTGTTCCAGCTTTTGCCCTGATACGAGCTCTTGTTCTGATTTCTAATGTTTTTGTTCAGACTTTCGAAACGAAAGTAACAGAATATTTGTGATCGGGGTGGGTTTTTTTCTTCAGATAAATTTCGATTTTTGGCGAGATTTTATATCATTCAAAAGGTTTTGTTGTCCTGAGCTTAATTTTTAAAATATATTTCACCTGTGACTATTTATCGTAAAATTATAGGGGTTTAAATTTTGCCGTTTTGGCCATTTTGGGACAATTAACGCGCGACATTGGTGCTATTAACGTGTAAGCGGTGATTTAATTTATCTCCGAAATCGTTCTAAATTGGTTGGAAGACGCTTATTTGCCATAGTTGATTTGTTAGTAGGAGCGAAATTTATCACTTTGTACTTCACATGGCTTGTGGGGGGATAATTTTCACAAAAAGTCTCAGTTTTATAAAAAAAAATTGTTTTTGTTACATTTATTTTTTTTTTCATGTTAAAACTGCTTGATAGACATGAAAAGGCATTTGGGTTATTTGGGTTGGTTAAATTGAAAACTGTTACGCAGATTCTGTGCCACGGCCTAAGATTAACACGGAAGAACAAGGAGCCAACATCTAATTTTCAATTCGTACCTCAGATTGTCTTAAAAAAAAAACAAAATTTAAACTTTTTTTATAATAAAAAAAAAATTTAGTTTGAAAAGTTAAATGAAATATCAAAAAGTGAGAAACCTCTTGGATAAAAAAGGAATTGAAATGAAACGAAACGTTTAAATTTTATTACAAAGCTTGATTTCAATTGTTGCAAATTTTTCTTTGCTGGCTCATAATCGTACAGACTTTTTGTCTTTGGTCAAGCATTTGAAAATACCTTTAATAATCTGACGGAGGAAATAGATTTTCTTAGCTATCTAATTCCGCCTTTTCGCACAAAACCTGGTTTCTGAGCGACAAAACCTCCACAGTACAGATAAAACGCGGCAAAATATCTTGATGGTTCAAAATTTTACAAATTTACAAAATTTTACAAAATTTTATAAAGCTTTTTTTTGTAAATGTCGTTTTAGCACCGGTTTGGTTTTTAATCCTGAAACTATGGCAACTGAGGTGGAAATCTTAAGAGCTACCCATATACAGAATTAAAATTCAGTTTTTTTACCGATAATTTTTGCGGTTGCTTTCATAGAACTGACAATTTTGGATCAATTTGTGTTTTTCAAAATCAGTTGAGCGTTTGCATCGACAAGCCAGGGCAGGAGTTTTTTAATCGCAAAAGCTAACTTGCAAAAAAGGCTCTTGCGAATGCTCTTTGTACACTCGGAAAAATTAAAATAGAGCCATTTTTGTTCCGGCTTACAAAACGAAAATAATGGAATATTTGTGCTCGGGTGGTTTTTTCTTCGGTTAAGTTTTGACTTTCAACTAGTCATTTATGACGAAGTTTTTGTATATCATTCAAAAAATATTGTTGTTTTGAGCCTAAATTTAAATATATATTTTAGCTGTGATCATTTCAGCAAAGTTCTGGGGATTTTAAGAAAGCCGTTTTCGGTTATAATGCGTCTTAGAAATCGTTCCAAACTGGTTGTTGTTTTTTCCATAATTGATTTTTCACTAGGAACAAAATCTATCACTTCGTACTTTATACGGCGTATGTGGGGGGATGTTATTCCCAAAAAAAATCAAATTTGAAAAAAACAGTTTGGTTTATTTTTTTAAATTTAGTTTTTTCAGATTACTACTGCACCATAGATCTTGAAAGGCAATCGGAACTTTCAGAGCTCCGCCCTGATACGAGCAGTCTTATTTATTTATAAGATTTTAGTGGCAGATCTATTTAGTGTATAATATTATTCAACTTCATTGTATCAATATTGAGTGAAAAATTTGTGGTGTTTTTTCTTCGGTCAAGTTTTGATTTCTTAACTAGTCATTTTTGACGGAGTTTTTTTTATATCAATCAAGAGTTATCGTTGTTTTGAGCTTAAAATAAAATAGATACTTCACCTGTAATCATTATTCGCAAAATTTTTGTGGTTCAAAGAAAACAGTTTTTGGATATAATTTGTCTAAGAAATCTTTAATAAAATTTCGTCGAATTTCAACATCAGATGGACAGTAATTACCATCTAGCAGTGATTTCGTTTTGTCTGCCCGATTTTTGATATAATTCTTAAAAAAGATGTTTGGTTTGCTATTCTGCGGTAAGCCTTTCATATTCAATTTCAATTTATGCAGCAGAGCAACCAAAGAAGGGTAAGTTTTCTAAATTGAGATCCGATGTTCGATTTGAGAAAAAAAACATTAAACTTACGGTTGAAAATTGATAGGAAATCACTAGCTTTGTTTGGAAATCAGAGTTGAATTATCGCTTTATTAAATTTCCAAAGAAAAAATATCTGAAGCATCCCAGTACAGTTAATTTTGGTAGCCTGAAATTTTGCAAATAAACCATAATTTTATATAAGGATCTTGTAACTTGAAGCTATAAATAATTTTGGTTATTTTTTAGATATTTTAAACGAACTTCGAAATTCTTGTAAATTTAAGTAAGCTTGAAAATCTCCTATTTCTAGTCCTAACTCTTAGCAAAAAAGAAACCATCCCAAAACGGACAGTTGGCAGCCTATACGCCGGATCAGGTAAACTTTTGTCCTTCCACATTAGCTTTAAGGACTGGTCTTGCACACGTGGATTTCCGACAAAACTCGATAACAGGTTAGTTTTAAAGCATGACGGCATGTAGTAGAAGGTAAACTTTATATGGCTTAATCACAGCGAGATACGTGACAAACGCGTTAACATATGAAATAGAAAAGTTAAAATTTTTTGAAGGTGCTAAAGTAGATTAGAAACCGTTTTACAATTTTAAATTACAATTTGAAAATACCCTAACTACTTTCAAATTGCTCGCAAGAGACTGTTCCATATGTTGCCACTGATGGAACTTGCTTAAAATTAGCTGAGAAACAGTTTTTAAATTTAACTTCTTATTTCTTAAAGTTGAACACTTGCAAATTACAGTAAGTGTTTGGGCTTGAATTTGATTCCATGCTAGTGTAAACGTCTTAAAAAGCAGTTTTCGAATTAGATGTTAAATCATTCTTGAAAAAAAAACTTTTTTGTTTTTTTTGTCCTCTTCAATGTGACTGTTTTCGTATTTGATTATTAAAGATGCTGGTAGAAAACTGGATTTTTCTGCAGAGATGATATATATTTTTTCAAAAGAGCAAATTTGTGAACAATTTTTGTATCAGATGAAAAATCGAATTTCCTTCTATTGCAGTAGGTTCTAATTGCCTGCTAAGCAGTTTTTTGAGTGATACTGTTAAACTTGTTGTTTTTCCACTGACTATGGGTGGGTGATGTAGATGACTAATTATAAAGACGCTCATTGATGGGTAGTACTGTCCTCTGTGCTGCATTGTCCTGCCATGTTACTCCTTCCGCTGCCTTGCTGTACCAGTACTTTTCTTGCGCTGCCCTGCCATGCTCCTCCTTGCCATGGCTTGCCTTCTTCTGCTTCCTTGCTTTGAGTTTCTTTGCGCTGCGTTGCCTTGCCCTGGGCTGCATCCCACTGTGCTTTGCGCTGCCTTGCCCTGCGTTGCCGCTGCCTTCTTTACCTTGTGTCGCCTCGCGCTGCCCTCCCTTGTTTTGCACTGTTCCACCTTGCTTTGCGCTGCCCTATTATTGTCCTGTCTTGCCCCTTCTGCCGCTGTCTTGCGCTGCTCTGTCTTGCTTTACGCTGCTTACCCCTGCGCATTTTGCTGTCCTGCTCTCAAAACTTCAAGACAATTGTCCTAGACCTTTCCAAGCTCGCTTTATCTTGAAATTCAAACGTGTTAACTCCAATCATTTTCTTAAACGTTTCGACAAAGTTTGCGCCCATTGCAATTGAAAACTACCTGCAAATAAATATGAGATAGTCCGATCAATATTAACCAGGCTGCCAAGTACTCCACAATTTTCTATTTGAAAAGTAAAGACAGTATCTTCATCGCCTACTAATAGTTCATATTACGAGAATTGTTAACAATTTGGTATCCTAGTTAACATTGATTGGATCATGAAAAGGATCAAGGCAATGATTTAACACTGAAAGTCAATCAAAGCTGATGAATTCGAAAGCCTTTTGAAAATGTTTCATTAATTTTTGAGCGGTAAGTATTATTCGAATGCAAACTTATGGCTCAAATATTGATAATATGAAACATTTGATAATATCAAACTGCTAAAAACTACATAATGAAACAGTGTGAAACACCTACAGCAAAAATGAACCCTCTTTACAAAACTTTTGATATTATGAAACAATTGAAGAAATGATCATATGAAATAGTTTTTAATCAAAATTGATCATTTGAAACAGTTTTGAAGGGCCCTGGAAATCGCCAATTTTGATTGACTATCAGATTTAAATCATTGCCTTGTTAAACCTTATAGTCCGATCAATGTTAACTAGGGTACCAAGTACTCAACGTTTCTTTCTTGGAAAAGTATTGAACTTATCTTGATCACCGAATTATAGCTTCACATTATGATTGTATTTGAAGCAAGTTCCTGGCAGTCAATTACTACAGCATTGTAACTTGCTATGATACTTTGTTTGGTACACGCGGTGGTATTCCTATGTCCGGGCAGATTATGAAGTCTCAAAGTTTTTTGACATTCGTGTTGTTCTTCCGCTTTCAGCTCCTCAAATGTCATCAAATTGAAAAACATGTTTTATGGTATCATGTCATGGTACCTTCCAACCGTCAAATGAGCTCACCCTATCAAATCGACTCATAAAATATCAGCCATCCACAACCATCTTTACGAGTTTCAGAAGCGCACTGACTGTTTTATTTGTGATATCTCGTTTGGGTATTTTTCGTATGCATAAAATCTTGGGATCACCCACACTGCAACATCTAAAAAATTTGATCAAGTGTTGTGTACTTTCAGTTGGTTGATTTCCTCCTTATCTTTTCTAGATTTTTGCTGAAACAAACCGCATCAATTTGTAGTCTTCCGGGTTTTTCAGCGTTTTTTAATCACTATAGTGTAGATTCTGATCACTATATTGTTTTCGCGCCCACAGATTCGAGCCTGGAACTAATGAAATTGAACTGTTTTTCAAAATGGAACCAAAAACGGTTCAATTTTGTTCGTGTTTTTGCTGTTGTTTGTGAACGTTTGTTTTTGAATTTGAGCGTTTTCAATCTTTTATGTGCAGAGTTTATGCCAAGTTTATGGGAAGGTCGGTTATCTTGAGCCACTTAATCGGTCAAAGCCTGTAGCATTTTGCGTGTAGTTATTTTTTGGAAACGGTTTTGAAGTGTGGAAATCAGCGAGAATCCAAAACCCGATGATGACATTTAGGATAGATAATTCATTCAGAGTTGTTAACCGTGAACATATTGCCAAAAAATTAGCAGATATCTTGATTTTTGGTTCATACAACAATTCATGGTCCCTTTTGAATCATTTGTACAAAAAATCAGCCAGTGTTGCGCTGTTTTATATTTTCGAAAAATATCCTAAATTGGCTTAAAACTCAAATAAAATAAATTAGGTGGCATGCGAGCATTTTTAGGTTACATGAAAGCAATTTTGGCACCAAAAAAAAATTTTTTTTTAAGAAAAGATGCTAAGCATATAATTTCATAAATGAAAATTCTATTATATGCAAATTTTTATTTAAAAAATGCAAATTTGAGGTGAAAAATATCTCAATCTCTTTTCTGATTGCAAATTTGCTTCTGTGTTCAAATAAACAATCTACAAAAAAAATTGTCTGCAAAATTTAACATTTTGGGTCAATAAGGTAGTCCAGGTTGACTTTTTCACCCAAAAAATCCCCAAACTCACAAGCAAGTGTTTTTTCTTAAACACAACAATGTTTTATGCTAAGATAAATATGCAAAAAAACAGGCCTTTTTTTCTGAAACATCGAAATTTTCAAAGTAAAGTTTTCCAGCCATATACAAAAACTTATGGTTTTGGTACATAAACTTGTGTAAAAAAGTTAACATTATCTTATATGGCTAATAAAACCAAATGCAATTTATCTGCGTGGTAACTGTCAGTTACACTCTGGGTTTTCTCATCACAAAAAATTTTTGTTTAGTGTGTTTCGGAAGAAACACAAAATTTCATAACAATTTTTTTTTATGGAAAAAAAGCTTATCATGCATTTGCATAGAACCAAAAAAATGCTTATCATACATCTTCATACTACAAAAATTTGCTTTTGCTATTTTCAGGAAATTTTTTGGTAAAAAATATGGCAAAAAACTTGTCAATTGATATCAGAATGTAGCAATAATTGTTTATTATAAAAGTTCATTATATGGAAAAAATGCAAATTTTGCTCTTTTCATTTAGTTGTTTTAGTCCATAAATATGAATGAGACTGTATGATAAGCATAATTAAATTCTATGATAGGCATTTTGTCAACCTGGGAAAGCCTTGAATATTCCGATTACCCTATAACTTTTAAGATGATACTACTAAATTTTAAGAATTAAAAATTGGATCGTAATTGATGAAATTACTAAGACAATTAGCTTACCTTAATCAATTTGAAACAATTTTGCAGTGCGGGATACTTCACCAGGTGTAAATAATTCGCGTTACAAATCCAGTATCAATTTGTAAAATGAGCAGATTAGATAGACTCGTTTGAATTTGAACAGACAGGCGCGCTAACATAGTAGTGCCTATATTAATTCACGTTTTCTACTTTTGAATACGATGGTAACTGTTTACCAGCTTTATGTCGAGGTAAACAATAATAATAACTATAACAATAAAGGTGTTCATCAAAACTATTGCTTTTTCGATCGTTACTTACACAATCTTGGTTTATGCTGAGATACCAGATGAAAACGAGCAGGAAAAGATAGCGGAGCAGATGAGGATAGATTGGACCATCAGCCAAACGTTCCTTATGGAAAATTCTCCAGATCCGCAAACCAGAACTCGCTCCAACGCTTTCAGGCGGTGATGTGTTCAACTAAATCTTCAATCACTGCAATTACAATGAAGCTCCGTTTAACGCTATCAGATCAAATTGATGAAGTCTCGTTTAGTATAGATGAGATGCCACCAATTTGAGCTGAGTACACTACTTTTTCAGTACAAAACCATTGCGTATAATTTTCAGTAATTATGTGTAATGGTACGAAAATTAGAAAAGTTAGGGATCACAAAATTTGCAGTTTCTGTTCACAGAAATTAGTATTAGCCACTTCTCCGACCTGCAATACCCTAAATTGCACACTGCTGATTGTCGCGCCAAAACACCAAAAAAATCTAAATTTTTTTTTTCGAGAATTATAGTAATTCAAACTATATTCTCGCTGGACTTCCCTTTTTTGATGGCTCTTATAAAAAAAAGTAGTAACGCCTCTTTCAACGTTTGTGTCCTTATACATTTGACTTTTGAAACTAAATCATTGCATTTTTAAACACAAAAATTATTCTTGTTTTGATAAAAACTGATTTTCATTTAAAACTAAACATTTTGGTGTTTTTAAAATTTTTTTTCCTTTCTTTTTTTTACCTTTCTTTTTCCTTCACTTCTACTGTGGTACCATAAAGCTAACAAAAAACACTCGGTTAAATAAGAATCTTAAGCAACTATCACGCTTTGTCTTGAAAATTAAAAATGGGCCCGGACCGGCATTTGCCTCAATCAACGGGCCCAAACGTGACTAAATATATTTAAAATGAAGAAGTTATCCACTTAGGGTTTGTTTGTTTCTAGGTCTCGTTATCACCGCCGCTCACCTCGTCCCAAACTACGTCGTATTTAAGTCACTTCATTCTGGTGGAAATTTCCAGACGAAAAAGAAATTTTACAGACAGAACGATGACAATTGACTAAATCAAAACACTTTGAAACTGAAGTTAACTTTATATGACAGTTGAAAGATGATGATCAAAAAGTACCAAAAGATTAAATCTTCAATAATAAAGTTTTTGTTCACATTCTTTTGAATCATTTACTTATGACTAAAATTGTAAAATACAGTTCTCTCTATATGAAAAATGTTTCATCGTCTCTTATATCAAATGGCAAAATAAATGAACTAAAAGGAAAAAATATAAGTTAGAAATAAGAGAAAAATGGTCATACCAGTCTAACAAGTGGTGTCCCAGAACTTAAATCAAAAAATTATTGTAGCTGCCAAATTATAGATACCGGCGCTCAAAATTGCTATATTTTTCGTTTATTTTGTTAAAAATCCCAAATTAGATGGAAGATAAACTCTTCAAGTAGTTACCTAGCTCCGATTCCAATTAAGACGGCACAAAGTCACAAAAATATTTGCATCCATTTTTTAACCATATACATTCAAACTATGCTTAGCGTTCTCTAAAAACCGCTCTTTGTGCCCCTGAGTAAAAACTGTAAATGACACTTTTATAGATTTAAAAACACAGTAAACTTGACTGTTTTTTTTATCACGATAGTGTTTCCCAATGCAGGGATTCAATCTCTTACCACCAAATGGGTTCCCCTTTGGTACTAATTAGTGGAAACAGGAAAATGTGAGGTACGCGCCCCCGTGATCAAATCATATGTTAGGTCAGCATTGAATAGTGCAAAGGTTTACAGAAAAAACTCGAATCCCATCCCGTTTTGGAAATTTTCTTTCATCTGTTAAAACGGTTTTTGTTTCATGGGATATTTTGCGCCGGCTAAGTTTTCTTAAAACCGCCCAGTCAAGATCGAGGAGTCTTTCGAAACCAATTTGAGGTCGGGCTCTTTGCCTGCAAAGCCAGCACTTTCTGCCTCACACTATTTGCCCCCTGTATTCCAGCTTTTTTATCCGGATCCAGAAACAGACTCAAGTACCTAGGAGCTCTGAGTGGATCCCTCAGCTGTCTGGCTTATGTGTTCTTTGGAATGGGATCCGTTCTGGAATTCGTCGGAGGAAATTTGAAAAAGTTCCAGGAGCTTGGAAGAACTTTTGAGAACTCAAATAATGTCAGTAGTTATCGAAACGATGTAAAATATGAGTCTGATGAACATCCAAGCGGTAAAAAACCAGTCTAAACTTTCCGAGGAACTAGCATATTAGTTGTTCAAATGTTGCCAAGGGGGGGGGTTGACGTTTTTGCCGCCCAATAAAGGGCGTTTGGCCAAATTTTGGTCCTAAATTTCCAAAAAGTCTACAAGAACAAACTTTTGGTCAGATTTAGGAAACTGTGCGCGCTGTGATGAAACATGCTTATTTTGGATCTCCTTGAAGTATTTTTGGTTTCGAACTTTTTGTGAAAATCCGCCTCATTTTTGGCAATCTGTGTTATTTCCATCTGTCTGAATTAGAAATGTATCTATAGACTGGTTTTTAAGCCCAAGATCCAGCTGTACCATCGCACGTTATTGCCCTGTATGCAGCCGCTATAGCATTTATTGTCGGAGTTTTCATCACGGTCGCATTCATGAGGCAGCGGAGTGCGCAAACGCAGAGGAGTCGAAGGCAGCACCGCGCACGACTGTTTTCTGGTGACTTGCTGTTTCCCGTGCGCAGTGTCAGAACTACATGAAAATTCAGAACGAGAGACGCTGCGTGAACAATCGGAAGCTGCCACAAAGTACACTAAAAATGATGACGATATGCCATAGAATATTTCATGTGACTCCATTAATCAGAAATTATGTGGTGGCAGTAATCAAACTATTGGTATCAGTTTTAAACTATAAATAAAAAACGAGAATTGCGAAAACAAACTTTCTCATAGTATGGAGTTATGCCATAAGCAACTTTTGTCATTCGGGGAAATGATATATTAGAATGTTCATCTCAATTAACATCCCAAATAGTCCCAAAGCTAATTGTTCTGAGCATTTCAAATATCGGTTGTTTTTTTTTCAACGCAAAATCAGGTATCACAAAACAATTTTTGGAATGGCTCGAGTGATATATTATATGAAAACCCTTTCAGTGGTGATTTGAACATTTTAAAAAAACTTTTAAAAAATTCTCAGTGTCGAGAAAACCGGTTCGGATTTTTAGATTTTGGTCTGTTTTCGAGCTAATAAGGTTTCTCAAAATAAGGTTTGCAGGCTTACAATAGCTTATTTAAGCTCATATAAGCTCATTTTAAGATGTGAAGGTTTCGGTGTTTTCGAGTAAGTTAATTCTTTGAGTTTTGTAGGGCTATTTTGGAAATCAAAAACTTCAAAAAGTTCAAAAAATTTCTGCAAAGAAATAGAAAAAATGTTTTAACATTTTTAACATTGTTCTTACAATTTTTTTGCCTTTAGTCATTGTTCTACAAAACAGTGTTTTCCAATTTGTTTATTTGACTATTACTGTCGCATTTGCCAAGTTCTATTTTTTCGTTCAGATTTTTTATCACCCCACACAGGAAAAACGACAGTAATTTGAAAACAATTTTTTTTAATTTTTTAAGACTAGGG